>NW_027272036.1:0-600000 GCF_040938485.1 Diadema antillarum | reverse complement strand
ACTAAATAAAAAAATGACTTAAATTTGAAAGCGCCAATGCTAATTGAATTTTTCATTTCAGCAGAAAGGACATTCCACACTTTTTAAAGCAAAAAACGTTCGCTTTTTTAGTAGATGGATGCAAGTAGTCTGTCTTGTGAGGATTTTTGTGTTGTGTTATTAAGAACAAATACTAAAATAGATAATTATGGGAGATTATTGTATTGAGGATTGTACGTGAATTGACCGATTTGCATCTGATATCTATCAGTAATTTTAAGAATTATTATTCTGGATAAAAAAGGTATGAGTATGGGCATGAGAAGACATATAATTGGTTATTCTAAGAACTCTTTTTTCTGTAGTATTAAATCATGTTGATTTATGTTGATGAAGCTGCATTGCTCCCAGGTAATTGCCATTATTGAGATTAATTAACGCAGAGTAAAGCATTAATAAACTTGCAGTACACAAAACCCTTTTAAGTTTAGCTATTATCCCTATATTACGAAAAATCACTTCCCAAGTGACAGCAATATGAACATTCCAAGAAAGTTTATTGTCTAAAACAGCACCACGATATTAAGTGGTGGTAACTTTCATTCTAGGAATATCATCAAATAATTTTGAGTTGGGAGATCAGTAAAAATATTACTTAAAAACCACAGGGCATGTATGAAGTTCTTTCAGAGTTAAAGGGATACCTTCCCAGCTTTCATCCAATAAATGACAAGAATAATCTCATCGTTTAGTTTGGTTTAAAAGGTCAGAATGAGAGTAAAATTTGTTCGGATTGTCAGCAAATAATACGAATTGCAGCATATTTGAGGACATTTGAAAACCGCTGACGTAAATAGGGGAGTTGCTTACGATTCGATGAACAATTTATGTAGCACTATAAGGCCTTTTCTCGAATCACAGAATGACATGGTCTTCGTAGTGACATAAGGTTAAGACGTGAAAAAAGAAATAACAACAGTAATTGGATACTGAAATAACCAAATTCGTCTTCCAAACTATCTCAAATAAAAGCAAACACGAAACGAAAATGTTACATTATGATAAAGTTACAATGACAATTTTTATTGACAGAAAAAAAGAACAAACTGAATTCTCCATACGTCCAAGAATTTTCTTTTCAGCATAACAGAGATTTTTAACCTTACTAAAATAATATAAAAACAAAAATCCCGAAGATAAAACCTTTCCAACAATATGCGTTTTTAAAAAGGATTTAAAAGAGAGAAAGAGGGAGAGAGACCAACATCTCAACTTTCCAAGCTTTACATATTTTTTTTTTTCAAAAGTTAGTTTCCTGAACTCAAGGCAGTTCTAAAAAAAATATGTTGTGGAAAGAAACATTGAATACAACTCCACATTACGATTACTGTTGATTAAAGTTTTTAAAATCTTGACAACCTTAACTTTCAAATTTCAGAGTAATTTTCATCATCCTACTATATCGAACATGTAAGCATGCAAGCCGCAAAAGCCCATATAAAGGACTATATTATACAAAACCGCGTTGAAGCCTATGTGACCATGTGAATAACAAACCAAGAATAAGTCGCACCCATTGATTCTACGTGAGGACTCAAAAAAGGTGAAAAGGGTGAACCGAGTCAATGTTGAGTTTAAAAAAAAATATATTTTCAGAAAGAGCTGTTTTTCTTCTACTTTATTTTCAGTTTGAGAACATAACATGGATGGGAAAATGTGTTTTTAACAGTTTTAGAACCTCCCTTCTTGGGGGGAAAGTGGAATAATCAGGTATGTCTTAAAGGTCCCTTTTCATTTCTTGAAATTCTTGGAACACTCTTCCCTTTCAAGTCTAATAACGTTTGAAAAGATAATGTTACTGCTTTGGAAGTTAGCATTAATCTTGGGCAGAATGTGTTAATAGAACATGCTCAATGTCAGCTTATTCCGATAATGCCTTCATCGTTGTTTCCGGTGGTTTACATTCTGTATTTTGTCCATTTCATCGCACAGCTAGCACGACTTGGTAAAGGTTAAGCGCTTGGATAGGCCTTGTACCTTGATATAGAGCTTTTTTTCTTAGTTTACACTTTTTTTTGAGAGTGTGTGCTTTCTTTCCATTATTAAGATTTGAATTGGGCTATACATCATTTGAAAGATGAGAGTCTGCTCTATCAGAATCTGTCCTTAACTGAAGAAACAAAGTTTGCCAAGTTTTTTTTTTTTTTTTGATGCAGAGTCATATACAGAGTGGTTTATTTGAAATGTCTAAAATACGAATGAAGTCAATTCAAAGCACTTTAATGAGATGGTTTATCGAAAACCGACAAATTTCAAATTTCTTTAACGTCCCATATGTATGTCGTGAATTAGATATCCACCTTGCTATTAATTTTTCGAATGAATTGGTTTTCAAATTATGTATATATATATATATATATATATATATATATATATATATATACATATAATATAGAAATCCCTATATATTGAGAGCATTCAAACTCATGTATACATGCATGTCCAAAATTTCCAACGTTATTAACAAAAAGAGTGAAATTTCCAGTATCCTGAGCCCCCCGCAGTCCACACCCCGATGTGGTTGACCGGAAGAGGATCAGGGTCTGTCCATTCGATGATGGGGACTTGGTTGCCATGGCGACCGATCTTGAGACGACCCTCAGCAAAGGTCAACCAGAAGTGATCGTAAGTGGGAATGCCTGATAGCACGGGGATGGAAAAGAACTTTGTGACTCTGTGGCATTCAGTGTTGGGCTGTGTCGTACATTGTCGTATTGCCGCCATCCTGGTGTTCCTAAATGAACCGAAGACTGGTTCCATCCAGTAAGAAGAAGAAGAAGAAGTAGAAGAAATGAATTTTAGAACGTTTTAATGTCTTATAAGTTTAATGGGTATGAATATACGACACTTTATCTTGTCTATTTCGTTCCTTAATATAGTAACATTTTAAATGGGTTAGTCAAATACCGGTTAGTGATTGGCTAAACACAATCACGTGATGGAGGCACATCGGTTATATTCGCCCATGAACGATCATATTTTTCACTCCATCGATAAGATAAATCATGTTCGCCCATAACAAATGATGGTCTTTGACTAACCTATATGATATAACAGATTTCAGATTAACAGACTTTAGGGTCTCAGGGCTTGAAATACTATTTCGGGAGGCTATAAGTCCCTCGACTTCGTCTTGGGACTTAAAACCTCCCTCAATAGCATTTCAAACCCTTCGGTTGGAACATTCGGTACGTCCCTCCCCCGCCAGTCATCATCTAAAAATGTTCCTTTTCAAGAGTTCCCTTTCAACCCTGCTACAAAATAAGCGAAATGTATTGCCCCCAGCAGCGTATCACGGCTATTACCCCCGGAGGACAATTACCCTCAGCTAAATACTAGTTAGTGATAAAGTGAGTAAATATTAGGGTTAGTGTTATGGGGTTTAGGGCTAGAGTTTGGGTTAGGGTTGGTATTAGGTTCAAGATCGGGATTAGAGTTAAGTTCAGAGAAATGGTGTGGGGAATTTGTCCAGGGGTATTTTTGCTCCTGAACCCCCAGCAAAGAATGTTGGAAGGAAATCACAAAGCACAAGGGACATATGTTTGCATTCTAATAAAGATACAAATACAAAGACCCTACTATCTGCATATAATTTTACATAAATAATGTATGATAGGCGCACAAAGAGTATAGTATTGGCATTCGACAGGTGCCGTCGGAGGTGGCTTCTTTTTTCTCTTTCCTTTGTTCTGAAGCTTTCGGTCGAGGCCTTCACCAGGATCTAAACGAAGACTCAGAACGACATCGTGTGCCAGTGGTCCGTCGTGCGTCGTCCGTCGTGCGTCGTGCGTAAACTTTTTACATTTTCATCTTCTTCTTGAAAACCCCATGACCGATTTTCATCAAACTTGGCAGGTAGCATCCCTAGGGGGTTAGGAACTCAATTTGTTAAAATGGGCACCATGCCCGACCCAGGGGGCCCCCAGGGGGGCCCAAACCCCCCAAAATTAAGGAATCTGTAAAAATCTTCTTCTCTAGAACCAGAAGTGATAGAGCTAAGTTAATACTATGAGTTAGTACATTGATGACTGTAGTTTCAAGTTTGTTCATGGCAGAATCAGGGGTGCCCCCCTTGGGACCCAGGGGAGGGGGGTGGGGAAGGGTTCTAATGGGGCCTAAATTGTACATTTTCATCTTCTTCTTGAGAACTCCATGACCCATTTTCACCAAACTTGGCAGGTAGCATCCCTAGGGGGTTAGGTACTCCATTTGTTAAAATGGGCACCATGACCCACCCAGGGGGCCCCCAGGGGGCCCAAACCCCCCAAAATTAAGGAATCCGCAAAAATCTTCTTCTCTAGAACCAGAAGTGATAGAGCTAGGTTAATACTATGAGTTAGCACATTGATGACTGTAGTTTCAAGTTTGTTCATGGCAGAATCAGGGGTGCCCCCCTTGGGACCCAGGGGGGGGGGGGGTGAGGAGGGGTCCTAATGGGGCCTAAATTGTACATTTTTATCTTCTTCTTGAGAACCCCATGACCCATTTTCACCAAACTTGGCAGGTAGCATCCCTAGGGGGTTAGGATCTCAATTTGTTAAAATGGGCACCATGCCCCGCCCAGGGGGCCCCCAGGGGGCCCAAACCCCCCAAATGAAGGAATCTTTAAGAATCTTCTCTAGAATCAGAAGTTATAGAGCTGAGATAATACTATGAGTGAGTACATTAATGACTGTAGTTTCAAGTTTGTTCATAGGAGATCCAGGGGTGCCCCTCTTGGGGGTAGGGGGGGGGGGTGGTTGGAAGGGTCCAAATGGGGGCCTGAAGTGTACATTTTCATCTTCTTCCTGAAAACCTCATGATGGATTTTTGTCAAACTTGGCAGGTAGCATCCCTAGGTGGTCAGGATCTCAATTTATCAAACTGGGCACCATGCCCCACCCAGAGGGCCCCAGGGGGCCCCAATTCCCCCAAATTAAGGAATCTTGAAAAAATTGGGCCCTTATTGTACATTTTCATCTTCCACTTGAGAATGCCTCGTCAAATTTTGGTAGAGCTGTGAATAATTTAGATTAGTGACTGCGTAAAAGGTGAACTTGCGATACTCAGGTGAGCGCTAGACCCGCGGGTCTCTTGTTGTATATGAAAACAACTTGCCCTTCGCGGCAAATTCTCGTTGGGTCCATGTTTACATTCCACATGACGGGTGTGCCAAGCACACCCTTCCATGTTGACACTTTCCAGGGTTTCTCCTCTCTCCTGCCTCCGTCCCAAAACATGATGATTTTTTGGCATAAGTCTACCTCATAAAAAGTACCGAGCAGGGGACATTCCAAAACAAGTGGATTTCCGTTCCAGCCTGAATCTCTGATAAAGTGCACATTCCTTGCACATTCCGTAAAATCTGACCATTCCTCGAATACATCTTTGGAATTCTAAGTTGTGTATAGTCCACTAAAGAATGCTATGTTTTACCCTTCATAAAGGTATGCGCTCAAATATTCTGTTTCTCATATCTTCCACATAATTTGAATCACCCGAATACTTCTATGAGTTTAAAGAAATACATTAAGCATTGAGGTATAAATATCGGTTGCTCTGACTAAGGAAAGGACTTAAGTCTTGCATCTCGAACATCTTGAATCTGGGGACTTTGAAACAAAGTAAGAGAGTCTTCGTGTCGTGCAGTGTAGACAAGTCCTGTAAGAAGTCATGGCGATCTTGTGTGTCACAAGATATCTGTTGCCCGGAAATACGCTCTTCCAATTAAACTCCATGTTGTACCTCTCTCATCGTGATGGTGAATTGAATGAATGTATCTGCACCTTGTAACTAACCTACTCTCTTCCACTGCGGAAAATCTGCCTGTCTATTGGGGGTATAATTCCTGCTCGGCCAACATCCTGCAAAACACCCAGTAGTCAGCACCCAACACATTTTCCCGCAACAATATTTAACAATATCTGTACAAAGGCCCTGTATTCATGGCGTATGCAAATATACAGGACGCGCACACACATACATTCTGACATTTCCATGATAATAACAAATACTGTAGTAGAAAAGTAAACATACATATTGCGATGAGCAATTTAACCGCTGTTATGTGATGGATAATTGGTGTTCCGTGGTTTGTGTTTTTTTGTGTGTTGTAATCCATTGACAATCCCTCATGTGTCAGCGGCTGCTAATCGCAATATGTATGTATACTTATCTACTACATATTATTATAATTCCATCCGAATGTATTTGTGTGCGTGTTACAATGTCATTCTGTGTCTTTGTTCTCATACTGATGAAGGCCTATATGGCCTATATGGCCGAAAGCTTAAAAGCATAGTAAATGAAAGAGAGAGAGAAAAAAAAAAAAAAACTACATCTGGACCAGTGGAATATTACTGTCTTTACACCTATAAGTAATGTCTCAACTACCTGGAAGTTTAAAACTTGGCACAACATTAAATTTCTAGTATCTACATTATGAAACATGTTCGTATACATTTATATTGTTAGTCAAATTCGATAAGTAGATTTTTCATGAAAATCAATCGACATATACTGTGATTTAAGAAATTGTGGGACCAATCTAAAGATATTCTGAGTTTATAACAACACGTAATTCAACTCGGATTATTTCAGTCTAAAATCAGTGTTTTTATTGCGACAAAAAATGATAAGTCCACTTCTCGTTTTGTTGCAAAAAGCATGTCGTATATGTGTCAGGTGATTTCATTGATTACGCTGTGTTATGCATTCTGTACAGTGACTACGTAGGGCTACATACACGCACGATCGATACGGACTTCAGCATGCAGACTGCAGGGCCAGCGTCGCGGCTACTGTGTGCTGTTCTAAGTCATCGTGTATGACAGTAAGCTTTTATAGAGGCTGCCCAGCTATCGAAGAGCTCGGGATGAGAACGGGAGGGCAAGAAATACAATAAGACGTTATTATGGCAACGCAGTTTTCACACATTCGAAACATAGTGTCCTGCTTCGATCCCTTGTTCTAAAGAGCAGCATGTATGCCGAATTGCATGAGCATAGCTTGAAAACATGAGGATTCAGTTTGATCTAAATACTAGTATTTTGACCTGATTTATTTTCATGATATTTGGTTCCCATAGCAACGCAGTCTCCAACACATTAAAAACACATATCTTCACCACCACACCAATGTGTGTGCATCAAAGTTCGTAAGCATTTTGCTTGAAGAAAAAAGAGGGAATTCTGCGATCCATATTTTCCCCATTCATTGCCACAATATTTCTTGTATATTACCATAATGTGTTGTTACCATGGCAACACAGTGTCCAACACAATCGAAACATGTCTTTCCCATCGTCATCCCGACACTAATATTTGTGTGCCAAGCTTCGTAAGCACTTTGCTTGTAAAAATACATGAGGAACTTTTTCGACTCCTAACAGTTTCCTAATCAATCGCCTAATATGCTGTTACCACGGAAACGCAGTTTTTGAGTCATGAAGAATGTGACTTGCACATTTACCAAAGGCCAATGTGCGAGCCAAATTTCGTGATCATTGTTCGAAAAATGCGGAAATACCTCGATTACCAAAAGCTATTCCCTCAGTTATGGCCATTTAATTATGCCGTTCACTATAATGGCAATGCAGGTTCCTAAATATCTTAATAAAAAAAGAAAAATGTCTTGCACATCTCCATCCCCAAACCAATATGTGTGTGCTAAACTTCATGAGCATTGCTAAAAACTTAAGAGCACTTGCAAAGCTCCGATTTTATACCGTTATAGCGGTGGACTTTGCATTTTACAACAAAATGAGAAGTGGACCTTCTACTATACGTATGTAAAGGTGCAATCACACATCGCCGGTTTAGATGGCGGTTCATGGCGGTTCGGCAAATCGTCGTGTTCCGCCAAAGACCGTGTTCACACCGTACACAAACCCTGGTCATTCGTCACTCATCCGCCATAGACCCCGAGAACCGCGGAGAACCGCGGAGAACCGCCAGAAAAATTAAACATGTTTAATTTTTCGTGGCGGTCTTGGCGGTTTGAAATGGACCGTGCTCAAAACGCCGTCCACCGTGTAAAGAACGGCTCCTCCGTGTTTGCACCGCAATATCCGTGATGATACGGTGTCAACACCGCCATAACTTTTCATGCCAAAACAAATGTAGAAATTAAAAGAGAATAATGCCTCCGGCGACACTTCGTGGCGGAGCAATAAAAAAAAAATGGGGAAAAAGCAAAGGTGAACCCATAATACTAGATCGGGTAAATATTGTATTAAATGCTAAAGTTTCATTACTTTTTTATTTTAACACAGAGAAAAACAGAAAAATTAATATTCAAAGTTGGTAGGTTTGTTGAATGATATCCTACGTCAGTTACTTTAAAAGGCGTGTGCATAATTTTGTTAAAGCTTGATAGCTTAAAAGATGACCAGCTACGTGAACCAGTCCTGTAAGTTATACACAGAAGACTTATGTAAACATGTTAGGTTCTGCTTTCGTGATTATGTACGCCTTTTTGTAAGAGTACATGTTGATACAGACATGTTGAAACTTGATTAAGAGAGTAGAGGGAAAAGCGATGTTGAAACTTGAAAAAACCCCACTATTATTATGTTACGTAAACCTGTAAATAAACAGGAAATTATACTGTTTTCTTCTTTGATTTGTATTTTTATTGACTGTTGTTAGAGATAATTATGTGAAAACTTAATTAAGAAAGGGAAAAAAAATGTTGAAACAAGCAATTACATCACTCGATATAATAAACCTGTAAATGAACATGAAATGTGTAAACTATGTTGGATTCTGCTTTTACATGTATGTCTTTTAATAACAGTTGATACAGATATTTCAAAAGTTAAAAGAGAGAGAGAGAAAAAAAGCATGTTGAAACTTGAAGACAATTGCTTATTGCATCACTTATGTCAATCTGTAAATACACAGGGTGTTAAAACGTTTCGCAATTTCTTTTGAAATTCTCTTTTTGTACCTAACAAAGCAATACCTCCTTGTTGTAACCCATTGAAGACGAGTGAGAGGGCTCTGATTGCATCCAACTACAAGGGCTTGGTATGAACTCCTCCACCTTTGGGGAGATCCGTGTTACTACCGCGCCAATCCGCGTTAGCGCTGTGTTCAAAACGTGTTTAGAACGTAGTCACATCGCGTTTAAGTGCTTTCCGCCATCGTTGGGACACGGTTCACAGCGGTTTGAGAACAGTCATGAACCGCCATCTAAACCGGCGATGTGTGATCGCCCCCCGACATTCTATCTCTACATCATTCGCGTTCTACCCCAACACAGCGTCACGAAAATCTTGATTTAAAAGAAGTGAAGAAAAATTAACTTTGCGAACCGAACTCTTTAATATATATATATATATATATATATATATATATATATATGATATATCGTCGATTGTCGTTACAGCACTTCCCTTCATGCGCATGTCAGACTGTTGTTAACTCTATGCGAATTCCCCCATCCTAATGGACAATTTGCTAAATGAGAAAAATAAAGTACAATGTCCCCCCTAAAAAACAAGCAAGCAAACAAACAAACAAACAAACAAACAAAAAGGAAAGGAGATTCAGCTTTACCGATTCGGTACATGTCGACATTAAAGGTTCTGTTCTCACTGGACAAGGCGATATTTGCGTCATGATTGGCGCTGACATCAAAGTCGACGTCCAACTTATTTTCGGGCAGTTTGACACCGAGGAAGGCGAACCGTCTCGACGCCACTGATCCCCCGTTTACAGTGTGAATCACCGGGCATGCTATAGTTTTGAATCAAGGGATATCATAAGGAGTTTTCATATTTTATATCCACAGGTGATAACATCGTAAAGAGATTGTATAGTATTGGTGCTGGGGAGTATTGAAACCACTTATAAGTAATACAAAGCGGACGATTCTAAGAGTTATTAGATGAAAATCAGATTTGTAATGGCTGACATATCCAAAACCACGGTAAAACAAAGCGACCATAATAACATATGGGTCAAACATTTTAATTGATATTGCTCTGTATTGGATATCTCAGCCATTTTAAAATCAATTTTCATCAAATAAACACTGAATATCCTCTGCTGGATTTACACGCTCTTTTACATCTCGTAAGAAGTTTTTCATTATGTGATCAAAATGGTATAAACCTGAATTTAGGTCACAACCAAAACTATATTATCCCTTTAACTTAAAGAATAGGCAAATATCTGCAACACTCGGCGTTGTTCATTACCAGACTATTGTTTTTCTACATCGCCTTTACACAAAGTACAGCAAAACGTATCAGCAATATACAACGATTAATAATACAGTGCTGCTCCAGCATAAGCGTGACTTGATTTGCGTGGAGCCCCGTACATAATACGCATAGAAAAAAAAATAGTAGAGAGGGATTACTTGCGTAGAGATAAGATAGTAGAAAGGAGAAAGGAGAGGTATGTCTGCTTTCACTAAAGGTTTACACAAAATAAGTTCACTTGGATCACTGATCAGCAAGGCATGACAAAATATTTTCTCATGGAGTTAGAAGTGAAAAGTAAATACAGTCCGTGGTCGGTACATGTTTACGTAGTAGATTAAACAGGGCGATATCAACTTTTCTACGAAAAAATCTCGTGTATAATACGCTGACAAGGATCCAGAGAGCAACAGCTTTCCTAAAAGAGTACAAAGGCTGTAAACTTCGAATTTCAGAAGGAAGAGAGTTCCAAACATCGGGTCCGGTGTGTCTGATAGATTTCAGAGCCATCACCGTTTTATGATTATACAAGTGAAATTTATCAGATTGTCCTGCGGGATGAGAATGTTTGCCCTCGTTTGATTGAAAAAAATGAGTAAAAAAAAAGAAGAAGATGGCAACTGATCATTATGTAGGTGAAACATAAAAAGTGAGTTTTGCACAAAAAAAACTGATGTTATCTACCTTGACCGTTTTTTATACTGCTAATAAGGGATCTGAATGGTCTCAATAAACACGAGTTGGTGCACATCTACCTTTCTTTTTTAGAATATACTATCGATGTGACTTTTTGAAGTTGCACATATAATTTTGAGGTACGAAATGTACGATGATATCAAGGTGTAATATTGCATAAATAAAATGTTCTTAGGGACATAATACTTAAGCTTATGGAGTATACCAATGTTACGAGACACTTTATCAAATAATTGCACAAGAGTGTTCCATTTCATATTTTCATTCAGAGAAATTTGATACTTTCTTTTTGTTCCGATACCGTCCGCAATAATGTTTAAATGTTGCATTTCATTTCTATGCTTCTTATTATGAAAATACATACTATTTCCTGACAATATTAATGGTTTTGGTAAAGTATATCATTTTGTATAAAAAAATCATATAGTCTGTTATAAACAAGCATTTCTACTACCTTAGAAAGACTAGGAAGAATAGACATAGGACGGTAATCGGATACAGGAGAGGAGACGTACGTGGGTAATCTTCCAATAAAAATTGCTTATATTCAACTTTGAAACTGAGGGGGTCGGTGCAATATAGTGCTAACCCACACTTTTGTCAAAATTGAGTTACATGCATTTCCATAATCCTTATCCTTCCCTCTAACCTTCGTGATAATATCATATTTGAACTCAACCAACAAGATGGTAAAAAAATGCATGCATTCATGTTTTATTAATGTACAATGTATGGACTTTCCAAACATTCAACAGCAATTATCTCAAAATGACTATTGTGTGGATTAGCACTATATTGCACCGACCCCTTCAATTGTTTGTAAATTTTGATGCTTTAATTTCTCTGGGGATAGAATACCATACATAAGGACCTTGATATATAACTGAACTTTTGAAAATGAGGTGCGCAAGTGATACAAATGTAGATGATAGTATACAGAATATCTTGTTTCGTAATTATGGATCGTGCTGTTCAGCGAAATATAATCTAAAAGGGATTCTGGAAGTATAGCTTTTTGTAAGATAAGTAGGCCTACATAGAAATATCCAACTGTAAATGATAAATATCATAAAATTGCAGTATCTTATACAAATGAAAAATTGGTTTTAAATGGGCAAGATATGAAGCATGGTGTACGATACGAATTGCACAGTTTGTAAGACATAAACTCTGTTCAACTGGGTTTTCGATGCATTGCCCCAAATTGTAATCCCGTATGACAAATGTGTAAAACAATTGAATTATAAATCACTTTCAAAAACACTTTAGGCATTGACTTTAATTTATACACAACACCGATATTCTCACTCAACATATCACAAAGATTATTTGCATAAGCATTCCAGGTAACATTCTCATCAAGTATTAATCCTAAAAACTTCAAAGCCAACACACGTTTTACCTGAGAGGCACAGATATTGACAGAAACATTTTTCAATATTACATTTTCTCTTGGTAAATAACATCTAACTAGTTTTTTTGATCATTAATTGTAGTTTATTTAAATAAAACCACTTAATCATTAGAGTAAGTTCTTGGTTCAAAATAATTTGTAACTCTAAAATATTCTTGTGTGAAAAAAATATTCTCGTGTCATCGGCAAAAAGAATAAGCTTTAAAATTTCAGAAACATTAGAAATGTCATTAATATACAACAAAAATAGTAGACGTCCCAAAGTAGAGCCCTGGGGGCACTCCACATTTTATGCCTAGATTAATCGATTTATCATTACAGATGGTTACATATTGTTCACGTTCACACAAATGAATGATCAAGCGTGTCGAACGCCTTACTTAAATCAAGAAATACACCAATCATAAATTATTTATTCTCAATTGCAGTTTCAACTTCATGCACAAAATTCACCATTGCAGATGATGTGGGGTGCCCCGGCCTAAAACCATATTGATTTTCATGTATTCGAAAATTGCACTGTGTAAGAAAATTAAAAAGACAATTGTACGTGTATATGCGACCCTGCATCACAAAACAAACAAAAAGTTGCCAGACATTGATTTTTTTGTTAAGAGTAGATTTTGAAAGAGCAGACTCTAAGCTTTGAAATGATATATAACTTAATTCAAATGGACTCTCCTAACCTATCTAAATATTGGAAAGAAAGGACACACTCGGGTGTGTCAACTGAGAAAACAAGCTCTGAAGTACAGGGTGTAGTCAAGCGCTTAATCTTTACCAAACTATGCTTGCCGTGGGATGAATTGGACAAAAAACAGGATGTTGACCACCTGGAGCAACAACAATGAATGAATTATTGGATTGAAGTGAAATTGAGCATGCTTCATTAGCACATTCTGTACTTGATTTTTTCAACTTTCAATGCAGTAGCATCATTCTCTCTAAAGTTATTGGAGTTGAAAGTAAAGTGTATGGACAGGGTTTATGAGAAATGGGAAGAGGGTTCTATGAGAAACAACTAATCACACTATTACACCAAAAAGTGTTCGAGAAAAACTGCTGAAAACACAAGTTCCTGTATGTTTTATGATCCCAAATTTTGATATTTATGATATAGAAAAAGACTTGCCCTTTCAGAAAATATGGAAAACTCAAGATTGGTTATGTTGACCCATTTCACTTATTTTCAGTCCTCACACAAAATCACTGTGTGTGACTTTTTGTTCGTTTTGTGGTGCACGGTCACATATATACTTTTTTAATATTTTGGAAAATACTAGCAAGACTGAAATTGGCCGATAATTAGAAACAAATTCTGGACTTCCACTTTTAAACACAGGAATCACTCTAGCAATTTTCATATTTTCTGGGAAAGTACCAAATTCAAAACACATATTAAATATCGAACACAAACGTTTTGCTTTCACATGTATAACTCTCTTTGCAACTTTTTTGTGTAGACTATGTCTATGATTTCTTTCTCAGTAACAGGGTTAAAATGAATAGCGCGTTATTTTACTTTCACATGTTGCATGGAAATGATGATCCTGCCATCTATGGTCGAAGCTGACAGAACCTTGGTATTTTGTCTTTTCATTTCAGCGAAGGTTGCCCAGAGAAGTGCACAATTTGTGTCAGTAAGATCCTCATATATGCTGATTCTGCTTTTTTATTCCTTTAGCTTTTTTTTTTCTGTTTCTCAGCTGGGCCTGTCGATGACGATACGATGCCAGTTTTACAATGATCGCACGCGGTATGGGTTTAATACTATCAGGTGGTGGGTGGCGACGACTGATGCGATGACATCGATCAATGTCTTCTTGTCGAAAGCCAATTCCCAGGTTGTTATTGGCGATGCGAAGAACAACGTCGTCTGTCCTCTCCTGTGCATTTTCTGTGACACCATGTATACGGGGGGAAATACGGCGAGAATACTGCTCCAGGTTATTCAACTGTGGATGAGTGTAGATTTGAGATGGCATCTTTGTTTTGCACTTCCTTTGTCTTTAATGCTGCAATTTCTTGCTGAGATTCCACCACTTTTGTTTGCAGGTCCATGATGAGTCCCTCCTGCTTTTCCAGACAATCGCTAAGTTCACATAGTTTCTTTGTGATTATCTCGGTCACTGCCTCCGTGATTGTGGACCAGACTTCGTCATCTGTCAAGAGTTCTTTC
The DNA here is from genome assembly GCF_040938485.1 of Diadema antillarum. NCBI lineage: Eukaryota > Metazoa > Echinodermata > Echinoidea > Diadematoida > Diadematidae > Diadema > Diadema antillarum. Next base: position 585,483 of record NW_027272036.1, on the reverse strand, counting down.
ACAAGGTTCTTTGTTGTTCTTCTGACTGTCATTTGGCCTTGATATTTTCAGTGACACTCACCTCATCAAAGATGCATTGAAAGACTCTGCTATTCAGGTAAGTACTTTAGTATGTACAGTATTCGAAGTCGAATAGTCTGATAGATATAAAGATCTTCAAGGCATGGTTGAGCGAATAATGTGAGTATGCATATCGGTACATGCACTGAAATAGTACTGGAACTGTGCAACTTACAAAATATCCAGCAAGATATCCAGTTCGTGGGACTAGAAGTAGAGTAGCTCTAGAGACACCCAGTTAAAAAAGATTGAAGGATATGGCAAGATGAGGCAGATGATTCGAGATAAAGTTAAATTCATTATCCAGGTGCAACAGGTATAATAATATAAAATTCTCCAGAAAGATATCAAATTTTGATGGTATAGAGTGAAGATACAAGTCAAATTATCAGAGCTGTTGTTAGAACTGTCCCTCTCCCTGTGACTCACTCACGATTCACAGAGTCATGTGTACACGTATAATTTGAAATGATGACACGTTCTTCTGCTTACAAATAACCTCCTTGGTGACTTTTCAAGTGGCTGACATATTTCCGGTATCATTTAACGGGCTTCCGTCTAATACGTTCTGCTGGAAAGCCTTATAATTTGTGTCAATTTATTTTACATTATCATTATTAGGATACCTTAAGCTATATCTATCTTTATAACACATATCTTTTCCTCATTGATCCAAAAATTCCTTTTGTTATCCATGGATTTCTATTTTTATTTTCATTATTTTTCTTTTCAATCATGGGGATATGTTTGTCACAATAAGAAAGAAATATATCCCAGAACGTATCATAAGCAATATTTGGGTCGATGCAAAGTAGTACAATCATTCCATGTTTCCGTGATGAAATCGTTGTTGAGTAATGACATATTTTCTGATGCGAATTTGCTTGACATTGAAATACTGTGTGTCGTCACATATGCAAAACATAGGTAAACACTCAGAAATATCATAATACAAAAGACAAGTTATTTGTATCAATATTAGTAAAACATATCATTAATCAACGTTGATGAGTTGACCGTAATTCTCGAGGGCTTAACAATTGTGATGATACAACAATTCTATTGCAGACTATTGCAAAGTTTGTTCTTAACATTATTCTCTTGATTGAAAATGTGCATGTCAATACAATATGTCAATATTAAAAATCACCCATCAAGTACACATCTTTCTTTTCTTGATTGATCAACTTCACTAAAACATCGACATTTTCCAAGGATAAATCACTATCTGTATCAGGGTGCCTGTATATTACTTTTCTTTTCTTATACACATTCATTCAAACACAGGTGCAATCAAATTTATTTCCACTGAATGTAAAATTTAGTCTTACTTTGAAAGATGACAAATTTGATAGAAACAGGGGGACTCCGCCCCCTCGTCCGCATTTTCTATCAGAGCAGGCAACAGAATAGCCATCAGTGCTTTATAAAGGGGGAGATTTGTATTACACCAATAACTGAAGATTTCATATTTATCGCAGTCAACAATGATTGCATATATTTTCGTTTTTTTTTTTAAATGCGGGCATTGTGGTGTAATTCACTGAAATAATGTTCATTATTAGTAAATTCTGAATTGAACTCGTCATGTAAACAATACCGATATTGGACATTTTTATGTTTACATCTATCAATATCACCAACAGTTAAGATAAGAACAACATATGGACCATGACATTATCATGAACTTTTACTTAAGACTTATTCCGACAGCGGCTAAAAAGAGAAAAGGGATATGCAGAGACGCAAAAAAAAAAAATTAGGAGAAAGTACACATACCACATTGTGGTCCAAAATAATCATCCCTACACGAACACTCGTAGCCGGTTTCAGTCTCGCTACACGATCCGCCGTTTTGACACGGATCCGAGGTACAGGCTGAATGGACGGATCAAACGGAGAATATTTGGGGAAAACAATAAACAGGCCATTAAGACCAATCACTTGCCAAATTCAAGCTCATCAATCGTTTCATTGAACATTTATCTCCTTACAGTCAAAAATGTCCATCATATTAATCTTATCGAGAGCTTTGCACAAAGACTAACAAACACAAATGAAACCAGGGTGTCATTTCGACAGAACTAAACAAAAAGATAATTATAGTCATTTATATAAAAGTTGTGAACATATGGTATTGTGGTAAGACGATTGAAATAATGCCTTATCACTTTTCGACGATGAAAACGTCATTTGGGAATTAATGATCGAAAGCTTACAAATCTGCTCTATGTAGATCGTGTTTAGGGACAATTGTGATGTGGAGCGGAACTCGACTTACCTGGGATACGACAGATGTACCGCTTTTTCCCTTGTAGGAGGGGATGGTTCCCCATCATGGCTATCTCTTCATCGCTCATCAACTTAGGAACCATGGCAACTGTCTCCCCGCTAGGGAGAGTGTGCGTTCCACAGCTGATGGCAGTCACCGGGCAAAATTCATTTTGTCCCTCACTGGACGGAGCTCCAGAAACTTTCAATGTAAATGAAAAAAAAAAACCGATGGTGAAAAGAAAAACAAAACAAAACAATAACGCAAAATATGAATCCATCACATGCAAGAACAACAACGAGAAGATAAGAAACCCAACAATTTATCAAAGTTTGACTGTAATCTAAGGGTTCTCTCAAAGTATAAACAACAAACGTTTTAGTCGTAATCGAAATCGTAATTTTGATACTTGCTTTTATTTGTAGTAAAGGTCAATGTATTAGTGCTATGTTAAAGATCGATATTTTATATACAAAGCCTACATCATTTTATTTCAAGGTATCATAGTGATTCATGCACAATGTCTGTAATTCAGCCCCAGTGCTGCCGTGGATATTATTCAATAAAATACCCTTTCAATTCGTAATTTTGCATTGATTATCTTAGTCTCCACTGTTGAGATTTTGTTTTAATAGAATGAACCTATTTAATCTCTGAATTTTAGGAGGCTATTTGTATATGTTTATGCATGTATGACCTATTGATTTTTGCTCATTTTTTTTCTTTTCTGGGTACATACGGTTCAGCTAACAGTGTCTGCAGGTTGTAACATTCGTAGCTTAACCCGTTCCATTCTAAATTCTTAAACATCCATAGACTTGATACATAGGACACCAGGTTTCCGTATGGAACGGGTCAATCTGAATTTGTATTTCCTGTACTTTGAAATAGTTACTGTGTATAATGATGATGTTCCTGAGATACCTGCTGTACATTTAGCAGCAATATTTTAGTTCTACTTGAATAGATTTTGGATGATTTAGTTACATAACGATTTGAATGATCTATACATACGTTTTACAATCCCTGCCTTTTAGCGGACCACTTTTTTTCTATACTTACCTTGCAAAATGTGCATTGCTATTCTCATATTACTTAACTTATTACAGTGTATATACTTTGTGATAAACAATGTGATCTGTGTGAGGTATTCTTTCACTGTATTGCGGGATGGAAATGATAATTAAATTGAATGAAGTCGACAAACCGTGTTTGATGTTGGTTGTTGTTTTTTGAGGGGATGTGGTTGCCAGTAGCAGACAAATAATCAAGACATTTTTTTTGTTTTTATTTTTACATACGACGTAGGTCCTACTTGTACCAACCTATACAATATTATTACCAATTGATAAAACAGAATTAAAAAACAAAAACAAAATGAAGCAAAAGCCGTTGATGCCTGTCAGAGTGTTAGACGTACCAAAACTTTAGAAAAATGCAGAAATAGAAAATAATTTGGCAATATTATAGAAAGACCCGTTTCACCCACTTTGAGTACTCAAGTAAAGTCAGGACGTGCGACTTTTTGCTTGGTTTTTTAAGATGAAAGGTGACAACATTGTGCTGTCTCAATGAATATACAAACAGAAATGGACCGGTCCATTTTTTGTTATATTATTCATATTTTTAAATCATATTATTGCTTTTTATTGAGCGTCGAGTATGAGACCGATGCCGTACCAGTATTGAAATCAAATCGAAATGAAAGTCAAATTTCTAGAGTAAACTTCAGTTTGAAGGAGCCTGTAGAAAACAGCACAAGAATTCTCACGAAGGTTCAATCAAATGATTATAGTTTGCGCTCACAATGCAGTGTTACATTGCTTCCATTTAAAGTATACTCATGGGGATCTTTACAAAAAACAAAAACACATACAAAAAACGTTTTTTAATGAATATTATATTCTTATAAAATTATCAGAGTAGAACAATTAGCGTGATGAAAGTTTCGATGATATACTCATATGGTTCTTTACAGAAAACAAAAACACATACAAAAAACGCTTGTTAATGAATATTATATTCTTATAAAATTATCAGAGTAGAGTAATTAGCGTGATGAAAGTTTCGATGATATGATCCTAACGCTTACTTTCATCAGAACGTACACAACTTTCACTTAGGATGTGTTGAAGTGGTACGACTGCCATTTTACTTAATCTTTTTTTTTGTTTCAGTAGGGTAGCTCTGTTAGTGGGTACAAACACTGTTCTTGTCAGAGGCACTACACATACAAGACTGTACATCACGAAATACATACATTGTTGACACACTGAAGTAAAATAACATACTATAGTATACAATTACGGTACTCTTACGGCATGGCCACGTAGTTGAGTATTGTGGAGTTAGGAGGTAGGCGGTAGGAGGTCACATAATGGCGAATCAATCAGAATGATGGGGGATTTCGAATAATTCCTAAATTATACAAGTAATAAGAAGTATAATTAGAATTCTATTAGTAATAATGAAGTATAAGTCGAAGAGGTTAGCATTTCCCAGGTGTTTAAGGCAGTGAAGTCACATAATGAAATTCAAAGTAGGTAAAAATTCCAAGCAGTCCCAGTTGGCTATAAATACCCGTGTCAGTGAGCAGCAAGCATCTTTTCAAAGAGAATACGGCTTTAGACAGACCAGCAACACCAGTATTGGGTGCAATGCAGACGATTAGCTAACTGGTTCTTCTCATCATACAGACAAGCAATAAATAAAGCACAATCATTGCTGTTCCAAAGGTATGGAGCATTCTTATACGTATGGACATCTCATGTCAAGCAATTGATAAGCAGAACATCAGTATATACAGTAGGGCCCAGCAGTTTTGACTTCTGTACAGTGTTGGAAAGGGAGGGTTCAGAACTGAAGAGTATCGATTAAAATGAGATGCAGGGTGGGAACCTCTTCGACTTATACTTCATTATTACTAATAGAATTCTAATTATACTTCTTATTACTTGTATAATCTAGGAATTCTATTACGTAATACTCGTATAAGTCTTCAGAGGTTAGCATGTTCAAAGTTCCGTACAGAAGTCAGTCTAGTGACATGAGTGAGGGCAAGAGGACAAGAAGGATGATGGACAGTTTTCACAACAAGGTTGAAAGTTAAGTCATGACACCTCATGCGTAGAGGGTGTCTATCGATGGTGACACACATTGTCGCAAACAGGAGAAGAACTCGAGCAAAGTTTGCTTGAGAACCTATTAGTATAAGGTGCAAGGCATAGCATTGAGTATGATATCATTTTGATACCTTGCGTGCTTTAACTGGAGCAGGATTAAGCATGATAGCGCACAGACAAATCAAATACAATGGACCTCTTGTACCGATTTTCTAATCAAGACATAATCATAATCATGTTCCTTAATTCGTGTACATTTGAAGGAAGAATTGGACATTAACCAGTTCATGCTCGGCAAAGTAATATTGCAGCAATGATTAGAGGCAACTCCATTGCCATTTTGGGTTGATATCAGAGTTTAAATTCATCAGTTTGGTGGACCGAATCTCCTAAACGATTGGCCGAGTAATGTGTTGCCATTTTCCAAGGCACAACGTAACGTGATTTATGGTCTTGTGTCTTATCTGACTCGTATTAGGACATTGTTCTTAATTGAGATACTGATATACAGGTATACACATACTATCACAATTTACATGTCTCTTTCTAACTCAGCAGAACTGAGAATTGTTGAACTAATGTGGAATCAATTGTTAGAAGATACATTGTAGAAGGTTCAAAATGTATCAGCGTTCGTCCAGTCAGTAAGTGGACAAGATTTCGTTAAGACCTTTATACTCAATGTGCAAAAGTTTAGAAGTTGCGGTGCTTCTGTAGCTATGAGCAGAGAATGTGGTACCCCTTTCATATTGGCATCCTTGAGAGTCTGGGATGAACGCGGGATGACTGTGCTCCCAAATCCTTATGTATGTGAACACGAGGTACGTCCTGTGGTACCCTTTCATACTGATCTCGAAGACAGTACAAACTCGGTACATGTTCCCATAGCGACAATACATACATAATTTGTATGCAGCAGTCAGTACAGTGTACAGGGATGTATACGTATAGCCATTGACAGTATTATTATTTATATTTTAAGTGTTTATACAAGCAGCTGCGAAGGACTGGCTTTCAGTCTCCGCTCCAAGATGCTTGTCGTCACCGATTTGTTGGGGTGTTTCGAAGAAGTTATGACTTTGCTTTCTGAACTTGCTCGTTGGAGGTGTTCTGTGCATTTAATATACTCGTGAAGAGTTGATCGGAACACAGGGTTTAGGATTGGAGGTATTAAAGAGAAGGCGCTTTAATTACCTGGTTAGAGATATACCTTTCATATCTCTATGTGCAAACGTGGCCTCGTCTTCCGGTAATGTCATAAGAACTAGATGTCTCAGCATTTGTGTACGTTTTGCCGAAACGAGTGCGAGTAAGGAAAATTGTTTTTGGCTCAAGGCACTGAAGGAATCTATAGTTCATAGGTATCTTGAAACGATAAAAAGTGATTCAAAACAATTGAAACATCCCAAGTCTTGTTGTATTTAGGCTTGCGAGGGTCGGAGTTAGATACGCCCTTCATAAGTCTGACTATAGGGGCTGTTTGCCTATGTCATAACTCTCGGCTTCAGGTAGTATGGAAGACCGAGCAGGTCTATGAGTTAATCGTGGAGTGGGCTTTATTGAAAAGCTATGCTATAGGCTTAAAGTTGAAGTGTTCTGTAGATGGGTTAAAAAGGATCACGAGATTGTTCAGAATACAATCATTGCTATTGTCTTCAAGCACCCTCATCTGTTTTGTTTATTGGTATTGTCTCGCCATGATGATGAAAGGAACTTTGCAGCGTGCTGCGATGTGTCTGTCACTTGTCATCGCTAGCAGAGAGCACCCATGCAGGCGGCTAGCTGGAGGCTAGTCGGTGGGTGAGGGTGTGGGGCAAGAATTTTCTCGCGGAGTAATAGGGGTGGGGCTATTCGCATTTCGAGCAATACTGAGACCCATGGCTGCCGCCACCATTGGGGCAGTGAGGATTGCTCAGGTCACCTTGTTCAGTTGAAGCTTGTGGAGGAGTGAGAATGTTCTAGGGTAAGGAAAAAAGGCCTCAAAATTCAGGGCAATAAAACTTGGCTTCCATTTGACATGAGGAGCGAACTGGTGGTCAGGGGAACCGAGATGCAACGTCAGCGTCACTGCTAATCTACCGTAGAGTTTGTGGATTATGTGGTGAAAAAAAAAACATACATAGTAATTAGCTGTTCATGTCTCTGCGAAACAAGCAGAAAGCTTTAGAATCATCTACATCTGTTGAATGTGAAGCTGATATCCGATTGCTAGACACCAATTCCAATGTTGGCTGTGAATTCGTTCGGGTCAGGTATGCTACCAGCTGTAGGAATGTCTGACCGGATTATGAATAAGCACATTTTTTTTTTTTTTTTTTTGTACACGAGCCACACAGGGCTTCAAGACCGTTATGAATTGCAAGAGGTTCACACACATTGCTATGCGGGGAATTCTGTTTGGCACTCCAGACTCTATGAGCAAAGGAATTGTCATTGTTCAGAATTAACTACTCTCCATACTGAGATGCTAGCCTCCCTTGAAATTATCATGCTCATGAAGGTGGAAAATAATTCTTTGTCTTGCGAGACAGCCACCACCAAAGAATGTTTTGTATTGCATGACTAGGTAATGAAACCAAACTTTGTGTCAAAGTCATCTTCTGCTTTACGCAGAGCATTGGTTGATTTTACTATTTTTTTCTAGTCACAAGTGATGAGAATGTAAATTTCTTTGAGGAAGGTATTAAAATCCCGAAATTTGGTTACGTTGCCATACAAGATTGAATTTCCAAGGGCAGTAACCTTGTCAATCTTGTTCTGAGGAAAATTGAAAATCATTTGCTGGGAATTAATATGAGAACCAAGGGAGGTCTCGACGTGCTTTGGGTTGAAACTGGATTTGTCGAAATCCTTACTGAAACTCTTTATGGGTGACAACACGTTGATCATAAAGTTGGCTTTGTCAAGACACTCTTCTCTGGTGTAAGAAGGAGAATGGCTATCCCCGAAATAGGTGATTGTTCTAATGCCACTACTCCTCACCGAGGCAAAGACAGGTTTCATAACTTTAAGGAAAATCTGTGGGGTCGAATTAAGGCCAGATAGAAGGCACTGAAGGAATGCAGTAAAATACTATTTCCATTCGAAAGACTTTGCTTGGTGAACAAGGTGAACGGATACCGATAAATATGCACCCTTTGGAGGGGCAAAATTAAAGCCTTAATCACGCGAAACTGTTCCACTCTGAAGTGTTTGAATCTTACAAATTTGTTTTTCAAATTTATGATTGGACTTAGACCGCCAGTCTTTGGTAGCGCTAGGTAAGAGTTGATATTCCATGTGAGGAATCTCTCTAATAGCTTGCTTTGCGAGAATCTTCAGAGATAATTCTTCATGGGTTACCTTTTCCTCCTCGGTAGAATGTACACTTTGTAGAGGAAAAATTTATTGGTATGGGGTTGAAATGAAACTACGTGTATTGGTTTCATAGCCAAATATTGTGGCCAATATCCAAGAATCAGGAATTATTTTGACCAGTCATCTTTGGAAAGCTTGAGATTTCCAGCAATGAACGGTTTTGGACAGTACCCATCTTTTTTTTTTTTCATTTTGCTGGCTTGCGTAGAGACATTCATGACCCACGATGTATGCTTATGTGACACTTGTCAATTTTTCTCAGATGTCTTTCTGAACAACTTTCTATCAAGTGGAATCGACTTGCTGCGCAAGTGTTGTTGAGAAGGGTTGAGAAGGGGTTTCAAGATACCTCGATGGTGCATGCTCAGATCATACGATAAGCAAAGCCCGGGACTGTCAGGCCATCGATGGTGACATGAGTTGTTTAATTCTCGTTGTGCCAGTTGCATGGATGATTATCCGTGCATGATCTGTGAATTTCAGAAAGGATTTACATGCGGTAGAAGTCCCTTCACTACATTTTGTTGTAGAAGTTGGGAGCTCACAAGACCCAAGTCCTCGTGAAGGAGGATCGCCCAATTTGCTCTCGATTTTTGGTGTGAGAACTGCTTGGGCAGTCGATGGCAATTGAGCATTTGCTTCGCGATTTTTTAGAGACTTACCTTCTGATGTGGCAGTGTGACTGCCTTCATTACCAAATCAGCCAGTTTTTAAATTTGGCCCAAATGAGATCAGAATTTAAGTTAATATCAAATTTGGTACCAGGCTTTGAAAGAGTTTGGCTGTAGGGCATGGCATCCGGATCAATTCGGTTGTCAAAATGACCATAACCACAAGGGCAGAGTCAAGGCCACCCATACAGGGCAACGCAATCAGTTTTGCCGGGAAGGAGGCTGACATGAGTATATCGTCGTCTGATGAGCTGCCGATGGGGTTGGCTAGCTCGCTGAAGTCTTCGATGGGCGGGGCAGCGCCCCTGTCGCCGCGGACATGGCTCGCATGTCCGGACTAGTCGCCGGGAGGAGGAGCTCTCCTGCACCAGCGGGCATGGCTCGCATGCCGTTTGTCATTACAACGGTGTGCCGCCGCCCTATCCATGAAGCGGGAGAGTATCTCGGATAGATGAAAGGTTTCTTTAGTTGAGCTTCAAGGCGGCCTTCCATGCCCTGATGTCCCCGCGGGGATGAGGGCTGAGAGGTAGCGTCGTCTTCCCGATCACTAGACATTGGAGTTTGAGATGTATAATCAGGGAGGTGTCTCACCTCCCTGGTATAATTCACTGCCGTCACACTTGAAAAAGATGCTTGCTGCTCACTGACACGGGTATTTATAGCCAACTGGGACTGCTTGGAATTTTTACCTACTTTGAATTTCATTATGTGACTTCACTGCCTTAAACACCTGGGAAATGCTAACCTCTGAAGACTTATACGAGTATTACGTAATAGAATTGTTTGCGTGCCTTTATTCTTTGTTCGAAATCTTATTGTGTTCATGGAGTAAAATATGCAACTGAAAAGAACAATTACTGCCGGGAACAGTGAACATATAGGATATTGCGTCTATGAGATTTGTTTGATTTGTGGATATTTGAGCAGAGAACAAAGGCAATAAGATCTGAGATGTAAAGGCCTGACATTGAAGCCTAACCTTAGCCAACCATCCCCTCCCCCCCCCCCCCCCAAAAAAAAAGAAATCTTTACAAATCTCCTATAACCAGAGTGATAGAGCTGAGTTAGTAATTTATGTACACTGATTACTGTAGTTCAGGGTTGTTTTTGGCGGATCGGGGGTTTCTCTCTTGGGAGTTTATGGGGGGGGGGGTCCTTATTAACATTTTCATTTTCTTCCTGAAAACGCATCATGGTCAAGTTTTGACCAAACTTGGCAAGCATCGTATATACGTATAATCATGGTGCAACATATTTTATACGTGTACAAATGTGCACATTTCTCAAGGGGGGGGGGGGAGATTACAGAATCGTTACAAATCGTACAAATCTCGAACCTCAGAGTATGATAAACTAAATTAGTGCTATGAGTAAGTAAATTGGTGAACAGTTTCAAATTCATTTCTATTGAAGATCAGGAGATAGTTGGGACAAAATTGTGGCTAGATTTCCACATGTCCATCTTCTTATTGCAAAGGCATGGCCAGATTGTCACCAACCATGGCAGGGATTATCGCTAGGGTTATATATTTATATAAATGGCCACCATTCTTCTCTTGGGGCCTCATGGTGCAAAATGCCCGGGGGGGGGGGGGGAGACAATGCTCCAAAAATAGAACAAAAATCCTTCTGAGTCTTCCTCTCTAGAGCAAGAAGGGACAAGCAGCATTTAGTGCTATGAGTAGGATTGGAGACTGTAGATAGTTTAAAGGTTTCTCTTGACAAATCCGGGAATGGAGTGTGAGAATCGAGTTGGTGCCCAACGTTCAAATTTCAATATTCTTCTTGAACTTCATGGTCATATTTTCAAGAAACTTGACAAACCTTATTGCTAGAGTGTACATATCGTTGCAAATAGGCACGATTATATTCCACATACTAAGAATCTTGCTACAAGATTGGTCAAGAGCTGATCACGTGATAAAGCGCAGTTTTGCCCATCACATCACCTGGGAAGAAAAGTTTGTTACACTCTATGTTGATAGTCCCTTTTGTTTCGCTGATCTTTTTAGTCCATACAGTCCTAACGCGAGATGAGTACGCGTGAAATAACAGTGCGTTACACTGTGGACTATCATTTAACTAGGTAACTTGATAGTCCACACTGCAACGCACTTTTATTTCGGTGCCGCGCGGTGCGCGGAGCAAATTCATTGTTTTGTCATCTACTCGAAAAGTCTAAAGTAAACTACGTGGCCAAGCCCTAAGGATACAGTCCTAAAGACAGTTAAAGCGGTTTGAGATGTGGAATAAAATGGGAATAACTAGGACCTCATGGATGCGGAATATAAAGCAAACAATTAACTTTCATTTTCAGGAAATGAGACAAACTATCACTTCCTCGGCAATCTGAATGTGTACGCTCTTTTCCCTCAGCTGCGCTTCGGAAAGATATCTACATCCAGATCGCCTCGGAAGTGATAATTTGTCCCATCACCGTCACCAACGTTGATTATTTGCTCTTTATAGTCCACATGCTAAGAATCTTGCTATGGGATTGGTCAATAGCTGATCACGAGATAAAGTGTAGTTTTGCCCTTCACATCACCTGAGAAGAAAAGTTCGTTAGACTCTTTGTTGATAGTCCCTTTTGTTTCGCTGATCTTTTCAGTCCATGCAGTCCTATCGCGAGATGAGTACGCGCGAAATAAAAGTGCGTTGCACTGTGGACTACAGTCTTGATAGTCCATAGTGCAACGCATTTTTATTTCAGTGCTGCGCGGTTAGATGTGGAATATAAAGCAAATAATCAACTTGTAGTGTCAGACAATGAGACAAACTATCACTTCCTTGGCGATCTGATTGTATAATAATGATTGAGATGAGAATTGAGCTTTTAACTTTTGAGAAAGATACTCTGAGACCACTTATGAAATGTTACAGAGCATACCATTCTTAGAGAAATGCAACGTTTAATCGATAAGAATCGGTTATGAAATGGCTGAGGTATCTAAAAACAAAGTAAAACGAACATCCTAACAAAAGATGGGTCCCATATCTTTTATTAAAATCGCTTTGTTCTGGATATGTTGGCCATTTCAAAACAATTTCCGTCAAATCAACATTAAATTCCTCTTGGAACTACGTGCTCTTCCACAGTTAATAACTACGTTTCTCATTATCTCATCTAAAATACAAAATAGATACAAAACCTGAAACCAGATCTGAAACGAAACTTTACCATCTATTTAAACTCATTTAGTTGTTTCGCATTTGCAAAGCAGGCAGCAGGACAATCAAGGAAATATACAAAGTCATGCTTACAGTGTGGGCATAATGAACGTCAGACATATGAAAGGTAACAGCGAGTTCTGTGTCATGTATATAAGAGAAAACTCAACTGAAATAGAAAAAGGCACTGGAATCGAAAAAGGTAGTTCTGCTTTTAAAACTTTCTTTTCAGCCCTTATAATTTCTTTACATGTTTCTGTGATAGTTCTGATGCATGTGTAAGAGGGATTGATAAGAGATCCGTTAAAGAAAATAACGTAAGAAAAAAAAACACACCCCTTTTTCGAGGGGAGGGTAAGGAAGAATAATTTGTGTTTTATATTCAGGGGAAGGGGACGCACAAGCGATGAAACACAGCCACCCGTACGAGAGAAGGGTGTTTGAAGGCGAAACAGGAAGCTTTCGCATAGCTTTTAGCATAACAAATGTTCAGCTGCTTGTGTGTTGATTCTGATTGGCCTGTAAAGCTAATGAGATTTTTCGTAATCAGGATACAGTTAAAATAATGCGAGTATAGGACCTTTTGAAAGATTTTTTTTTTTTTAATCTCAAATCAAATTCTAACAACATTCCTGAAAATTTCTGGGAGTTGGACTGTAAGTCAGTATGACGTACATAACAGTGAATTTCTTTAACGCATGTGAAATACTAGCTAGCAAATGTTAAAAGAATGGATTTGTAGGCTCCTTTGCATGTAAACTTTTTTATGTCCTCGTGTTTTCGTGATATATATATATATATATATATATATATATATATATATATATATGGGTGAGAATTTTGAACGATGTACATTTGCCAATTTTCGCACCTTATAACATTATTTCCCTTAGAACACGCCAGGATGATCTAAGAAACCAGTTTTTTTTTTTTTTTTCATGTCATCTCAAAGATTGGTAAATTTCCTTTCAGGAAATGTATGGTTTGGTTGACTTTTGCCTGATATTTTCATTTGACAAGGACTTAAAGCGTAAAAATACGGTACAAACGCTATTTTTACAATAATTTTTGTTTTTCAAACTAATGATGTGCCTTTTTCATGGTACGTGGCATCCAATATCTGACCATGTTCTGCATCTGAAATATTACCATGGGTATGTACCACAAAATTATAAGAACTTTATGAGCACGTATAAAATTACAGAGAAAAATTGAAATATCAAAGCCCTAAACAGACGAACGTCCGTGATGCTTCTATCGCTGCTGCAAATTCTACTTTGTTGTCCCAACTGTTATGTATACGAAAATTTGGTGTTCCACCTCATGAACATATCCTGCAAAAATTGCACGTCTACTGGCTGTACATGGGACGTAACATTATTTTATGCAAACTTATACTCAGTTTTCGCCACGGACGTGCTTCTGCTATTTTCTAATAAAGATCGTAGCCCATTAAACGTTATTGGCGATATTGTTCTGAGTCGTAATCAACTAAGAACTAGCCACACGATAACATGTTTGTTTTGAGTTTCTGTCCATCCTTTGTTAAATAGAAATTATATTTTTAGACGAACCTCCGAGAAAAAAAAGAACGTCCGTGATGACTAAAACGTTTTCGAGTGGGACACCATCTTGCTTTGATGGCGTAGGTACATTTTACCTTTGGCTCTCTAGCCGAGGAGCTGCATGTCATTTTTAGAGCGGACTGAGGCTCGTCCGCAGTTTTTGGACCATGCAATTCACCGAAAACCAAGCAAATAATTAATATTTTCTCTGAAAATTCTCCTCCTGTTCCCCTTCTGAGCAATACATATGTTGTAAGGATGTCAAACTTCTTATAATATGCATTGACAATACCTTTTCAAATTTTTGAAGGAGTTAGGAAGGTTAGATATTTTTTGCCGATTAGTTATCCGTCCTGGAACATGACCCTAGTAGTACAACGAAAGTCCGAGACAATTCCAGCGAACGTCCGTGACGTATGCAATCCCACCGATAGGGATAACTTGTTCCGAAAGTGTCCTGTATTCTTCAAAACTTTTGGCTCCAATAGCGACAAATAAAGTTTGACAAAGTAAACAACGAGTTTAGAGCAGCAGTTTCAGAATTTTAAGGCGTTATGTGATCATGATGAACAAACGGTAGAAAATTCACTCACAATTTTACGTCTGTTTTCCTTTTAATTATTTAAAAACAGCTTAACACTGAAAACAAAGTTATAGGAAATGGAATTTTGCGTAATCTGTAATTTCTGTGCATTTAAATTTCTTTCTAATGAGGTTCTGGAGACAATTTGTACTGTTACAGGTTCTGAAAGTTTCGCTCACGGACGTTCTGTCCTAGAAAGGAAATTTCTGGTAATTACAAATACATCACTGCACATTAAGTTAATGTTACTTGAAAATATTACCAAATCACCGGGTCTCTCATACCCAAAAGTGAATAACGTTCAGCACTCAATTTACCTGTAATAACAAACGAAAAAGCTTTTGGTCACGAATGTTCGTTGGTAGAATAAGTCAATGGATTACATAGTAGGAGAAAAAAGAAGAGTGCCACTTTTTAGTGACGGATGCTCCAAGTGTTTATCTTTTGAGTATGGTAGCTGCCGTCTCAAACAGAACACATCCAGTTTTGGTCTCCATAACGGACTTTCGCTGTAACTGTCATGATATTAAATGCCTTACTTCATTCGTATTTTTCTCTTCATGACGATTTTTCTTTCATTCCCTAAGTAGCCTGAACATGCTGCGATCAAACAGAAAACTAACAAAACAAAACAAAACAAATCCGAAAAGTGCTACGCAATCCCATTCAGGATAATGACGGAAGAAGTCTGTAATGGGGATGTGTTGAAGAAGGAACGGAAAAGTTTCAAGAGGACGTGGAAGCAGTTGAATGAAAATGAGAAGAACAGAGAAGGGATCGAGCTCCAACACACAGAGAAAAGAATTGCCAGTGCACTCCCGTTATACCAAATTCCTCTGGAGAAGTTTTTTTTTGTGTTTTTTTTTAACTTTTTTATTCATCGAAATGCCTTCACAAGCGGACAAAAATAATGCAGTATACAATTACGCAAATCCTTCGCTTATCATGACAAGGTTGGTTTTTTTTTTATACTCATCAATGAAAAGCAATGTTAATTTGTAATTCTTTCCAAGATTGTTTTTTTCATTCTACATACAAGAGACAGAGAGATCGTCAATTTGTTTGTGCTTTTCCCTTACTCCGGATGCCCAAAGGTTTGTTATTCCGAAAATGGAAAAAAAAAAGTTCGTATGTAATTGAGGAGGATTAAAAATGTTCTTATTCCGAAAGTTTGTTAGTCCGAAAATTGAATATTAAGGTTCATTATTTTTATGTCCGTTCTTCTAAATGTGGAATGAGCCTGATATTCGTTTAGGTAAAAACGGTTATCATTGATTTTTTGAAATTTGGATGATTTGGTTGTTAACTTGTTTCTCCAAATGTGGATAAGCGAACCTGTTTTTTTTATATTCCAATGAATGAACCTTTCGATTAACCTTCGGAGACTCCTATCATTTACCGAATAAAAAAGCTTCAGGATTATACGAACTCTATCAATTTTCGGATTGACAAACTGTATGAATAACGAGCCTCCGAAATGACGCGCTACAAAAAGTTTTTTTTTTTTTATAACAAACTATATTGTATAATATCGGAGTCACAAACATCCATCCAAGTTATATGGACTTATTGTGTCTTGTTATGACGAAACTTCGCAGTATCGAGGCTTATATCATTTCTGACTAATATTATAACACAATTCTCCTCGGTAACAGTGTGTAACACAAGGACCAAACGCAGAGGGATTTCTTCCCGCCAACGTATTCGTTTGCCCTCCCTAGCTAAACTTCGTATTTCTATAACGGAGGACATTTCTTTTGTTTTTCTATGTTAATTCTTTTTTCATATTTAGCTGTGACCATGTTCTTCAAAAGCAAATTTTGCATTGTAGACTTTAGATAACAAATTTAGAACCTGAATCTTTACTTCGTGATAACGAAATTTTGATAAATATATTCGTTCTCAAGGATGGACTACGTCACTGACATTACACGTACGTTTGTACGTTCATTTACGGGAGATGGAAAATTGTTTTCTTTGATTCCTCAGTTTGAGAAGATAAACAAGCTTTTATAATTGAGAATTGGTAATATCTAATCAGGATTTTGCAGAGGAGTTTGTTCTCGACATGAAATTGCTGTTTGCTGTGAGTAGAATGCGTTTCCAACTCAAGAGAGCTGCATTGTTCAATATCTTGTTTATTCCGAACGTCCGTGAGCTATATGCGAATCTCCGTGATGAAAACTATGCTATGTTTGTTGGGTTATAGAGACTGCCTAGATCTGATACATCTTAAAAAGGTACGTTATTATTTGGGAGTGAGGATTAAAGTATGGGATAGTGAAATAAGAGGTCAAAATATTGAGTTCTTGTAAAATGCGCTTAAAGTGGAGAAAGTGTTTAGCGGAAGAGCAATATTTCAACAGAAATGACGAATTTGGTTAAATCACCAGTTGTCTACCATTACGTACAGGTTAAGAGTACAAGCTTAATATTCTGCCAACACGTACACATTACGATTTTGAACTGAATCAGATCTTTGCAAACTATGCTAAATGGTATTCAAATGTATGTGCAGTACTATTCCTCACGGACGTTCGCTGCTCTGGACATGGTAAACTTTCGCGGTGAATAAAAACTTGTTCCTCTGAGAAAATCCTAGTATATTTATTGGGTTCATATTAAAGCTTGAGTTATACTCTTTCAGGTAAGATAAATAATTTGGAGAATTTCCTACTGTTTATATTTTGCCTTGTTTTGGTTCAATTGTACATCGTTCAAAATTCTGACCCATATATATATATATATATATGTGACCGTGCACCTCAAAACGAACATAAAGTCGCACACACTGATTTTGCGTGAGGACTGAAAATAAGTGAAATGGGTCAACCTAGCCGAACTTAACTTTTTCATATTTTCTGAAAGAGCGGGTCTTCTTTTACATTATGCTAAAATTTGGTATCATAAAACGGGCAGGAAAGTGTGTTTTTTTAGCAGTTTATCTCGAACATTTTTGGTAGAATAGTGTGATTATGTGTGTCTTTAGAATCCTTTTTTCATTTCTGAAAAACCTTGTCCACACTCTTCACTTTCAACTCTAGTAACCTTTGAAAGGATAGTGCTACTGCTTTGAAAGTTGGCATTGATTATGGACAGAATGTGTTAATTAGGCATGCTTAATTTCAGTTTAATCTGATAATCCCTTCATTGTTGTTACTCTGGTGGTTTACTTCCTGTTTTTTGTCCAATTCATCGCACAGCCAGCATGGTTTAGTAAAGATTAAGCGCTTGAATAGACACTGTACTTCAGAGCCTCTTTACTCAGTTCACACTTTTCCTGAGTTTGTGCTTTCTTTCCAATATTTAGATAGGTTAGGAGAGTCCATTTGATTTGATTTATACATCATTTTAAAGCTTAAAGTCTGCTATTTCAGAACATGGACTTAACTAGAAATTCATGTCTGGCGACTTTTTGTTCGTTTTGAGGTGCACTGTCACATATATATATATATATATATATATATATATATAATGTGAGAAATAGTTCCCTGGGTCCCGAACGTACGCGGTGCCGCATTGTTGGATGCATATAGTTGAAAGAAATTGGACTGAGGCGGGACGTTGCTCTCGATCTTAGTCTCCCTTTTATTTGTCAAGCTTTCGGCCCGTCATTGGGCCTTCGTCAGGACCTACCAACAGAACGATTATTATCGTTCTTGATAATCGACAATCGACTTGGTAGAATTGAAACTTGACTCGATTGACGCCTCACTGAAAGAAAAGAAACAAGAGCTCTGGAACGGAACCACGCCCGAAACATATCACAAATCTTTGAATTCAATAGAGAAATCTATTAGTAGGGAGATTACACAAATAAGAGCCAGCAAATAATCAAAACTCCGTCGCGACATCGAACTTTGTAAAAATAGAATTCACAACTCTGAAAGTTGCCCGGTAAGACAAAAAACGAGCCAAACGCACAAAAACCGCCATTTCAGGAAACGAAACTATACAAAACGGCGGAAAATCCACCACCAAACTCAGGAGAAAGAAATCACAAAATAACGAAATCCCCCAAACTCCAATAACGCAGTAGTGAATTTATCTAACTACCGACTTTCTGAGGCAGAACACAGCCTCCTATCGAAAGGACTAAAATTCTGCCTCACCCCACCCCATATGGACGAACTACAACTAAAAGCAGACATAGATGCATTTAAACGCAGAGTGACGCTAAAAACACACTTCGCGCTGAAGCAGAAAAAAAGAATCTGACCTTAACAATAATCGGCCGGCTAAAGAAAATGATCAGACTCAGCTGCCAGAACAGCTAAGAACAAAAAGCGCGTGGACTCCTTCCGTCAAGGAGCCCAGCTTGCACAAGTACTTAGAGCAAGTAGAAACCGCGACATTCAACATGGTCAGTACTTACGAACGGAAAAGAAACAAAAGATGTGACAATCTAACCAAATCAGAGAGAAAGGCCCTCTACAGTCTCAAACGCAACAAAGAGATAATCATAAAACCAGCTGACAAGGGATCGTGTACGGTTGTCATGTCAACCGACACATACATCAACGAAGGTCTACGACAACTAACAGATACAAAGACATACAAGGCCCTAGATCATGACCCCACCCCTCAACACCTACAAAAGGTAAAAACAGCTGTGGGAAGCCTTGACGTGAACTCAGACTTAAAGAAAAAAACTAATTCCAAAGGATCCACGTCGCCCAAACATGTACTTCCTCCCCAAAATGCACAAGCCCAACAACCCGGGACGCCCTATTGTTTCAGGATGCGCGTGCCCCACTGTGCAAATTTCAAGATTCCTTGACTTCCACCTCCGCCCCCTGGTTGAAAAATTACCCTCTCACCTAAAGGACACTACCGATTTTCTCAACCACATAAATGACCTGAATCTGACCCAGAACCCCCTCCCCCCAGAAAGCATACTAGTGACAGCCGATGTAACTTCGTTGTACACGAACATCCCCCACAATGAGGGCATCAAAGCATGTCGAAACGCCCTCAACGCCCGAATGAACCCCTCCCCTCCAACTGACCAGCTCATTCGTCTTCTTGAACTGGTACTGACATTGAACAATTTCCAGTTCAACGGCAAGAACTATTTGCAAATAGAGGGTACCGCTATGGGCACCCCTGTTGCCCCATCGTATGCCAACATTTTCATGGGGGAGATAGAGGCAGAGCTATTAGAACTCACAAACGCAATCTTCCCGAGATCGTGGAAACGATACATTGATGACATCATATTCATCTGGACACAATGCCCCCAATCATTAGCACAATTCCAAAACACAGTGAATGCCCTCCATCCCCGAATCAAATTCACGTTTGAGTCATCCCCCGACTGTGTCAACTTTCTTGACCTAAAGGTCCTCTCAGACGACGGAACTCTCCAGACAGAGTTATACTCCAAGCCTACAGACTCTCACACATTCCTCCCTCCCTCCTCATGCCACCCCCGACATGTGTTCAAAAGCATACCATACAGCCAGGCCCTTAGAATCAAACGTAACTGCTCTCAGCCAGAAAGCACAGACAAACACCTCAAAAATTTCCAACACTATCTCGACAAGTGTGATTACCCTCCCCAACAAACTAAACTACAAATCAACAGAGCTCGCTCCATCCCCCGCGCGGAATTATTTGACAAAAAAGAACGGCCCCCCTTAGAAAGAACCCCTTTCGTCTTAACATACAGTCCCGCCACCGCCAAACTACACAAAATTCTCAAAAAGGAACAAAAAACCCTAGATGAATCAGCTTCACTCTCAGAGATACTCTCGGATCCCCCGTTGGTTGCATACCGACGCCCCCGCACCCTCCGCGACCTACTAACATACTCTGGCGACCCCAAAAATGACCAGCTGAATGAGAACAACACAAACGGCTTTGCCAAATGCGAAGCCAAACGGTGCATGCTTCACAACTTTGTTAAAGAGGGCAACAAGTTCAAAAGTAATGTCACGGGGGAGGAATTCCCAATTACATCCAAAATACAATGCAAGTCAGACTGGCTCATTTATTTGATATCGTGCACGAAATGTAACAAACAATACGTGGGAAAGACAGAAACATCCTTGTACACCAGATTCAGCAACACTAAATCGGAAATACTGAACTACAATACACCCAACAAGCGAAAAACCCTCCCCTACACAACACACTTTAACCAGCCCAACCACTCAATTGACAATGTAAAGATCACAGGCATCGAAACAATTCGAACAAAATCCCGCCAAGTTATCCTTCATAGAGAATCCTTCTGGATAAAGAAATTGAAAACACTGACCCCCGATGGCATTAACGTTGACCAATGAACCCTACATAGCTCTTATCCCGAACCCCCTCACTCTAACTTCAGACTCACAGTAAGACACCCGTAGCAGAAAACTTGGCCATGACCAGACAGGACAAAATACAGCCCAACATACAGGTAAAACACCCTAATGAATTTCAGGTTAGATATATTGTGATTATTGAGATTTCATTTGTATATGTACTGATATATTGTATGATCACAAGATGTATGAATAAAGTTGAGTGTAATAAGTTCATGTGATTTGATATGAATGAAATGTATAATGGTGTACAATGATGAATTTGGGAAAATGTATGAATCTGTGATTTCTGATATGATCATTTTTGACTGTATTTTTATATGTAACATAACAGATATCATGATTGAATACTATTATTGTGAAATTCTGTTGATATTTATTGTATGATCACACGATTCATGATTACTGTTGAGCGTCACGAGTTGATCTGACTGCATGGATAAGAATGATATGGAAAATAGTGTATGATGGATTTGTGAATATGACCTTGTGATGTTTTAATATGATTATGTTTGATTATATCTGCAAAATAAGAGGCATTATGAATGATTGAATGGTAATTATTGTATTTTTGAACAGAATATGAGCACACGGTGCTGGGATGCACGATAACCACACGAGTCCCACGCAGGTAATTTCCAGAAATTGTTGTTGTTTACACATTTGATCTAAGAGTTGATATATTTTTGGCAGGGTTGACGCTATTATATTTCGGTAATATACGAAATAAAATAACATATGTTGATTTAGATAGTATTATATCAACCGGAGTTGTGTGTGTGTGTGTTTGCTTGTGTGTGTGTATGTGAATATGTATATATGTGCGTATGTATGTGGGTGTGTGTGTGTGCGTATGCGGATGTATACATATACGCAATGCAAATAGACATATGAATACGATATATATGTATAATGATTCTGTTTGTGATCATCATGCTAAGAATTTTAAGACAATATGATTATTATATGGCAGCATTATGATAAGAATTTATTTATGTGTGCGTATGCGGATGTATACATATACGCAATGCAAATAGACATATGAATACGATATATATGTATAATGATTCTGTTTGTGATCATCATGCTAAGAATTTTAAGACAATATGATTATTATATGGCAGCATTATGATAAGAATTTATTTATGTGTGCGTATGCGGATGTATACATATACACAATGCAAATAGACATATGGATATGATATATATGTATGATTCTGTTTGTGATCATCATGCTAAGACAATATGATTATTATATGGCAGCATTATGATATAAGAATTTATTTATATATATTTTTGGACATATGATGTTATTCTGATGATGATTTGAGGTTAGATTGGATATTTGTATTGAATTGAATGATTGATTTGTGTATATAAAGGAAATGATTTAACAGATTGGTAATATGTGAAATTGCATTATATATTATGACACATCAGGTTATTCATATAATAATCGTTCTGTTGGTAGGTCCTGACGAAGGCCCAATGACGGGCCGAAAGCTTGACAAATAAAAGGGAGACTAAGATCGAGAGCAACGTCCCGCCTCAGTCCAATTTCTTTCAACTATATATATATATATATATACATATATATACATATATATATATGTGACCGTGCACCTCAAAACGAACATAAAGTCGCCCAAACTGATTTTGCGTGAGGACTGAAAATAAGTGAAATGGGTCAACCTAGCCGAACTTGACTTTTTTATATTTTCTGAAAGATCGAGTCTTCTTTTACATTATGCTAAAATTTGGTATCATAAAGCGGGCAGGAAAGTGTGTTTTTTTAGCAGTTTATCTCGAACATTTTTGGTAGAATAGTGTGATTAGGTGTGTCTCTAGAATCTCTTTTTCATTTCTGAAAAACCTTGTCCACACTCTTCACTTTCAACTCTAATAACTTTTGAAAGGATAGTGCTTCTGCTCTGAAAGTTGGCATTTATTATGGACAGAATGTGTTAATGAGGCATGCTTAATTTCAGTTCAATTTGATAATCCCTTCATTGTTGTTACTCTGGTGGTTTACTTCCTGTTTTTTGTCCCATTCATCGCACAGCCAGCACGGTTTGGTAAAGATTAAGCGCTTGAATAGACACTGTACTTCAGAGCCTCTTTTCTCAGTTCACACTTTTCCTGAGTTTGTGCTTTCTTTCCAATATTTAGATAGGTTAGGAGAGTCCATTTGATTTAAGTTATACATCATTTTAAAGCTTAAAGTCTGCTCTTTCAGAACATGGTGTTAACTAAAAATTCATGTCTGGCGACTTTTTGTTTGTTTTGAGGTGCAGAGTCACATATATATTATATAGCTTTAAAATGATGTGTAACTCAAATCAAATGGACTCTCCTAACCTATCTAAATATTGGAAAGAAAGCACAAACTCAGGAAAAGTGTGAACTGAGAAAAGAGGCTCTGAAGTACAGTGTCTATTCAAGCGCTTAATCTTTACCAAACTGTGCTGGCTGTGCGATGAATTGGACAAAAAACAGGAAGTAAACCACCAGAGTAACAACAATAAAGAGATTATCAGATTAAACTGAAATTAAACATGCCTCATTAACACATTCTGTCCATAATTAATGCCAACTTTCAGAGCAGAAGCACTATACTTTCAAAAGTTATTAGAGTTGAAAGTGAAGAGTGTGGACAAGGTTTTTCAGAAATGAAAAAGGGATTCTAAAGACACACCTAATCACACTATTCTACCAAAAATGTTCGAGATAAACTGCTAAAAAAAAACACACTTTCCTGCCCGTTTTATGATACCAAATTTTAGCATGATGTAAAAGAAGACCCGCTCTTTCAGAAAATATGAAAAAGTCAAGTTCGGCTAGGTTGACCCATTTCACTTATTTTCAGTCCTCACGCAAAATCAGTGTGTGCGACTTTATTTTCGTTTTGAGGTGCACGGTCACATATTATATATTATACAGAAATGGGTTGTTTCTCTTGAAACTGAAAGGGCCTACTCTGTATTCTCCAAAAAAAAAAAATGATTAGAATATAACTTTAAATCACAGATTTAATCTTGTCATTTTTTCGCTATAATCAGTTTGTAGTCCAAGATCATAATAACTCATGCTGTAATTGATAAGTTATTTCAGTCAGGAAAAGGAACAACACAAAGGGTTATTATTAAAGCATCGATATCATATCGACATGTGGTTATTAAAGGACTGTTTGGTTTGATTGATTACATCGAGATTGTAGAAAGTGTTTCAACGTAAACGTGTGAAAACTCGCAACTTACAGAAAATTGTAGATAATCTGGGCTGTAACTGGTACTCATTGCGAAATAAATGAGTAAATGAATTGGATTAAAAAAGAAAAAGAAAAACTTAAACTAAATCATGATACTCACCAGAATATGTTCCTACGAAGGTAACTAGGAAAACCACTTGTAATTTTCGCTCCATTTAAGCTTCGTCTAGAATGGCCCCAATCCAATTGTGAAAGCACTGACC
The DNA here is from genome assembly GCF_040938485.1 of Diadema antillarum. Classification (NCBI taxonomy): domain Eukaryota; kingdom Metazoa; phylum Echinodermata; class Echinoidea; order Diadematoida; family Diadematidae; genus Diadema; species Diadema antillarum. Next base: position 560,900 of record NW_027272036.1, on the reverse strand, counting down.
ATTCAAAATGCCCAAAACAATTGAAGAGAATCCGCTCACCAGTAACCACCTGAAAATTTACAGGATATTACACCTATTCTTCGATTGTCCCATTCGCTGTGGTTAGAAACAGCCTGTATGGGCGAGCAGTTTGGCACCTTCGACAATTATCTCGAAATAACTCGAAATAGAATCATATTACAACTGACAAGTGATGATGATCCCTTGTGTCCCTGGGTCGACACGACATGCAACTGAACTATTCAGAGACGAGATGAGATCAATTCATCACAGAGGCGAAACCCGTGTGTGTGTGTGTTTGTGTGTGTGTGTGTGTGTGTGTTTGTGTATGTAGAGCTGTGTTTGAATGAGAGTGTAGCTGCAAACAGAATAAGCTACATGATGAACTCATATGAAACAAATGGAATAATTATATGCGACCATGAATGACATAGCCAACAGAAAGTAGCACAACCTGATTCTTACATGAGAACTAAAAATAAATTGAAACTGGGCAACTTTATAGTCAATCGTCAGTTGTTCATATTTTCTGAAAGAGCAATTATCCTACATTATTCTGAATTTGGGGATCGTAAAACGGATTGAAATTGTGTGTTAAGCAGTTTTCTAGAAAACTTTTCTGTAGAGTAATGTTATAAGATATGTTAGATATGATATACAGTATGTCCCCCCAAAAAATAACAACGGGGCCCTCTGTAATGATATCTTTAGAAATAGGGAATCAATCTAAATACAATTTCAGGGTATGAAACTATAACTCATTGCCCACATCTTACAGAAAACCCCATTCGATTTGCTTCAGTGGTCAAAGGGAAATTAGTAATTTTGTAGAGGATGTCGGGAATCTCTGTTATTCACACACAAGAGCAGTGGATTGCTAAAATGGGAAGAATCAGACTCATGAAATGCTTTACAACAATCCACATTTCTCTGTGACCACTTAACCAAATTGAATGGGTTTTTCTGCAAAATAGAGCTAAGCTGTTATATTTCAAGACCCTGAAGTAGCACTTAGACAGGTCGAACATAGGCTATTGGGTGTTGACAATTCGAAAATCTAATTGTAATTTTTTTGGGCGACTTAATTACTGCAGTATGTCCTAAAAATATTACAATCAGATTTTCGCATTGATAACACCCAATATGATTAATTCTTTTAAATGCTACTTAAGGGTCTTAAAACATAACATTTCAGCTCTATTTTGCAGAAAACCACATTCAATTTGGTTAAACGGTCACAGAGAAAGGTGGATTGTTGTAAAGCATACCATGAGTCTGATTCTTTCAATTTTAGCAATTCAATGCTCTTGTGTGTGAATGATAGACAGAATTTGGACGGAAGAGATTCCCGACATTCTCTACAAAATTCGGTATTTCTCTTTGACAACTGAAGCAAATCGAATGGGGTTTTTTGTAAGATGTGGGCAATGAGTTACAGTTTCATACCCTGAATTTGTATTTAGATTGATGCAATGTTTTTAAAGATATCATTGCGGAGGGCCCCGTTGTAATTTTTTTGGGGGACATGCTGTATAGACATAAGACATATCACTTTTCATTTGTTAAAAAAAAGAGAAAATGTACACACTCTTCGTTTTCAACTCTCAACTTTAGTCTAGACGCTAGTTTAGACTCTATCAGCACACATACATTCACACACACATTCACACACCCACAAGCACCACACACACACACACACACACACACACACACACACACACACCTTACATACAACGTTCCAGGCCCTCATAATGTCTTTTCAATGAACCTTCATATCAAGTATATGGATTTAAGCGATGTATACTTTAGACCAGAATTTAGCAACTCAGAGCAGATATTATACCATTTCTGACTTGAATTACGGTTTGAGGTTAAAAGTGATATTCATATTGAAAGTTGTAAGGAATTTAAACCGTATCGTCCCGGTTCGAGCCGTAGAGACCCGTATTGACCAGTTTTGAACCTTATAAAATCCGCTTTATATCCTGAACTAGAGCCTGAATCCTTTTCGACCCCTATATAGACCCGTGTCAATCCGCTTCGACCTCTGCCCACCCGGATGTAAACCTTGTCATCATCCGTTGCTTGAAGGCAATGCGGTATACGGCACGGGTCCATGCAGTTTTACGCTGCGGGTTGCAGGGGTCGATGCGAGTCAAAGCGGTTCGAACCGGGTCAATTCGGATTACCAACACGGAATTGAAATCCGTGAGAAAATTTTGAACATGACCAAAACTTTTTTACCACCGTATCGTAGCCCCCGGAATCCATCAGGAATTGACACGGGTTACGATACAGTTTTAATTCCTTATGATAATACTAATAGTGGTAGACATTTTTAGAGCTCCTTTTCCACTGGATACAAAACGCTAACTGGACCCGGTACGAAATCCGGCCGTGTGTGACTCTAGCATGAGGATTCGTGTTCATCTGTGACCGTGCACCTCAAAACGAACATAAAGTCGCACACACTGAATTTGCGTGAGGACTGAAAATAAGTGAAATGGGTCAACCTATAGCCGAACTTGACTTTTTCATAGTTTCTGAAAGAGTGGGTCTTCTTTTACATTATGCTAAAATTTGGGATCATAAAACGGGCAGGAAAATGTGTTTTTTTAGCAGTTTATCTCGAACATTTTTGGTAGAATAGTGTGATTAGGTGTGTCTTTAGAATCCCTTTTTCATTTCTGAAAAACCATGTCCACACTCTTCACTTTCAACTCTAATAACTTTTGAAAGGATAGTGCTACTGCTTTGAAAGTTGGCATTAATTATGGACAGAATGTGTTAATGAGGCATGCTTAATTTCAGTTTAATCTGATAACCTCTTTTCTCAGTTCACACTTTTCCTGAGTTTGTGCTTTCTTTCCAATATTTAGATAAGTTAGGAGAGTCCATTTGATTTGAATTAAATATCATTTTAAAGCTTAAAGTCTGCTCTTTCAGAATATGGTCTTAACTAAAAATTCATGTCTGGCGACTTTTTCTTTGTTGTGAGATGCAGGGTCACATATGTGACTGGGGCTTAAACACAAACCTTAAACACAAACCTGCATTCGTACAGCCTGACCTGTTTTGTTTGTTGTTGTTTTGTTTGTTGTTGTTGCTTTTTCACTGTGTATGTGGATTTAAAGAAGTATTACATGATATGTGACCGTGCCCCTCAAAACGAACATCCTTAGTTGACTTGTATTATACGCTTTATGTATTTAACAAAGATGTAATCACATCTACTTTTCACTTTCATAATTTTCTTATGTACCTTTTCAAGTTTTGTTCTGTATCACAAATATCCCGTGTATACGCAATGTACATAAAGTTCTTTGTTCATTTTGATGGAGGTGAAAATAAAGTTGAAAGTTGAAAGTTGAAAGTTGAACATAAAGTCGCACACGCTGATTTTGCTTGAGGACTGAAAATAAGTGAAATGGGTCAACCTAGCCGAACTTGACTTTTTCATATTTTTTGAAAGAGCGGGTCTTCGTTTACATTATGCTAAAATTTGGTATTATGAAACGGGCAGGAAATGTGTTCTTTTAGCAGTTTATCTCGAACATTTTTGGTAGAATAGTGTGATTAGGTGTGTCTTTAGAATCCCTTTTTCATTTCTGAAAAACCTTGTCCACACTCTTCACTTTCAACTTTAATAACTTTTGAAAGGATAGTGCTATTGCTTTGACAGTTGGCATTAATTATGGACAGAATGTGTTAATGAGGCATGCTTAATTTCAGTTTAATCTGATAATCCCTTCATTGTTGTTACTCTGGTGGTTTACTTCCTGTTTTTTGTCCCATTCATCGCACAGCCAGCACGGTTTGGTAAAGATTAAGCGCTTGAATAGACACTGTACTTCAGAGCCTCTTTTCTCAGATTCACACTTTTCCTGAGTTTGTGCTTTCTTTCCAATATTTAGATAGGTTAGGAGAGTCCATTTGATTTGAGTTATACATCATTTTAAAGCTTAAAGTCTGCTCTTTCAGAATATGGTCTTAACTAAAAATCTATGTCTGGCTACTTTTTGTTTGTTTTGAGGTGCAGGGTCACATATATATATAAGGATATATATATATATATATATATATATATATATATATATATATATATATGGAGCTTCCTTCCAAAAGGCGCTAAATCCATTATTTTCAATGGATTTAGCGTCTTTTGGTTGCAAGCTCTTCATATATATTCGTTTACCTTGAGCGCACGGAGACCGCTACCGACGTTTTCACGTCCTTCCGCTGGACGATCTTCAGGCGGACTGGCTCCAAATGCCCCAGTCACATATAAACACGGATGCTCAAGGATCTACACGGTGATCCGGGGAAATCCGGGGACGTCCGGGGAGATCCGGGGAGATCCGGGATTTGTACACACGGTATCAACACGGCAGCCACACGGATAAAGCCGGAAGAGTGCGGCGTCTACACGGAAAAACACGGCATCTACACGGATCAACACGGCAGCTACACGGACCACCCCGGATTGCTCTGCCAACACGGCAATCCCCGGATGACGCCGGATGTTTTTGACCTCCAAAAGTTGCCGTGTTGGCCTCCCGGCGTCAACACTGATCTCTCCCTGGATCAGATCCGGGGTGGTCCGGGGTGATCCGGGGTGTCTATGTGACTGGGGCATAAGGCTGGCTGGCTGCGCTGCGCGGTGGGGCAGTTGCACGCTCCGGAGGCTTCCAGGCTGGTTGACTCCGGTGTCTGCACTTTCATAATAGTTCTGATCTTTTATTAAGTGCGTCTTTATTGCTGATGATGGTACATTTTTCCTCCATGCAAAGGTTGCACAACCTGCTTTTTTCATGTTTAAAAGTTTGATCTTTTTTCAATGTCCCAAGTTAATGTATATTTTTTGTTCGCTTTCTTCAGATTCCATATGTATTTTGAGAGCTGGGTTTCGTGCTTGATGGACTTGATGTGGTTTCCGTACCTGTCTTTAAATGTACCCCCTGCCAGACCGTAGTATGATTTTTCCTCATCGTCATGGTGCACGGTGGCTTTGTAGACCACGGATGTTTCCAGGCAAACTCCCAGTAACGGACATTGTTGTTTTCTTGTCGGCAGTTGCACTTTGGTTTGGGCTCAGACTCCTGTGGTTTTGATTGCCTAATGATTCTCTGGTTGTGGGTTTTCGTGATTGCGACCATATTCTTCATACAACTGTAACTAACTTTTACTGTGTTCTTATTAAATATTTGATTTAGCTTGTGCCCCTTTGGAAAGTGTTTCCCTATAGGCTGCAAGAATTCCCCCCCCCCCCCTCATTGGTTTTAACGTTTACACTATAAGGTGGATTAAACCATGTGACCTTTCTATTTCTGCTTTTTATTTTCTTTCTTTCTCCAAGAAATATATATATATAATATATATGATATATATATATATGTATATATATATATATATACATATATATATATTTACATAATAATAAATAAATATATATATATATATATATATATAAATATATACAATATGATTAGATATGTAAGGTGGTAGGGAGGGTAGGAAGAGGTGGAGCGATAGTTCTTGAAACAGCATTATGCTCATGTCAGTATACATCCACCTCCTGCAATTTGTTGACTGCATACCCCCCCCCCCCCCATTGGTCTTAACGTTTACACTATAAGGTGGATTAAACTATGTGACATTTCTATTTCTGCTTTTTATTTTCTTTCTTTCTCCAAGAAATATATATATATATATACATATATATAGTATATATAATATGTATATATATACATATATATATTTACATAATGATAAATATATATATATATATATATATATATATATATATATACATACAATGTAAGGTGGTAGGGAGGGTAGGAAGAGGTGGAGCGATAGTTCTTGAAACAGCATTATGCTAATGTCAGTATACATCCACCTCCTGCAATTTGTTGACTGCATACCCCCCCCCCCCCATTGGTCTTAACGTTTACACTATAAGGTGGATTAAACCATGTGACCTTTCTATTTCTGCTTTTTATTATTCTTTCTTTCTCCAAGAAATATATATATATATATATACATATATATATAGTATATATAATATATATATATATATATATATATATATATTTACATAATAATAATTATATATATATGTATATATATATATATATATATATATATATATATATATACATACATACAATATGATTAGATATGTAAGGTGGTAGGGAGGGTAGGAAGAGGTGGAGCGATAGTTCTTGAAACAGCATTATGCTCATGTCAGTATACATCCACCTCCTGCAATTTGTTGACTGCATTTTCATTAGCTGGCAAAAAAAAAAAAAAAAAAAAAAAACGCGAAACGCGAAACGAGAAGATCGCGAATAAAAGCCACCATTTTTTACTTGTAGATTGAAAAAGAAAAACTCTAGCTTTCCTGCCTTTGCATAATTCTACAGAGAGTATCAAGAAAAATGGTAATCTAAATTTGGAGGGCTAATAATACTTTGGAGAGGGCAATGTTGGATGTTATGAAAGGGAAACTCCCCCTCTGTCGATTGCTACCTAATTATGTTGACAAATGCCATGCTAAACTGAGCACATGAACTGAAACCAATGACAAATTGCCTCTTTTTTACCAAGTTTGAGTATTTTCATGAAGGAACAATGGATGTCTCACTGAATGATGAGGTCTGGTAATGGAAGTGGCCAAATAAACAGGCCAGCCTGCACGACTGCACGTTTCAGTGTCCAGGGTTTCTTTTAACATTTTATGGTTCATAACCTTCAACATGACCACGTTGCCGATAGCTTGGTCTCTCCCACGAAGGCTTACCCATTTATTCATTTTACTCTTTTCATATCCAAGACATTATTTGTTTCCGTAAGCTATATTATAAAATTTAATATGAACAGATAAAAATGGACTGCGGGGTTTGCTTTGTGGGAGTGACCAAGTCATCGGACAGGTGGCCATGTTAAAGATTAAGGACCATGAAACGTTTCGAAGAAACCCAAACACAAACCCCAATCCATGCAGTCGTGCAAGCTGGCCTACTTAATTTCAAAACTTTCCTGATATTAATGTATATGTTTATGGTTACGATGCAACCTTGGTAAATTTTGAATGGGTTTTCTGTTTTTCCGCAAACTTTCACTGACTTACAAAAAAATCCCACTTTCACTGAATCCTCACAAATAACCCTGTGATATCCAACCGTCAACTCGTGGTTCTTCTGATATCTTTTAGTCGACGTAGCTGGCGCTCATCAAGAGATATCGACAATGTGATCGGATAATAAAGAAAGTGAATTGTCCCCTGTTGCCGGTCCGGTGTGAAAATGTTGGCTGACGCTGCACGACCTGCTGCTCTTTTGTAGTAAATAATAACCGAACTAACTAAGAGTTCTGCGACCGAGTTCCCACTTATAACATATATGTACATAATATTTGTTTTTCTTCTTTCCGTCATTCTCCTCTTTAGAGCCGTTATTTACTATCTTGCAGATTAGAACAAAAACAGCGTCAGTGCTTAAAAAAGTTCTAAAATGTGAGTTAGGGGTTGAAACAACCCGGCAATGTAATAATATTTACTTGTGTAATCAACATGTAGTGTTGTTATACAGACAAATGTCAACAATAGTTTTATTAAAATCGATTTTACTGAATAAACCATCAACATTTTAACATGGTCAATCGAAAAAAATAATAATATTCCCTTATATTTGTGGCTTAATTTGGGATTTGATTATGGTAAAATGTTTTGTGATACAACTGAACTTATGTTTGCATCAAATGTGATATTTCATTTGAAATTATTTTCGTTAACACAAAATATTACGAAGGAATCGAATGTTGAATCATTTCGATGGCATCACGTATTCACGTATCCAGTCAAGGTATAAGTTTACAAAAAAAGAAAGTTTGAACTCAAATAGACACAATTATGGCGTTACATGTTTGCTGTTGCATGCGAAAAAAAAATATACAGAAATACATAATTATTTCACAAGTTTTTACTCGTCTTATAAAATATACAGCAATGATTTGGCTTCTGATAAGTCAGACTTGTCCAGCTTTCTGGTCACATCAAAGACGAGATTCATAGCCGAACGTGCTTTATAATATTAAGAGCCTTGATTTGCCGTTTATGCAGCACCGAAACCTAATGGAAGGGTGGAGATCGTCAGTGGAAAACATACTAGTAGTGGAAGGATTTTCAGAGAATAAAATAGTTGCATACATCAGGGGTAGCGGGACCGGGGGGGGGGGGGGGCGCTGGGGGCTGGGGCTGCCCACACTTTTCGTTCGTGAAAAAAAATGATAAAAAAGAAAGGGAAAAAATGAAAAAAAAATATGAGGAACCAAATGAAGACGAAAATATTCTTCATTTATTTCTTTTCTCATAACGGAAAAGGGAAAAAAAAATTAGGGGAAAAAATCACAACACCAATGAATTTGAATTTCCAAAGATTCCGCCCTTACATAAAGTTCCCGTCTAAGCACCTTTGTAGCAAAAGAGGGGGGGGGGGGGGCGATGGGGGCAGTCTTCCTACCTTAACTCTTTATGTGGCACGTTCGCACGTCCCACTCAGTCGACGGCGTGCCAACTTCGCATATTCCGCTCAAACGCACTAATCCGCTTAAACCGATCGATAAATCGCCTAATCCCGCGGTACAATAAAAGCTTTTCTCACACTTTTGTTCCTTTTACATACAGTTTGCATTCTATGTATGGTGATTGACTATCAAGCGGTGTTCCCAACTAAATTTGCGTGTAAATTCTAAGTTTCTCTCACGGTTTCATGTACAAAAGTCATGCCTTTACAGTAATGTAGCAACTGGTCATAAAAAAAAAAAATAGATAGAAATAGATTTGTCATACAATTTATATCAAAGCAAAGATTGGCATTCCTCTTCAACTTTCCTTACTATTATGACCAGCTTAACAGAAATTTTTAGAAGTTATATAGATTAGAAAAGAACAGAATTCTTTCTCAAAGCATGAATACCTTCGTGTCTCAGAATAACGTGGCACACAGGGGGTTTCCACCATGGCAAATAAAGAGTTAAGATTCTGAATGATTCTGAGTGCACAAGACTTATCACTTACATGCCGAAAAATCAATAATTCCCTCATGTACAAGGGGAATATATCTCCGTTTCCCCCGATTAATCTTTTTTTTTTAAATTTGGATAATTTCCAAAATGTTCCATCAAATACTCGTATACGAGATATCTCAATTTCAACTTTAAAAAGGCAAAAGCTCCCTCGTACGGGAAGGGTGGGGACACCACTCTCCAACGCTTTCTCCCTTTCGCCCCCCCCCCCCCCCCCGTGCATACAAGCAGAATATGCCACAAAATGTGTGTACCAAAACGTTTAACTGCAATCATGAAATACAGAATCTCTCTCTTGTAGCAGGGAGAACAGGGGTTATCCCCTCCCACATCATCCTGTTATGTCTTCTTCACAGACTTGCATTTCTCTGATTGACAAATTTCGAGATATTTGAACAGAAATGTGCGCCAGATTGCTTTATTTTAATTCTAAAAACGCAAAAGTGGGAGGGGGCATCCCCCTCACACCCCCCCTACCTCATTACACTTTGTACACACACACACACACACACACACACAGATGATGCGCACGCAGAATAAGAGTTAATTCCGTGATTTTGCTATTTACACTTCCCTAAAAAAACTAATTATTTCCATTAATATTATTGTTTGTTTGTTGTTGTTGTTGTTGTTGTTGTTTTTTTTTGGGGGGGTGGTAGAAAAATTCCAAGTATGGCACCAAAAGTTTGCACCAGCTAGATCACTGAATTTCAGGTCTGAAAATGATAAAATCATCTTTATGTGGGAAGAGGAATATGCCTTATGTACACCCTCGTGTACATGCCTTTTCTGTTTGATTGCTTAACAGCGTTCATAAAATTCATTGCAAGAATTAATACAATAAGTGTATTTAATGATACCATATTAAAGCGATATCGTTCAATAATAATCGACATCAGAATATGCTGCTACCTTAAAAAAAGTGGGACTGTTTCAAGTCGATAAAACAGGCGAAAACATGCATCAAATTCCACCGGCGCGTCTAAACGGGAGGGGGGGGGGGGGGGGGTTGGGCTTTACTTGGACACCCCCCTCCTCCGCAGCCCCCTCCCCCCCCCCCACACACACACACACACACTGAAACACGTTCCGCGGCCCCTGTACATATCGTAATGAGACACGCACCAACTGTTACATTCAACATAATCCACACCTTTCGGTCTATACACAGTAAGTACTTGCACAAACGCATGGTGAATCGCTTTCATTAGCAGCCTCCACACTATGCTCACCAACATGAAGTGGCTACATCAACACTACCATGCTAAACAAGCACTACGATGAAGACGTCTTTGAAGCGAAATGCAATGGTTTTTAATGGTTATAGTTGTTTAAGTAGGTTTCATGGTTATAATATACTAATAAACACGATAGGGCTTATATTCACAATATGACTCAGTTATGCCAAAGGCAATTCTACTTTCATAATCATTACATGGCTGAACTCATCGTTTCAGTCTACAAGAATGTCTAAAACCATCTAAAGGGTTTCCCCAACAACTGAATCTATTGGAGCCATTACAAAAAGGATCAATTTTTACTGTTGAAGACGTATTACTTGAGCCACAGATGTCGAGGTGATCTGTGTAGTTGGGTTGCAGCTGCTTTTGCATGTGAACTGTCTGAAAATTTAATGTTCTCGACTTTCGTGAAGTTGAGATGTTCAACCGTCCTCTCTCTTTAAAGAGCAGAAGACGAAGGAAATGATAAATCAAACAATCATTCATGTACATGTTATACAGACGTAGTTTATGAAATGAGGAAAAGTTTCCTTGGTCAGGAATAAATCAATTCATCTTAGAACATAATGTTAAGTAGACCAACTTGTATGACATTTGAAACATAAACGCATGAAAAGTAATATAATAATGATATGGCAAATACACAATCTGTTCAGCAAAGCTTCAATTAATGAATACATTGTGAGTCTACTGTGATATTGCTGCCACAGGTAGATACTACGTAGCTCCATTGAGTTTACCTGATTGTCCTGACAATGCCTCTTTATTTAGACATGAAAACCAAAGTACGTGTGACGCTTCATTAAAAAAAAAAAACAAGGGATCACGCGCGTCGGAGCAGCACTGAACAGATGAACAGATGACTATGTATAATCTACCAAAGTGTCAATATATAATCATAAAAGCAGATTAGTCTAACTCCTCTAGGAATCGGTGAAGTGTAATAACACATGTTCTTTATCGACTTATTTTAATGCAATTGTAAATGTCTGATATACAGCAAAATATCATCCATATACCCATTCCATACTGAATTCTTACATCCATATAGACTAAGTACATAGGTAATCAGGTTCCGGTAGGGAACGGGTTAATAGCGCACAAAAGCAGGTACACATATTATTACTAATCACACCCTTCAGCAATAATGACAAATAGGATTAAGTGCAAATACTCTGAGATTCCAGAACAAAAGGGTTTAAGGCTTTCAGGAGTTTAGATGTTCAAGATATCTTGAAGAGCAGGAGCAAAAGAGAAGGAAGTTTGGCCCAAAATGATGCAAGATGAGGTAAAACGCTACCATCCTTCTGATAGAGGGTAGATACTGTAAGGTGGAGTCTTTAACTGAAAAAGAAAAAAAAATACTATATTTTGTGCTGTCCCTCAATGTTCATTTCCAGTCTTTAATAAAACAAGGTTTCGTTTCTATAATGGTATACATGAAAATACTTAAAAATATTAAATCAAGTATATATCACTTTGTAATGAAGGGGTTGTGGAATCTTCAGACGAAACATGTTTGTAATGAATGCTTTTTGTTTTTACACCATAGTAGATAACGCTTACACTTTATATACACATAACACCTGCAACACAGTTTCTAAAACTAATTAGTGATCATGATTTTGATAATTGCATAACTTTCATCTACCGTCATAACTTGAGATCGAAGAGTCCATTTGTCATAGAGTGATTGGCCCTAATCTTCTTTAGGAAGAGACAATAGTGAGGGGCAGGGAGAGATAGTACATATAGGGAATAATGGGGTAACCGAAGTTTGGAGATTTTAAAGGTCGAGAGGTTTTGCTGCCAGTGTTGACCGACGACCAAAGATCGCGAAGATTTCTTCGAGGGCTGTTGTGTGACTTTAGTCTTTACGAGTACCAAACAGACTCTCTGTCAAGGCTATCATTGGCTGTGTTACAATAATCAATAACTCAAGGAGAGGCTGTCGATATACTATTGTGAGGACAGATTTTTAGCAAGAACTCGTTCTCCTTAGTACAATGATAATGACAATAATGATGATGATTATAAAAATACTTCCACTACTAGTAATAACAATAATGAAAATGATAACAACAATGATAATACAATATCTGACTTACATTGCGCCATATCCACTCTGCAGAGTGCTCAAAGCGCATCCATGCTAATATTATGACAGTGTGGCATGTGCCATGAGGAGAAAATCCTACTAAATGAAGATATTAAAGATTACAACTTGAAAGAATAACGGTGATATATGATCTTGAAATAAAAAAGAAAATCACATTTTGTTTTTCCACGTTGTCTCAAATAAAAGTAAGTCAGAGACTAAGATCTTACATTTAAGCTATTTTGATTGATAATAACTATTAACAGAAAAATAGTAACCTGAATGCTCAAATGGTGTAAGTTCTGATTCATCCAGGTAACGATCAATAAAGGTACAACATTCAATGAATTCATGTGGACTTACTGTTTTACTTCCGAGGACGGTTTCACGTCCGATCCTGGACGCTTCATCAGCTCGTCTGAGCTAAAAGAGTAAGTCCAGATGAATTGATTGAATGTTGTTCCTTTATTAACCTGAATGCTCCATAAGTACAGGTCTTGTATTTTTCTGACATTATGCCAAAAGGATATTACAGACGCCGGGGATAGAACTTTTCTATCTATTAAAGGACAACAAAAATCGTTCGTATTACTATTACATGTTTTTAGTTTGCAGTTCTCTGAGAACAGATAGATTCAATTTGTCCTATAACCTAGACCTACAAAAGTGTATCTTAGAGACTATTGTCTTTATCATCGAAGGGTTGACAAGGTTAACGCGCTTTTTGTTTGTTTGTGTGTATGTGTGATTTTTTTTTCAAGCAAATAGAAATAAGAAAATTTACCTTGTTGACTGCTGAAATAAATAACAGCAATTCTTCATTTGGTATGGTTCTATTTATACCCGAACATTTTCACATACTGCCATGTGTTACATGATCATGCTACTACAATCACTAATCGATTCTTTACAATCCCAGGCAATATACTCAAGTGTATGAACTTGAAGAAGGGATTCCAGAAACAGATTGTAACTGATATTCGGTAAACCATTTCTAACAACCACTAAATAGTACACGAATATCAATAAAAGTAAGATGATGATCAATCTAAATATCAACAGAAATGATGTTATAACACTAATTGTGACCCTGCACCTCAAACAAACAAAAAGTCGCCAGACATGAATTTTTAGTTAAGACCATTATTCTGAAAGAACAGACTTTAAGCTTTAAAATGATGTATAACTCAAATCAAATGGACTCTCCTAACCTATCTAAATATTGGAAAGAAAGCACAAACTCGGGAAAAGTGTGAATCTGAGAAAAGAGGCTCTGAAGTACAGTGTCTATTCAAGCGCTTAATCTTTACCAAACCGCGCTGGCTGTGCGATGAATGGGACAAAAAACAGGAAGTAAACCACCAGAGTAACAACAATAAAGGGATTATCAGATTAAACTGAAATTGAGCATGCCTCATTAACACATTCTGTCCATAATTAATGCCAACTTTCAAAGCAGTAATACTATCCTTTTAAAAGTTATTAGAGTTGACAGTGAAGAGTGTGGACAAGGTTTTTCAGAAATGAAAAAGGGATTCTAAAGACACACCTAATCACACTATTCTACCAAAAATGTTCAAGATAAACTGCTCTAAAAACACACTTTCCTGCCCGTTTTATGATACCAAATTTCAGCATAATGTAAAAGAAGACCCACTCTTTCATAAAATATGAAAAAGTCAAGTTCGGCTAGGTTGACCCATTTCACTTATTTTCAGTCCTCACGCAAAATCAGTGTGTGCGACTTTATGTTCGTTTTGAGGTGCACGGTCACAATTAACCTTTGCAGTCTCAATACAAGCTTAAAAGGAGAAAACAAAATCACAGCCGTACTAAGACCTCACATCTAAACTTTTCAAGCTGTACATAATTTCTTCAAAATAATGTTAGTTTCATAAACTCTTGAACAGTCCTAATACGGAATGTGTGGAACTACAACTGTGTAATTCTCATGAACGGTTGATAAATTTGAGGTGTTCAAAATCGTAACATCCTTAGATTTAAAACGGCAAAATGATTCAATCATTAATATTCTTGTAAAATGTAAGCATGCAAGCGGCAAATACGTAACTACAATTTCCGTAACAAATCTGCGTTGAAGTTTTTATGCAAAGAGGCTTATTTAGAAATGTATGAAAGGCAAAATAATGCCAATTTTCGAAAGCTGACAACTTTTGAATTTCAAATAGTTGTTACTTTCTAAATGAAACATGAATCACTGAAGGTATCCACCTTGCTATTATTCTTTTCGAATGAACTGATGTTGATCACACATAATATGTGTGATCAACATCAGTTCATTATATACATTCAGGTTCTATTCATATTCGTGTGTACATGCATGCCAAAATCATCAACAAAAGGAGTGAAATTTCCAGTATCCTTCTGAGCCAAACCCTGTCCACACCCCGATGTGGTTGACTGGAAGAGGGTTCGCGTCTGTCCAGTCGATGATGGGGGTTTGGTTGCTATGGCGACCGATCCTGAGACAACCCTCAGAAAAGGTTAACCAGAAGTGGTCGTAAGTTGGAATGCCTGAGAGCACGGGGTTAGAAAAGGGCACTGTGACTCCGTACCGTTCAGTGTTGGGCTGTGTTACGTATTTTCGTATTACCGCAATCTTGGTGATCCAGGCGCCGAAAACTGGTCCCATGCAGAAAAAGAAAAGAAAAAAAAAGGAGAGGAAGAAAACAGGACATTGAAATCAACAAGGGACAAACGCCCCTTAAAGAGACAGTCGCATGGGTCTGAATATACGACAGTTTATTTTGTCTACTTCATTGTAAGGACCCTACATAGAAATGTGTGAAGTTCCCTCAAACCCGGCTTTGCGAATTGTATTGCCCCAGTAGAGAATCTTTCATCGATTCGAGGAAGACCCACCCCCCCCCCCAAAAAAAAAAGAAGAAGCTAACAATGAACATGAAAAAACATCGGTATTTCAGGTTCGCTTTTTGGTATTAGAAGTGAAGAATCCATAATAACATTTGCTCACATTCAAATATATGTACAATGAAAAAATAGAAAATAAATGAATGTTGTATATTATGTAAAAAAATATATAAGAAGACCTTTCAGCAAAAAGGCGCTAAATCAATGTTGTTGTTTTTTCAATGAATTTAGCGCCGTTTTACACAGTTCATTTGTGACACTGCACCTCAAAACAAACAAAAAGTCGCCAGACATGAATTTTTAGTTAAGACCATACTCTGAAAGAGCAGACTTTAAGCTTTAAAATGATGTATAACTCAAATCAAATAGACTCTCCTAACCTATCTAAATATTGGAAAGAAAGCACAAACTCAGGAAAAGTGTGAACTGAGAAAAGAGGCTCTGAAGTACAGTGTCTATTCAAGCGCTTAATCTTTACTAAACCCTGCTGGCTGTGCGATGAATGGGACAAAAAACAGGAAGTAAACCACCAGAGTAACAACAATGAAAGGATTATCAGATTAAACTGAAATTAAGCATGCCTCATTAACACATTTTGTCCATAATCAATGCCAACTTTCATAGCAGTAGCACTATCCTTTCAAAAGTTATTAGAGTTGAAAGTGAAGAGTGTGGACAAGGTTTTTCAGAAATGAAAAAGGGATTCTAAAGACACACCTAATCACACTATTCTACCAAAAATGTTCGAGATAAACTGCTAAAAAAAACACACTTTCCTACCCGTTTTATGATACCAAATTTCAACATAATGTAAAAGAAGACCTGCTCTTTCAGAAAATATGAAAAAGTCAAGTTCGGCTAGGTTGACCCATTTCACTTATTTTCAGTCCTCACGCAAAATCAGTGTGTGCGACTTTATGTTCGTTTTGAGATGCACGGTCACATTTAGTATGCTCAAATAAAGTTCAATTTGCTTGAATAGAAAAAGAAACAAGAAAGGAGATTCAGCTTTACCAACAAGGTACATGTCGCCAAGGCTTCTGCTCTCACTGGACAAAGCGATATTTGCGTTGTGATCGGCGCTGACCTCAAAGTCGACGTCTGCCTTATTTTCGGAGAGTTCGACATCGAGGAAGATGAATTGCCTCTGTCCGGTTTCCCCGTTTTCAGTGTGAATCACTGGGCATGCTATAATTTTGAATCAATGGGGATTATGAGGAGTTTTCATACCATATACAAATTGTACCCACATGTGAAGAGCGTGTTAAAAGCATTATTACCATTTGCAGAGGAAAACAAAAACCCAGCATTAGTGCTTTTAACTAGTTCTAAACTGTGAGTTAGGGATAGAAACAACCACTGTAAAAATTTGAATTGGTAAAATCAATGTTAAGTATTGTTAAATATAAAAAATGTGAACAATAATTATGATAGAAATATTTCCAGACTAAATCATAAACAGTTACAGTTTTTCGAGAAAATACAGATAATGATATCTCGTTATATTTTAGGCTTTAACGCAAAAGTCTTATAGTGTGTTTTGTGGTACAACTGACCTACACATCGGCATCAAATATCATATTTTAAAAATTAGTATCACTGTTCCCAAAGGTACACAGGACCTTTACCTGAAAGAATAGACAGATACCTGCAACTCTCGGCGTTGTTTATTTACCATGCAGGATAATAATAGATCGAAACCAAATATACAGTATAACTTTACAGAGCCACTCTCATTATTAGGAAATAAAAAGCAACAACAACAACAACAACAACAACAACAACAACAACAACAACAACTAAATGAACAAAGCGAAACGAGTCCGGTCTTTGTCCTCTATTACTGGGCAAAAAAAAAATCTATAATCTAAAAGAATAAAGGTGCTGAAGCTTAGTGCTGAAGCTTAAAGCTTCTCTTATGCTGCTATCAAGGGAATATATTCCTAAATTGAATTCCGGCAAAGAAGAACATGGATTTTTTTAAATCGTCTGAGATAATGGTAAATGAAATTCAAAAGAATGAGGTGGAGTATGAATGTAGAGTTTAATGTTGAATAAACATTGAATAAACCCAGTTGGAAGGGAATGCATTATTAGTTTATACATGGACCGTGCTAAACTTAAACTATCCAAATAAATATTTCGTTAAATGAAAGAACAGACAACTATCTGCAAAACTCGACATTGTTCATTTACAACGACAGTTTCGATTTTTTGGTTTTCGTCAGAAACACAGCACCATTCATGCTCTTTCGAAGTTTATTGATAACGCCGCGCATACTATAGATGACCATTCTCATCTTGTTGGTATCTTCCTGGACCTCTCCAAGGCCTTCGATACAATTAATCACGAAATTTTACTTCATAAATTGTCTCATTATGGTGTACGAGGGAAGGCCTTGGAGTGGTTCAGGAGTTACCTGCAAAACCGAAAACAATAATGTATCTTTGAACGAGCACAGCTCTAGTCTTGAAGTCATTAAATGTGGCGTCCCTCAGGGTAGTATATTAGGACCTTTACTTTTCATTATTAACATACATGATTTTTGTAGATCATCCAACATACTTTCTTTTATACTTTTTGCCGATGATTCAAATATTTTCTTCTCCCACCAAAATCCTATCACTCTTGTCCACACTGTTAATTATAAATTAAAAAAGTGACTCATTGGATAAGAGCCAATAAATTATGATTAAATCTTCAGAAAACTAAATATATGTTATTCAGTAAGTCTATAGAAGTTTTACGCACAGATATCATTTTTGATGACGTTCACTTATAGTGTGTATCTCATACAAAGTTTCTCGGTATTACATTGGATGATAAACTTTCGTGGAAGCCTCATGTTATTAATATTAGTAAAATAATTTCCCGTAATATTGGTATTATTAATAAATTTAAATCTCATATCCCGTTGTCTTCTTTGCTGACGTTGTGTTTTTCATTCATATTACCTTATTTGAATTATGGAATCTTAGCATGGGGTAGTGCCCATCAAACTTTATTAGATTAATTATTGTTATTACAAAAAAAAGGCACTTCGTATTATTTGTGGCGTTTCTCCACGTTCCCATGCAGATGCATTATTAGTGTTAGATATAAGATTGTAAAAATCAAAGATTTGTTTTTCTTTCAGCTGGGTCAGTTTATGTTTACTTACAACACAAATGCACTTCCCAGCATTTTTGATTCAATGTTTCCACGAAATCAATCTTTTCATAATTATCCCACGAGGCGATCAAATGAGTTTCATTTACCCCTTCTGAGAACGTTATTGGCTCAATATACATTTATATACACTGGCCCTAGATTGTGGAATTCTTTAAGTTTTGATATAAAACATTCTTTATCTTTGAATTCGTTTCAGCGTAAGTTATTATTTATTTTTTTTAGTTGAACTCGTATTAAGATATATATGATTCATTACTTAGCTGGTCTTTACGGCCTAAGGGTTCATCGTCAATCATTGATTTCATCATTGTGTATTTTTTACATTATCTGATCGAGCTGAAACACCTCAAATCCCTCTTCTGATCCCGATGTTCAGCACCTCTATTCCCTCCGCCTTTCCTTTCATTTCCTTTTCCTTTTTCTCCTTTCTTTCCATTATTCTTTTGTGTTTTATTACTGTCATGGTATACCCTACTGTAAAGTCATGTAATGTCGTTGTGTTTCTACTGTCTTCTTCTGTCCTCTCGTGTTCTGTCCTGTCTTTGTAAAAAAAGTTTAATGTATTCACAAGAATCCTTTGAGTGGTTCACAATTGACAAGCATGCTTCTCAGTGAACCTCTCAGTTCTTTCTTTTTGTTTTTTTTTCTCCAAACATAACTTTGTATTTTGCAGGTATGTAGGTATAATTTCGTATTAGTTAACCATTATCTACCATGTAAAGTCGAATACATGCCTATGTTATATCTTCTGATTCATTTCGTGTTGTTTGCCGAAAAAGAAAGAAGAAATGAAATAAATGAAATGAATTGAAATGAAATGAATACGTAATCATTAAAGAGAAATTCACCGAATAAAAACAAAGAACAAAATGTAAACCCAAAGGAAGAGAAAATGAGTCGCTACGAAAAATTACAAATATTTTATAAGAAATAAAGAAGATATACAATTTTGAAATTCATTATTTCTTTTAACCCTAACTAGGCCCCCTCAACATTCCGCACGATGTATTGCAATCGCAAAAAGCTATTGCCGCGACGTTTCATGACTTTTTTTTTCGAGTCTCCCGCATCTTTTGACACCAAATTTGCGACGCCCGGGCGCGTGGTTCTGAAGTTACACATAAATATGTACATGCATGTCAGACCAAAAATTGCTCAAAAACGTGAATTCGTGTACAATTTCAATGCAAACTGTGCTTACAGGCAAATTTCATAAAAGCATGATTATTGTGGTGTTTTATTGATTAAAATCAATGAATAACATATCTTCTTGTTCGGAGCGATGTCGCGGAAAAATTTCATCGAAAAATCAATGAAAAACATAAAGTAAAAAAAAACAGAGAAAGACATTAGAAATTCAAAAAAACAATAAAATAATTAAGAATTTTCTCTGATGTCACAATTTTTTTCTTACATTTGCTAAGGACACTAAAAAGAATATTTACTCAAAAAAAAATGTGCCTGTTTTGAGCTTTATTTTGTGATTTATACCGAATAGTCTGATTTCATGCATTATTATGCATAAATTAGCATAATTTAGCATAAATGATAATTTTTTGAAAAAAATAACTTCAAGGTATTTTAGATTACATCATAGGCAATGTGTGTGCAAATGTTCGTCGCGATCGCGCAGTCGACGGCCGAGATCTGGAGGGGGGCCTGGGAGCCCCCCCCCCCCCCCCCCCCCCCCCCGGCTCTATCAACTACTAGTACCTAAATAGCCCGGCCTAGTTAGGATTAAACCTTTCTTGACTGGTTGGCGATGTCATGCTCTCACAATTCCTTATTCATTTTGTATACAGAAAAGACAATCATTTCATATTTAAGGTGTGAGAATAAAATAGTATTAGACTTGCCTTAAAACCACCCTTACTGTTAAAAATCGTAAACAAATACTTACTCTAATATTTCTTGCCAATATTTAGACAATTTTTTATATACATGCAATAGGCCTATATATATAGATATATATATATATCTATATATATATATGCAAACTTCTGGTGTTTTGACGTCATTTGCCTTTTTTTTGTATATTTTCTCTTTCATTCAGTTTCATGAAGTTTCATGAAGTTAATTTATATTTTGAGATGATTTCGTCTTTGAGGGCCACTGCATTTATTAGAAGCTATAAAGAAAGCACTAACAAACAAACAAGCAAACGCAAACGAGCCCAGTCGGTTTACTCGTTTATTTTGCGAGAAAAATTAAGTTTACATAATTATAAACTGAATGGTAAAGGGTCAAGGTCAAAAACCAAGAACTAGAAACATTTGTCAATTTAATGATATTGACATTATGATATGTATACACATTTTAGTATTTTATTTACCTTTTTCTTTTTCTTCTTCTTTGCATTATACATTTACTTTTTAGAAAATTATATACCTAATAACATGGATTTAAAAATGTATTTCACGAACATACTCTTGATGAAGTTGTCCGTTAAAGAACTTACCAGACAGAAGTGCTAGCGAAAAGGAGAAAAGAAAGTTGGTAGAAATGAAAAAGGATGAGAAAAGTATACATACCACATTGTGGTCCAAAATAACCATCCGGACATGAACACTCATAGCCTGTTTCAGTCTCGCTACATGTTCCATCGTTTTGACACGGAGCCGAAGCACAGGCTTAATTGAGGGATCAACCAGTTGATAAAGGGGATAAGGACAACAACAAGAACAACAACAAGAACAACAACAAGAACAACGGCAAAAACAAAACACAAACGAAGAAACAAATCACAGAAAATTTCAGTACTTTGAATCTCTTTGCAAATTGAAGTCCTTAAACCAATTGTTACATTATATTATTTTCTTATTTAGTCAGAAGTCTTAGTTAATATCAACCTAATCGACAGCTTTTCTACAAGAATAATGAACATAATAAACCATGGGTGTCAATTCGGCAGAATTAAAAAAAAATCATATACGATCGTATACGAAATATGTAAACATGGTTAGACAACTGAAATAATACCACATTGATTTCTAACAATTTTTAAATCTTAACTTGATTAATCACTCCAAACTGACTATGGTGGTCTATACACAGTTTCACGTTAAGGAACACCTCTGATGTAGAATGGAACACAGCTTACATGGAATACGACAGATGTACCGCTTTTTTCCTTGTAGCATGGGATGATTCCCCATCATGGCTATCTCTTCATTACTCATCCACTTAGGAACCATGGCAACCGTCTCCCCGCTAGAGAGAGTATGCGTTCCACAGCTCATGGCAGTCGCAGGGCAAAACTCATTTTGTTTCTCCGTGGACGGTACTCCACACACTTTCAATATATATTTAAAAAAAATGACACTTATGATGGTACAAAGAAAACCAAAATATAACAGTTGTGCAAAATGTGAATCCATACATAACACAACAGCAAAAGCAAGGAACTCAACATTAAAAGTTTCAGTGTAATCGGAGGGTTTTCTCTGAACATAATTATGAACATCAAAAGTTTAAGTGACCCTTCATGAGATACACATTCCGTCATTAGCAACACTAGAATGACATAGATGCACCATTCAGCTCTTGTTTCTTTGCTTGCTTGGTTGTTGTTGCAATACCTTTCAAGCAATATGATTTTAGTACTTCATGCTCTCTATTTTGTGTTATTTTGTTTTGCTGCTTTGTTACATTAAACACTTCATTGACTTTTTATATCTTTATGATACAAATTGATGAACTAAAAAATAAGCAAGAGCCTTTGCATTCTTTCAGGGTGTCCGGCAGACCAAACAAAACTACAAAACAAACAAAATTAAAACATTCTTTACTCTTTTTTTCACATTTCTTAAAAAAAAATTAGCAAATCAATAGAACCACTAAACAAAGGATTTCCTTTTGTTAACGGTAAAATGTTTTCTACCTGCAGTTGTACCTCTCTTCTCTTATTTCTTTATTCCGTTTTCTCTGTTTGATTTTTAGCTTCTAGATGCGGCCTTCAGAAAGTAGCAGGAGAAAGTTTGCGAAGGTCAAATCAAGCTGTAATTGCGAACTACGTAGAACATTCTCCTCTAAAAGTGATTTTATTACAGGTATCCATATATTATGGACAAAGGACCGCCTCAGCCATCACGAGTGTGCTCGTAATGCAATGTTCACATTGTTACCTTGCTTTAAGCTGGCAAAAACATTTTAATTATTGATATCATATCATACATTTGTTAGATCTTTGCAATTAGCGTTTACTTTCAACAGAACGTTGAAAGCTTTCAGTCCATATGTCTCAAATGGGTACCACAGACATAATGGCGAAGCAATGAGAATAATAGGGAATTTCAAACTGCTGCTACTAGATAATTAGGCAAGAATTATGCATTGGTTTGTACTGGTCGCACGCTGCGTCAAAGATGACAGCCACTGTTAACATGTTATTATACTAATGACACACAGTTTTGAACTAAGTGCTTTAGTCAAAATGGGAGAGGGGCCGTGACGTCGGAAGACGTGTTGTCTAAGGGGAGAAACAAATAAAAAGGTATGTTAAGCGCATAGATGGAGCGTGTGGAACAATCTATTGGGAAGTGCGATGTAACGCTTACACTTGCTGACGGGTATGGACGCCTCCAAACGCAAATTTTTGCCCCTCAGTGTGACAGCATGACGTCATTGCATCCTCCTCTATTGTGTCTAAATAACCATGAAATGCTTAACCTACTAGACAAACCGAGTAGGTGAGGCTAGATTTCATATTAACACTATCATATCGACTACTATGTACACTTCGCAGGAAAAACAAACAAACGAACATGTACGCAATGTATGTTATGTTTTCTTTCGTTTTTTGTTCGTTCGTTTGTTTGTTTTTTGATTTTTGAAGTTTTTATCTTTCCTAATTGCAAATTAATCTTTTCGGCTTGCCATTGGAGAAAACTATGCACTCAGTAGATGCAGAGCGAAGTACTGGTGGATGCATGATTTGCTAGGCAATAGGAGTAATACAGGGTACTTTCAGAAAGAAACAAACCAACATAACTACATAACTTTCTTTCCATGATTACAGTCATTCCATCAAAGAACCCTTTTTCAAAGTTTGTTCACGTGGTCAACCAGTTTCAAACGGAACAAACGCGCGCAACATTTTTTTCTTCAGTTTTTTAGACACGTTCTTTAAAAACAGGAGTAATGTTAATAGTTTATAGTTTGCGCTATGAGTAAGTACATTGGTGACTGTCAGTTCAAGTCTGCTTACGACGGATTTGTATCCAATCTTGGAAAGTATTATGTATGGTTAATATTTATATTGCAAAAGTGTTCAACTCTCACGGTGTGTGAGTGTATGTGGAGGGGGGGGGGGGGGGGGGGGGGGGGCAAACCCCCAAATCGAGGAATCCTTAGGAATCTGCCCACAATTCCCAAGTGTAAAGCTAAGTTAGTACTATATGACTAAGTGGATTGGTGACTTTACTTTCCAAATTGTTTAAGTACATAAAAAGACGCGGGGGTGCGAACAAATTAATGCAAATTTCTTGTATTTCCTTGAAAACTTGGCAGGCATTAAGTCCTATCATTGCACAAGGGCACCATTACCCACATACTTACATAGTTTAAACTGCGTACATTCATGTGTCCCAAGTGTTATTTTACAAAGTGATTATAATTGTGACCCTGCACCTCAAAACAAACAAAAGTCGCCAGACATGAATTTTTAGTTAAGACCATATTCTGAAAGAGCAGACTTTAAGCTTTAAAATGATGTATAGCTCAAATCAAATGGACTCTCCTAACCTATCTACATATTGGAAAGAAAGCACAAACTCAGGAAAAAAGTGAACTGAGAAAAGAGGCTCTAAAGTACAGTGTCTATTCAAGCGCTTAATCTTTACTAAACCGTGCTGGCTGTGAGATGAATGGGACAAAAAACAGGAAGTAAAACACCAGAGTAACAACAATGAAGGGATTATTAGATTAAATTGAAATTAAGCATGCCTCATTAACACATTTAGTTCATAATGAACGCCAACTTTCAAAGCAGTAGCACTATCTTTTCAAAAGTTATTAGAGTTGAAAGTGAAAAGTGTGGACAAGGTTTTTCAGAAAAGAAAAAGGGATTCTAAAGACACACCTAATCACACTATTCTACCAAAAATGTTCGAGATAAACTGCTAAAAAAACACACTTTTCTGCCCGTTTTATGATACCAAATTTTACTATAATGTAAAAGAAAACCCGCTCTTTCAGAAAATGTGAAAAAAATCAAGATCGGCTAGGTTGACACATTTCACTTATTTTCAGTCCTCACGCAAAATCAGCGTGTGCGACTTTATGTTCGTTTTGAGGTGCACGGTCACAATTAGAATATGCATTAAT
This sequence comes from Diadema antillarum, assembly GCF_040938485.1. Classification (NCBI taxonomy): domain Eukaryota; kingdom Metazoa; phylum Echinodermata; class Echinoidea; order Diadematoida; family Diadematidae; genus Diadema; species Diadema antillarum. Next base: position 536,089 of record NW_027272036.1, on the reverse strand, counting down.
GTCGTTGTGTTTTCATACCGTAGAAATATTAGAATATAAATGAAGAGTTTGTTCGCAAAAACCGATAAGTCCATATTTTACAAATGGAGATATTTGCGATTAAAGGTCAAGAGAAATAAAGAGAATAATAAAAAAAGATGCTTCTTTTCGCCATAACTTCAAAAATGTACCTTTATATGTAGTGACCAATATATCATTTAAAATGTATTATTTTGTACGTTCTGACAGAGACCGTGCTTCAAAATCTTCAAAAATGGTTTTTGCGAACAAACTCTTCAAATACTTGAGCAGAGTTGCTCTCGAAACTGAATTAACCTACCCCGTTTTCTAACCAAATAATACATTCGTATGAATCAAGAAAAATACCTAGTTTCCATCGTATTTGTAAAGCAAGGTCCTAATAACTAATGGTGTGTTTGAGAAAATAATTATTAAATAAAGCCAGGAAGTCAAGATGAACAACAAAAGGGTCATTATCAAAGCCTCGAGATTTTTGTGCTTTTTACTTTTTTCAGGCTGCCTAATTTCGATTCTACCTGAAGATTCATTGCCTAAAATGTTAAAAAAAGCTAAGGCGTATATGATAAACAGTGAAAGTTTTAAGGTCATATTTTCTAACATTGAGGACAGTTAATAGTGTTAAAAAAAAACAACACCGTCAGAAAATAATCAATAAACTTGATTCTAAGTGGCATTAACATGTGGGATAAGTAAAAAAAAAATCAAAAAGAATACCAAAAAAAAATCAATTAATATCATTTCTTGTGTTGTTATACTCACCGAAAGGACAACATCGTATTCCTACGAAAACAACTAGTATTACCAAATGCGATTTCCGCTCCATTTAAACTGCGTCTAAGATGCGATTCAATCCAACTTTGAAAGCACTGATTTAAGCACAATGCCCAATCAGTTCAAGAGAACCCGTACACCAGCAGCCCACTGACAATCAACATGGTATCATCACCCATTTCGCGATCGTCCGGTGCAAAGTGGTTATACTGGCGCTAGCTGCTTGCGATCTTCAGTAATCGTCTCGGGCAACCTTGAAATACAATCAAACTTTATTATTGACAAGTGTTGGAGCAGCAGCTTCTCCTATGCATACCAGAGTCGACATGTCACTTTTTATTTGACAAGAAGACGAGACCGACTTTTTTATCAACACGATACCTTTGTGTACGTGTGTCACTGTGTGTGTATGTGCGTGCGCGTGTGTGTATCTATGCCTGTATGTTTGTCGAAATTCCTTGACTGTCAATAGGGTTTTTGATGAAATCCTCTGCTTGAGCTTGGGCGCCTTAATGTTACTAGTATGCGTTTGTAATGTGATCTGAAAACTTAGGAAATGCAAATTGTACTTTTAAATCAAACTAACCTTGGCAACGGCGAAAGCACACAAATTTAGGGACTACATGGGGAAAGTAAACTACCTAACACCTTCGCTAAGTTAATGTTACGTTCTGAGAAGCAGAAAATCACAAGGTGTATTCTGAATAGATAAGGTGTCTACTCTTTGAAATACTACATTTTTTTTTTATTGTCACCTATGGAGAGTGGAATGTTAGCTGTGAGGAAAGGGGAACTCTTCCTCTTTCCATTGAAAACTAATTTTGTTGAAAAAAATCATGCATGATTGAGCACATAAACTTTAATGACGACAATAAGAAATAATGCACTTTTTCCAAGTTTGTGTGTTATTGTGAAGGAACAATGCATGTCTCACTGAATGGATGAGATCTGTCAACGAACGTGATCAAATCATCAGGCCAGCCTGCACGACTAGAGGTTAATTTCGTGTTTAGGGTTTCTTCTAACCCTTTTCTGGTTCGTAACCTTCAACTGGTCACTTTGTCGTTAACTTGGTCCTTCCCATAACATTATCCATTTTCTTTCATCATATTCAATACATAGTTTGTCGCTGCGAGTTATTTGTTCGATATAAATAAAGAAAATGGACTGTGTGGGTCGCCCTCTGTGGGAGTGACCAAGTCATCATACAGGTGGCCATTTTAAAGGTTATGGAAAAATAAAATAAAATAAAACATGATAAAATTTTAGGAGAAATCCTAAACACAAACCCTAAACACAAACCTGCATTCGTACAGCCTTGTCTATTTGGCCACTCTCATTAACAGATCTCATCCATGCAGTGACACCGTACATTGTTCCTTTACAATAACACGCAAACTTGGAAAAGGTGCAAATTGCCATTGTTGTCTTTAAGGTTCATGTTCTCAGTCATGCTCGACATTTGTCAACACCATTAAGTACCAATAGAAAGAAGAAGAGTTCTTTTTTCCTCACATTTGACATTGTGCTCTCCGTAGGTGGCAATTATGAAATAGTAATAATCCAAAGTTGGATTACTTACATAGACGTCCTGTGTTAAGACATGCTAGTGCTACCCGCAACGTACGCGGACCACATCGACCAAGCTACGATAATACGTCAATATCCAATGAAAGATCAAGTACCGTACTATTAAGGAGGTGAGATCTCTGGGTAGATTTAAATCATCTCTGATAATGGTGTTTATTTTGTCAAACTTGAAAGATTTGACTTGACATTACAATGCTATAACGTAACACTATATACTGTAGAACGCTACTTTCAAGTTAACCTGGGCCCACAAACTGTGATCCGTGTCTGAGTAATCAGCATCCCCCCCCCCCCCGATAGAAAACAGAAATTAGATTCGTGCTTTGCCAGCGGAAACAACATTTTTGTTTTTTGTTGAGAAACACCTGTCCATTGAGATTTGCTTCCTTTTTGTTTGCTTGTCAGTTGCGTAGAAGTCAAGGTGTATGATGTTCGTGTCTATTTTCATATAGTTCTTGGCCTACGGTATCTCTAATAAATGACCAGGGCCCAGGGGTCCGTTTTGCGGAGTCATCACATATAACTTATGAGTCTCTCCTTAAATCTTTAATAGATGTGTCACGTGTCTTATATGAGCGAAAAATCTCTCTTAAGACTTTCAGGAAACCAACCCCAGTCTAGTACATGTATAGAAATGCAACCTTTTTGCCGGAGATCGAAACCTACTTAAGTCTACAGCCGCACTTGACCTTATCAAGATGTAGGTATAGCACGATAAAAGAAAAATCTCGACACCCCTTAACTCTTTATGTGCCATGGTGGAAACCCCCTGTGTGCCACGTTATTCTGAGACACGAAGGTAGTCATGCTTTGAGAAAGAATTCTGTTTTTCCGATTTGTATAACTTCTACAAATTTCTGTTAAGATGGGCATGATAGTAGGCAAAGTCAAAGAGGAATGCCAAGCTTTGTTACGATTTAAATTGTATGACGAATCTATTTTCATTTTTTCTTTTGAATGACCATTCTTTTGAATGACCATTACTGTAAAGGCATGACTTTTGCATATGAAACCGTGACAGAAATATAGAATGTACGAGCAAATCTAGTTGGGAACATCGCTTGATAGTTAACCACCAAAGAGAATGCAAGTCGTTGACATACGAGAGGAACAAAAGCACAAAAAACGCTTTCATTGTGCCGCGGGATTAGCAGTAATTAGCGGTTTATCGATCGCTCTTGGCGGCTTTGTTTGTTGAGCAGAATATGCGAAGTTGGCACGCCGTCGACTGAGTCGGACGTGCGAACGTGGCACATAAAGAGTTAAAGAAAAAAAAAACTGTTCAGAATTATGGATTCAAATTTTCAGGAAAACATCTTCATAGCCTTATGTTACTTCATCTCTAAACAAATTTTGTGCAATCATTCTGACAATGCATTTACCAATTTGAAACGTAACAGAGCTATGCTGAATAAGTTTTAAATTGCGTTCATTTATCTTTTTTTTAATGAAAACAGACCCTGGATATTTCGAGATTTACGAGGTCATCTAGTCACATCATTCATGTAATAATTAATGTGTCTGTGTGTCTGTAATTTAAGTTACTCCAGATACCAACAGTGCCGGGGTGCGTCATCTCCAGAATCCCACCTCTACGGAAAGCAGTTCGGATTCAGAGAGCAATGTTTCACCGACAGTACTATGTAACAGTATCGTTTGTAGTAAGTGTTTGTATACTTCAGCAACATAGCATATAAATTAAACCCGCCAATCGTTGCAATGTGTTTATTTTTTTTTCTTGAGACTCTCAGGCATAAACACTCCTCCATAACATCCTTACCACCAGTGTTTGACAGTAATGTCAGGCCTTACTTAAACTTATGTGTCCATGTAATTATTTCAAATGATCTTTAGGTTCAGTTATCCGCTTGTCGTACTATTAACGATAACGAATAACATGTTTAGCAAAGGAAGGCACCAGCCAAGTAGTTAATGTGTTGTTTTTTGCATTGAAGTAAGAAAATTGGAAAAACTATGAATCAAACAAAATTTGGTGATAGTATGTTTTCACCACTGTAAATGTAGAATGCACAACACATTAATGTGCACCCCATAATTCAAATCAGGTTGCTTAACTAAATATTGGTATCCATATGGGTACTTAATTGGCATAATCACTCTAAGTGGCCATTGCAAGTTTTCACTTTTGTGAGAAATGTATCATAATCACCAATGAATGGGTTTAGACGTGATACAACATCAATGCCTCAATAATCATCTTTATGACACAATGTTTTGCTTGTAAACGTACTTATAGTACGGCATCTTGCATTTGATTTTGTATCTTTATTCAAATGCCACGACTGATATCGTTTATGGCTGTATCATTATATTAATATCAATTTTCTGTAATTCAAGACTTGTTTATCGCAACACCAATATGATTAGCGTGTCTGTTATTTTCAAGCAGAAGTTGAAAATCATTGCATGACAATCAATAATTGATATAGGACCTTATGCCCTGTATTTTACTAGACTCAATTTAAAAATTTTCAAAATCTACGAACCCAGCTGATTTTATCGTTTTTTATAGCAAGAATGTCAGTGTATACAACTTGTAATGTTATTAGAAAAATCTCCTAATATATCATTGATACAAACACAGTAGACATGAATGCAGACGTAGAGTCAAATTACAAATTGAGAATTAAACAACAACTAAGAAAGATACATAGATGTTCCCTTCTATTTCCAGTAGTGCATGGGAGGGTTGTAAGTTACATGTTGGTGGTGCAACATGGACCCCTTAGCGTTTAATTCATTCAATTTACTCCTGTGTATTCAATCAGTTAATGAATGAACAGATTTTGAATTATTTTCAGCTTTTTACCTTGATTACCACATTGATGAATACTTCATTTGTAAAAAAAAGAAAATTCGTAGTAAAGTTCGAATTTATTTATGCCTTTCAACATACTGTTTCTTATTGTTGTTATGGGTTCACTGTTAATCAATTCATATTTTGACCAGACATTCTTTAACAAGTACAATGAATAACCTCATATACTGTACGAAGAGGGTCCAACTGATAGATTCAAGAAAACGTGTTAGTATATTTGCCAGGTAATAAAGAGAATGGTTAATTTCTGGAATAGTTCTAGTTTTGAGGTTGTCTTTTATATAGGACATTCAGAAAAATATGAATCTATTTATTCAATTAATTCACCTCATGAACCATGATACACTATTCAAAGTCAATAATGTATTGATTAAAAGTAGAAATAGTGATCGCTGATGCGTTTTTAAGTGCTGATATGAAGGGCAATGGACGTTGATGTTAATTAAGGGATGCAGGTATATGTTCCAATGACTGATTTATTTTTCTTGAATTATTTTCATCTTTTTCATCTCTAGATCTTTTTATTTACTATCAAAATATCAATCTATTCATTCAATTAATTCGCCTCATGAGCCACGATACACTGCTCGAAGTCATAATTTGTTTATTAAACGTAGAAATAGTGATCGCTGATGCGTTTTAAGTGCTGATATGAAGGGTAATGGACGTTGATGTTAATTAAGGAGATGCAGGTATGCGTTCCACAGAATACTATCTATTTTCTTCTGCTTACATGTATCTCCAGCTTAAAGGGGAAGGCTAGTAACTGATCAGTGGGAATCAGTGGAAATGCTGGGAGATGATTGTTCCAATCCTTATGAGATTCATTCAAGAGTTCATTGTATATCTATTGTTGTGTGAAAATGATTTGCTTCAGAACGGTCTCATATTCAAGTAATGTGCAGATTAATGCCCCGTCACTGACCAGGGACGCTAACCTGGAAGCATTAAACTGCACATTACTTGAATATGAGACCATTCTGAAGCAAACCATTTTCACACAACAATAGGTATACAATGAACTCTTGAATGAATCCCATAAGGATTGGAACAATCATCTCCCAGCATTTCCACTGATTCCCGCTGATCATTTACTAGCCTTCCCCTTTAAAGTAGACGAGAAACTACTGTAGTGTTATTTTTAACCTCTTCTGCAGCTGCAGCTGGCCTATGTTAGAATGTAATTTGCTTGAAATCATAACATTTGTATAAAGAGATAATTATCTATTCTTTCAAATACCTTCAGAATACAAATATTTTATTGCAAAAAACTGACAATGTTATTTTGAAATGAACTGTCAATTTCTAAATACTAAATTTCCATTACATGTTTGAAATGTAAGCACATTTTCGAGTCTGAAACAGTGTTAAAATCGTTTTGAATTGCTTTGTCATTGACCATTTTTTTGTCAGTGAAGAACGAAATAAAGTCGATTTGATTATGTATTCATACAATCTTTTTTCAACTTTTATCATTATGTGGATTTGCTTCAAACGCAATTTTGTGTTGCTATTTTTTTGTATAAACGAATGAACGTAGTGAGAATTCTTTTAGAATACGAAGTATAATAACAAAAAGACTGAATATGAGGGATGGCATAGGCATGAAATTACTTTAGTGAGAGAGAGAGAGAGAGAGAGAGAAAGAAAGAGAAAGTGTGTAAAACAAAGTCTGCATGTGACGTTGAGACGTTAATCATGACTGTGAGCATGGTGAAACATAGAATTACGCAAGAAAGAAAGGCTCAATATACATTGGAGTAAATGTACATATGTGGTGAATAATTTTAATTAGGAATCAACCCCTTGTAATCATATCAACACAAAAAAGCCCTGAAAAAAGCAGCAACACTGCTTGTTTATTACATAAAATGTTTATACTTGTGATATAGCCAAGAAGACATTTAGGGTTTATAACAAAATTAAACGTTTTCAAAACAAATGCTGCGAAAATGTTTACATATTTACTGTGAAGGCTGCATGAATGATTGAAAGTAATTTCGGAGATTACAAAACGCGCGAATACCTCATTGTTATGAACAAGCGTGCAACGTGCCACTTTGTGGAACTAATGAAACAACGTTTCGCGCGCATGATTTCGTTCACGAAATGGCACAAAACAGATGTTTGCAACTTTATAGTGTTAATACATTGTCTCCTCGATTTGAAAAAAAGATCATAGCAGTTGGTGAAAAAATACCCTTCTTGCTTTCAAGGACAATAAATCATATATATTCTAAAAACATGCATCAAACATGCATCAAATGCGATAACTCGAGAAGGAGAGAGAGAGAGAGAGAGAGAGAGAGAAGGAGAGAGAGAAAAAGAATCCCTCAAAGCGATAAAAGAAAAAAAAATCCATATCAAATTATCAGTTCCGGTAACACAAAATACTACAAAGAAATCGAGTGTTGAATCATGTTAATGGCACAACGTTAAGGTTCAGCCAAAGTAGAAATTTACAAAAAAAGAGAGAAAGATTAAAATCAAATAAATACAATGTTGGTTTTTATATGTTTGGTATTGTATATATATATATATATATATATATATATATATATATATATATAGAGAGAGAGAGAGAGAGAGTGTGAGAGAGAGCGTAAATATAATAGAGTATACATAAATAATATACATGTATATACATGTACACAAAACACGTTTAATTATTTCTTCACAAGTCTTCAAAAGTCATGAGTTGTAAAGAGGGAATTGGAAAATCATCGCCTCATATGATTTCCGGTAGAAATGTTTAGTGGAAACACGTGCGGCTAAGAAAAGTTAATGTATCTCATTCAATATTTCATGTCCTTATAAATTCGTTTTGACGTGAAAATAAGCGTTTTTCATCTGTAATAAATGTAGACTCGGAGAGTACGTTATGTGAACATCGTCCACATGAGAATATCCATCCTAAGGCACCCTCCCATTTTACTCAGGCTTCTAATCAGACAGAAATGTCCCGCTTTCTGGTCACATCAACGAGTCCTAGCCGAACGTGTTTGCCAATGACAAGAGCCTTGATGTCCATTTATCCACCAAAACCTTTTTTTTTTTTTTTTTTTTTTTTTTTTGATGGGGAAGGATCTTCGGTGGAAAACATACTAACACACATCAACACGCAGCGGAATGATTTTTCAGGGCATGAAATAGTAGCATACACGCCGTAATGAGACACACACAACTGTCACATACAGCATAATCCAAACATTTCAGCCTATACACAGAAAGCACTTGCACAAAAAGCATGGTGAATCGCTCTCATTTTACTCCCATCATACACACTATATTCACCGGCAAAGAAGTGGTAACATCAATACTACCAGGCTAAACAAGAACTGTGTAATAGACGATTTTCTTTGAAGGGAAAATGCAATGGTTTTTAATGGTTATAGTGGTTAAAATAAGTTTCATGGTTATAGTATACTAATAAACACAATAGGGCCTATACATATTCACAATATGATTCAGTTACGTCAAAGGAAATCCTACTTTCATACTGCATGTCTGAACTGATCGTTTCAGTCTACAATGATGTCTTAAACCATCTTAACGGTTTCCCGAACAACTTAATCTTTACGAGCCATTACAGAGAAGGAACAAGTTTTCTGTTGCGAACGTATTGCTTGAGCCATAGATGTCAGGTGAGTGTAGTGGGATTGGCCCGTATCTGAAGTCCCTGAAAAAAAAAAAAATGAAAAGTTCATGGAGCTCCCTTTTTGAAGAGCAGAAGCAACGAAAAAAAAAATCAAACAATTACTTTCATTCAACTCATACAGACGTAGTCTATGAAATGAGGTAAGGTTTTAAGGGTCGGGCGTGAATCAATTGATCCTAGAATATACTGCTAAGTATGCATGTCTGCCATTTGAAACATAAACGCATGCAAAGTAGGATGGCAAATGCAAGATCTGTTCAGCAAACTTTGAAATGAATACATTGTGTTTCTATTGAGATATAGCTACTACAGATAGATAGCTCCAGTTTGCCTGATTGTCCTGACAATGCCACTTTATGTAGACATAAAATCCAAAGCAAGTGTGACGCTTCATTTAAAAAGTCATGCCTTTGAAGTGTCAAACAAAGCACCACGCGCGGTGGAGCAACACTGAACAGATGAACAGATGGTCACGTACAATCTACCAAAGTGTCAGTACCTGTAATCAAAAAAGCAGATGAGCCGAACTCCTCTACGAATCGGGAACGTGTAAAAGTAAATGTTTTTATATTGACTTATTTTAATGCAGTTGTAAAAATGGTAAATGTTTAAAATGCAGCAAAATATCATCCACCCTTAACCCATTCCATACTGAATTCTTTAATTCCCATAGACTTCAAACATAGGTAATCAGGTTCCGGTGTAGGGAACGGGTTGATATCGCACAAAGGCAGTCCCACATATCATTTGCACACTTCAATAATAATGACAAATAGGATTATTAAAGTGCAAATACCTGAAATAGCAGAAAAAAAAATGTTTAAGACTTTTAGGAGTTAAGATGTTAAGGATATTCTCTCTCTTTGAAGAGCAGAAGCAAAAGAGGAGGAAGTTTGGCCCAAAATGATGCAATATAAGGTAAATCGTCACCATCTTTCTGAACTAGAAGGTATAAGGTACTGCATTTTAAAGGTTTGTTGAGTCTCCAGGTGAAGCATATTTGTAATGTATAATTTCTGTTTTACCACATAGTAAATAACACGTACATTGTATGTACACATTACACTTGAAACACAGTTTCAAAAGCTAATCAGTGATATTAATTTTGATGATTGCATAAATTTTATCCACCTTCATAACTCTAGATCGAAGAGTCCATTACCTCTTTAAGTGACTAGCACTAATCTTCTTTAGGAAAAGACAATGGTGAGGGAATAAAGATAATAAAGAGGTAACCCAAACTTGGAGAACCTGAAATAGAGAAGTTTGGCTGCCAGTGTTGACCGAAGACCAAAAATTGCGAAGATTTCGCGATCTTTTGGCAGTGTGACCGCCGCGTTTGTCAAACAATCCTGATCATACATAAATTATCATAGTCTGACATGTATTTCTTTAAATTGTACAGCATTTGATGATGCGTCAGACAGGGGCTACATTTTGGACAACGTGCATTTTTTTGAACATAATCACGCTTATTTTTCAATGCTTATAATAACTTTTTCAAGTGGAAATTATAAGGTTCCTTCGAGGGCTGTTGTGTGACTTTAGTCTTTACGAGGACCAAACAGACTAATAGCTCTCGTGGTTGTCAGTGGCTGTGTTACAATTCAATAAATCAAGGAGAGCCTTGTATAAAGTATATTAGTATAATGATGACTATGATGATGATGACGATGATAATAATCATGATAATAACAATAATGATAATAAGAATTATAACAACAATAATAATACAATATCTGACTTACATTGCGCCAAATCCACTCTGTAGAGTGCTCAAAGCGCATACATGCTAATGACAGTGTGCAAGACGTGTGCAGTAAGGAGGAAATCCTACTGAATGAAGATATTGAAGATTAGAACCTGAAAGAATAGCGACGATATTTCGTCTTGAAACCAATGAAAAACCATATTTTGTTGTCCACGCTGTCTCAAACACAAGTAGGTTAGAGACTAAGATCTCACATTCTGACATTTAAGCTATTTTAATTAATGACTATTAACAAAGAACAAACGGAATGCTCCACAAGTACAGGTCTTTTTTCTGACTTTATACCAAACTGATATTTGAGACCCCGGGGATAAAACATTTCTATGTAAGGACTACACAAATCATTCGTATTAATATTACATGTTTTTTAGGTTACAGTTTTCTGGGAGCAGTTAGACTCATTTTGTCTTAAAATTATACCGCTAGACCTGTTTTGGAGATGATTGTGTGGATCATCGAAGGGTTGACAAGGTTAATGCACTTTTATTTCAAGCAGACTAAAATAAGAAATATACCTCGTTGACTGCTGAATTAAAAGTGTTCCTTCGTTTGGTATGGTTGTATTTTTACACGAAAATTTTCACACATTTGCAAAGACAGAGTAACATGATCATGATACGCCGAACACTAATATTGATTCTGTACAAGCCAAAGCAATATACGCAAATGTATAAATTCTGAAGAAGGGAACTCTACGAATTGATTGTAACAGATATTCTGTAGCAATTCCAATAACCACCAAATAGTACATAAATATCAATTAAGTTGAGATGATGTTCAATCTAAACAACAGAAATGTAACACTAATTAACCCTTTGCAGTCTCAACACAACAAACCTGTTAAAGGCTTTGAAGGAGGGAGAAAGAAAAAAAAAATCATAGCCGAACGTATACCTAGACTTCACATCTAAACGTTTTCAAAACTGATCACCTGCGAAGAAGACATTAAGAAATTACAAGACAATAATTATTTGAATGATGCTGCTTCGTAATAACACACGTAATCACTTTTATAATGATATATTTTTCATTACCTAAATACATAGTATACTTACCTGTTTACTACTGTTTATACAAAGTATGCATGTCAAATGCAATCCTCTACTCCGATTTATGTTATTCTGCTTCTCGTTTCACTGCAATCAAGATTATAGAATTTGTATGTCATAAACTGTGTTCATTATTACATGTCACGTACTTAACGATGTACCAATATTTTTCCATTCATTACCTTGTCTCCGTTATCGTCTGTTCTATTCCTGCTTCACGAAACTCCAGCAGCTATGTCAAATTGCTTATGTTCAACGATGTGAATATTTTGTCTTTCTGTTGGCTCTAACAAGCTCTTAAAAATTAAAGATCTGTTTTTGTATGATTTAGGGCAATTCATGTACAAGAATTGCAACAATTTGCTACCATCTATTTTTTATTCTAAGTTCCTCAATAACCAATCATGTCATGAATATTCCAATATGCGTTCCAATGAATTTCATTTACCCCTTTTACGCGCGATCCTTGCTAAAAATACACTTATTTATATAGGCCCAAATTATTGGGATTCTTTGAATCATGATATAAAAAAACGCCCCATCCATATATTCTTTCAAGATGAGACTGAAGTCCTTTCTATTGCAATCGTATGACTCTACAGTACTGAATTAGCCATTTGGCCTTCTTTCTTACATACTGACTTACTCACCTTTTCTTCTCTTTGAAGAAAAAATTGTGATCTGTTGGATGTCTGCTGCAATATACGCTTTCGCCCAGCGCGTCAAAGAGATGAATTTCTGTCTATTACTCCTGTTCATACGTCCCTTCATTTCCTCGCTTTTCTCCTTTCAGGCGTTACAATATTAGTTTTTTTTTTCTCCACAACTATCATCTGTTTCTCTTGACATGCTTCTGTCGAAGATCGCTGTCTCTGTAGTGCATTCTCGTTCGCTATTTTGTCTTCTGTTTATTTGTTAGTCTTGTCGCGTCTATGAAAGTATTTATCTGTGAAACTAATTCTCAGTGGGCTTCCAGACTGTCTTCTTCCTCTTCTTTTTTTTTCTTTTTTTCTTTTGTACTCATGATGCTTCAATTAATCTTCCCATTGATGCTATTTTTCCAGAGGGGCCCACATTCTGTTTCTTTTTTACTTATTACTATAAGGTCCTCAAGTGTCGTATATTCTTTTCAATACATAATGTTCTATTTACCTTATTCTCTGTTGTCAAAAGAAGTGTAACTTATACGTTTTGTTGAAAAATGAAATAAACTTTGAATTGAATTGAATTGAATTTTTAAATGAAAAATATGTATATGTATGACATGATCCATGATGAAAAAAACTTACCTGAATGTTATTTTGATGTGCCCGCCTTTAACTCAAAATACAAAGATGCAAACTTTTCTGATTCATTTTCGTTAGTTCATTTCAATTGTAGAAGTTTGTGGAAAAATTTCGATAATTTCAATATGTATATAAGCAGTATTTATCATAATTTTAAGGTAATATGACTTACTGAAACTTGGTGAAATAAATCTTCTTCAGTTGAATTTATAATTTAGATGATTATAATTTATTTTGTAGTAATAGAGTTAACAAACGAGGTGGTGGAACAGATGCATACGTTCACAATTCTTTACATGCATTTATTTGACAAGAGTTGACAGTTATATCTGAGTCGTTTGAAAGTATTTTTGTTGAGTTAGTAAATGATTATGCTAAAAGTAAACAAACAAAAAAAGTTGGTGTGGTAAATCGTCCCCCGAATTGTAATACTAATAATATGTTTGTAAATGAATTTGCAAATTTGTTACATAAGGTAAATCCACGTGAATGTAATTGTTTCATAATGGGTGATTTGAATTTAGATTTAGTGAAAATAGGTTTAAATTCCAAAATAGATTTATTTCGGGATATTTTGTTCAAGTTCAAGTTTGTATAACATTTATTTTCCATCTTTTTTCATGTAGGAAATCACATGTAGGAGATCACATGCATATTTTGTATGAATTTCATCTGGAACCTTTAATTAACAGTCCCACTCGGATAACTGCAACCTATGCCACTTTGTTGAATGATATATTTACAAATGTTAATATTTGTACTCACTCAGGAATTTTGATTGGTGATGTAAATTATCACCAGCCAATTTTATGTATGTCCTCATCCATTGCACATCGTACAAACAATTCATTTCCCATTTATTTTTTTTTCAAATATATGCATATATGATTTTTACGTTCCAAATGTGACATTGATTACTGAAGGTATCCATCTTAATTGCGCAGCTATTACTCTTTTCGAATGACCTGATGTTGAACACCCATACACATACAAACACAAATACATTCAGATTGTATTCATATTCGTGTGTACATGCATGCCAAAATTATCAACAAAAGGAGTGAAATTTCCAATATCCTTCCGAGCCGTACCCAGTCCACACCCCGATGTGGTTGACCAGAAGAGGGTCCGGGTCTGTCCAGTCGATGATTTGGACTTGGTTGCCATGGCGACCGATCTTGAGACGACCCTCAGCAAAGGTCAACCAGAAGTGATCGTAACTTGGAATGCCAGATAGCACGGGGTTAGAAAAGGGCACTATGACAGTGTGGCATCCAGTGTTGGGCTGTGTCGCACATCTTCGTGTTACCGCCATCTCGGTGTTCCAGTATGAACCGAAAACTGGTTCCATTCAGTAAGAAGAAGAAGAAGAAGAAGAAGAAGAAAATGACGATGATGAAGAGGGGAAAAAAATGCACAAATACCCTTTAAGAAGAGAGTTGTATGGGTCTGAAGATGTTACGGTTTTTCTTGCTTTTTTTTTTCTAATTTTGTTGTAGCAATGCGTGGAGTCACTACTGTGCGCACATTTTTTTCCCCATTCAGCCCTGCTAGTAATGCACATGCAAAACGTGTTGCCTTAGGCAAAGACTATTCGGGCAAAATCATGGAATACAAAAAAAAAAAAAATACAAGAAAGTCCTAAAAAAGATGCAGAAAAATAATTACATTTGAATAATGTCATAATGATACAACATCTACTCAGATTCTAACTAGGATAATAATCTAGTACCATTGCACATTGTCGCTTTTGAACGTACAATTTTTGTCGAGTAGTTTTTAATACTACACTCTGACGTCATTAGTTTTCATTTCTGTCGAGATTGGCTCGTAATCATCTCGTACTTTTCCACTTCTGTACGGTTGTGTACTTTTGTGTTGGGTGTTCAAAGTTTCGAGTGCGCTAAATACACTGGATGATTGAATTACTTGTTTTCTTATTGTCAGCACAAATTGTAGACCGATTTCCTCCTCTTATGACTGAAACATAATGCAACCATTCGCCTTTATAGTTGCCATTTCAATACTGTATTCAGGAATACTTTCGTTGAGGTCCGTAGAGTAGTTGCATTGTAGAACAAATTTGTATGAACACCCTTATCTTTTACCCTGAAAATCCTAACATTTCATTTCATCTCATTTCATTTCATGTATTGTTCTTACTTGGTACAAATTTGCAAATTACTTGACAGATTATACAAACTTATTCGCGTTAACCATCCCTAACTTTGCCCGTGAAGGAGAACCCGTTCCTCCCACAATTCTCCGAGCACCTTTAAACAAAACAAAAATATTATGTCAGAATGAGTGGTATCCCCCTTCCATGATATAGCCCCCCTGATGGGTCAGTGCACTTATAAATCAGATTTTCAGTTATTTAGGTCATTAAATGAAAAAAAAAATCACGCGATAATGATAGATTTTATGTTGCTTGAGACTTCTCCTTGCCACTTGAATAAATAACATATTTCTTTGTAAGAGAAAATTTTCCAAATACAACACTAAAGTGTAATCCCATCACTTTTTTAAATCCATCTTGCTTATGCAAACGTTAATTTCAATCAATATTATTTTATTATATATTTTACATTTTCTTCCTCGTTTCATTACTTTTTAGATGATCAGTGTATGGGCTCACCTTCGGTATCTGAACGAATTGAGAGAGAGAGAGAGAGAGAGAGAGAGAGAGACGGCTACTAACCATGACTATGTTAAAGATACAGTAACTAAAATATCGATATACATTTGAGACCGATGAGCTTTTTCTTTGTACAATATGCTCAACTTTATCAAAAAATGTACAATATGCTAAAAAAAAGAAAATAAAAAGAAAATCAGCCTTACCTATTAGGTACATCTCGACTAGGCTTCTGTTCGCACTTGACAAAGCAATATATGCGTCTTGATTGGCGCTGACCTCAAAATCGACGACTAACCCATTTTCGGGCAGTTCGACATCGAGAAAGACGAATTGGTTTGTCTGACGTCCCCAGTCTTCAGTGTGAATCACCGGGCATGCTATAATTTTGAATTAAGGGGGTGATTAGAAGTATTCATGCGTTATAATTATACAGATGAGTGATATGAATTTTATCTGAAAAAAAAAGGTAGAGGTCTGCAACGCTCGGAGTTATTCATTAACCAGACTCTAACAGATAGATACAAACCCGCACTATAAAGTGTTATAACGTTATAAATATCTTTTAGAACCATTGTCATTATAGAAGGTACATAAAAAAATTAAGAAACAAGCAAACATAAAACAACCCCAACCTGCTTCCTCGTCTGTTTGGCAAAATGTTGGATATAAACTGAATGGCAAAGAGTAAACGCCAAAAATCAAGAAGCAGCAACAATCGTCAATTCTATGCAATGATTATATAAGTGCAGGTTTGTATATTTTTCTCGTTTCTTTCATTATACATGTAATGATACCTTTTAATAGATTGCACACATAATAATAGTCATACATTCCGACTTGTATTTGAAGAGCTCATTTGCAAAAGGGGTTAGATCCATTTTTGATGAAAATTGAGTTATTAGCATCACTGCACAGAATTCCATCTGAGTTAGTTACAGTGAAGTTTTCAAATCCAGACAAACATTTGAATAGAAATTATAGCAAAATTAAACTTGGATTTTCCATACACGTGTGTACAAATTCTCGCAAACAAACCAGTTTTCTCTAAAGTACTAAAAGTGGATCTAGCCCCTTTTGCAAGTAAACTCCTCATTTCATGAACATACATTTGATGGAATTATCCGTTTAGGAGCTCGCTCAGACAGCAATATAAGAGAAAGGAGAAAGGAGGGTAAGTAGAGATTAGACATTAGAAGAAGCTTTAAAAACATACCACATTGTGGTCCAAAATAATCATCCGTACACGAACAATCGTAGCCTGTTTCAGTCTCGCTACATATTCCACCGTTTTGACACGGAGCCAAGACACGGTCTGTATTGACAGATCACACAGGGAATAAAGGGTTGGGGGCAGTGGCAGTTCAATCAGCTGGATCGCTATGCAAATTTAAGCTCGTCAATCAAATGTTTCATTTTATATTATCCTCTTACAGACAGAAGTCATCTCTCATACCAAACTAATCATCAGCTTCGAATCGCTGAAACGACGAGCATAATGAAAGCATGACAGTCAGTTCGACAGACATGATAAAAAAAAATCACATTTTTATGATATATGTGAGCATGTGGTAAGACGATTGAAATAATACAATGTTACTTCCAACGATTAAATGGATGGTATGGTCGACAGGTGAGGGTTCAGATTTGAATTATTTGAGAGATACTTAGAAACCACTTTATGAAATGTTAAAAAACATACAATTCTAGAAGAATTAAAAGTTTATTTGATGAATATTGGGGTTGAAATGGCCGAGATATCCAAAAACGTCATAAACAAACGGTAGAAACCTGAAGCCCTATGTCAACCAAAACTGTTCCATCCCTTTAAAACTCCACTCCATTAATGATTGTAAGCTGACAAAAGCGTTCTACATGTATCAAATTCACGTTTAGGAACAATTGTGCTGCAGAGCGTAACTCGACTTACCAGGGATACGACAGATGTACCTCCATTTTCCATTCAGCATTGGATGGTTCCCCATCATGGCTATCTCTTCATCACTCATCAACCTGGGAACCATGGTAACCGTCTCCCCGCTAGGGAGAGTAAGCGTTCCACAGCTCATGGTAGTCACCAGGCAAGTTGCATTTTGCTCCTTACTGGACAAGACTCCAGAAACTTTCACAGTTTATTAAAGAAAAAAAAAGAAAATAATAAATATAAAAAACCCAAAACGACGACGACGACCAAAAAAAAAGACAAACAGAATGTGAATTCATTAAATGTAAAAACAAAGGTAAGAGACAAAAGTAGTTTGACCGTAATTGGAGGGTTCTCTCATAGTAATGAACATCTAAATTTTTTAGTAGCCTTTATGAAATCCTCATTCTCACCATGCATGGGAATTTGGCATGACACGGAATAACCGTTCATTTAACTAACTAACGACCTATCAACAAGAAAAAGAAAATGTGCAGACCAATGCCGACACACAGAGGACGTCAGGCGACTTTCAGATACACTCCTACTTGAAAAGAAAGATCTCATGACGTTGCACATTTTGACAAAAAAGGAGGTGAAACTCCGCAGCATGAACAATGAATTAATCATCAGATTATACTGAAATCTCTCATGCTCTATTAACACATTCTTCCATGACTAATACTAATTTTCAAAGCAGTAGCAATATCTTTTCAAAAGTTATTAGTGTTTAAAATGAGGAAATTAAGAAATGAAAAGGGGACTCAAAGACACACCCAATCACAGTATTCTAGAAAAAGCGTAAACAAACTGCTAAAAGCAACAACCAATAAAAAAAAAAAGATTCCACAAAAAACTGTTGAAAATATAACTTTCATTTCATTTCATAATACCAAACTTTATCAAGATGTAGACGAAGTCTTGCTCTCTCGAAAAATATGAAAACCCCAAAATAACAATGCTGCCAATAATAAAAAGCACACTATTGATGGTAACAGTTTTGCAATATTTTGGTAATTTTTTTTATTACCTCCGCCAAGGGAGGAGGTTATGTTTTCGTTACCGTTGGTTTGTTTGTTAGTTAGTTTGTTTGTTTGTCCGTGTGCAATATAACTCAAAAAGTAGTCGACGGATTTAAAGGAAACTTACAGGAAAGGTTGAGAATGACTCAAATAAGAAATAATCAAATTTTAGTAGTGATCCGAGAATTTAATGGGAATTTATGAAGGATTTTTTATATTTTGACAGGTACGGTCAATGAACTGGGGAGTTCAAGCTGCGCATTTTTGAGGTTTTCAAACGCGCTCTATTAAAGTGCGTGCTCTAGTTTTTGCTAGCGCGAGCAAGTCGGGCGATTTTTCAGCATGTTTACCTATGGATGGAAATCACTGATCTCCATGGAAGAGCCCAAAGAGCTTTTCCCCAGTGGTGTGGAGAGGAGGAAAATCCCTTTGGGAAGAGCAAGATCGTAGTTGGAAAGTAGCTGCTATGCGGAGGTCTGCGCTCTCAGAGTGCTTTTCTAGTTCATTGTAGTTAGAAGATACTTTTAAGTTTCGTTTTAGCAATAGTCAGCTGATGTATTTTCGTTGGAGAAACCCGTATATTTATAAAACAGAACACCACTTGCATTGAAAAGTGTTAGTGACGTTGATACATAACTCATATCCACAGGCATTTTAACAGTATAAAAAGGATACATTTTAGGGTTGTCACTTTATTATCTGTTTCCAACGTGCAATAACCCACTCCAATGGAATATTCAAGACAATTAAATGAGAGATAACTTTACCACAAATTTGCATTGTATGTGACATGGACCGACAAAACCGTCATGTCTTTGTCTGTCCATGTCTTATATGTTCACCACCAAGTCTATAGAAAATAATGGTTAAACAAAACAGCGTTTAAGAGAATTTGAGTGTTGTTGTTATCTTTTTCTAATGAAAATTAGGTCATACAATGATAAAAAATGTTTTTTACTGAGCATCGACCTCCATGATTATGTTAATACATCTTTAGTTTTCTGTCCAGCGTTACAAAGTATACGTTCATTGCCAAGTTTTTCATTTTGGCAAACAAATTCTAATACAGTGCTTCTTTTGGAGGATTTTTGGGGCAAAATTATCTCTCATTTAACTCTTCTAAAAAGATTGTATTGTATTAAGGGCGGACGTCCACTTGGGCGCGGACAAGCCAAGGAAGGGTTGCGGAAGCAAATTCTGTCATTTCGGCATCCTGTCCGCGTCAGACACGGAATAACTTTGCGAATCGGCTTGTCCTGGGACATTCCTAGGACTGTCCGCGGACTGACTACGGACATTCCTAGGAATCACTCCGGAAGAGCGCGAAATACCTCGGAATATGCTAATCGTAGCCGGGCAGTGCGAAAACATCTAGGATTACACCAGGAATGAACGCGGACAATCAGGATACCTTCCGGACAACATAAGTTAGGCATGCGGACAAACTGCGGACAATACCAGGAAAATGGAAAGGTATAAATTTGGCGCTGACTTTGACTTTTCCTGATTTGACTGCTAGCCGTCATTGATGCTCCTTGTTGTGCTTCCGCAGTAGCTGCTGATATTATTGATATGATTTGTCAATATCATTTTACAAATGTGACCACCAAAAGTCGAAGAATAGGATTGTCTTCATGTCGGCTGACGACTCATTTTTTTTCCAAATTTTTCTCATCTGGGGGAACAATCTTTTCTCTCCCTACAGTCACATGAATGATATTCGCAAACTTTTTGAACCATGTATATATATACATATATATATATATTCTTTATTCCTTTTTTTTATACCTGTGCTTTATCCATCGTGAAGTATTTATTTTGTCTGGTACTTCTGGCAGAGCATGCCAAACTAACCCTAATCATAAAATTTGTTTTTATTTCTCTCATTTTTACTCTTGTGCATTTCTAACTCTCTCAATGATTCAAGTCCGAGATTTTTTTTTTTTCATGCTGAGAGCTTACTAGCCTATTGTCAATAAAGTGTAAATATGGGAGAATATTTTCAGACTACTTTAATTTACTTTTTTTTTGGGGGGGGGGGTTCAGCTGGGCTGTCAAATTGGACAATCGAGTTTATTTGCAACTAAAACAAAAAGAGAACATAAAATCATTAGGTAATAACAACTACAAAAATCATTCAGGTAAAGAATATTTTTGAAATGATTGATGATGCTTAGAGTGTACTCAAACATATACACTCAGCAAAAAAGACAGAAAGAAAGAAATTAAACAATTTTTCGAGTTCATAATTTATTGCTTTTTCTCTCATTTCACTTGAAGTTTGATTTGACAGAAAATTCTTCATTTTCCTCCATTATCTTTAGCTTTCATTGTTATTTTGGGCTTCAAAGATATTACATTGTAATGAGACCACAGGTTATATATCTTTGCAATTGAATTCATGCTTTTTAGTGTGATATATTTGTCTTTTGTTCTAATAAATTGTATCATTAGAGAGCATTTACGTATGAATAACAACTTGTTCATATTTATATAATACATTAACATTTAGCCAAAAATTCTATTTTTTTTTCTGAGTATATTTCCACCTACTTTTGTGATTTTTCAGATGGGCTAGCTGTCACATGGAACGGTCTAGTTTGTTTGCAAATAAAATAAGAAAATAACATAAAGGAAAATGTACCATAGTAAGTAATGGGAACCATGAAAGTCACTCAGATGAAAAATAATTTCTGAAAAGATAAAATCAACATAAACTTACTAGGAGTTTAGGAGGGCTGATTTCACTTCTTTCAGGTTGCTATTGGCACAGTCTTTACTCCTTCTTCTTTGCCTTCTGGGACCGGGAACTCCTTAGATTTACCTGTTCTTTATCAATAGACGAAAGGTGTGCCTGTGATTGGGGATATTTGCATGGGGGCCTCGCCTCCCTTCTTGCTCTTTTTGCGTTTCATTGGCATGACGCTCGCGGAAAGTGTCGACACTTTCGTGTCTGGATCACAACATTTCCGCATCGGTTCCGGACACTTGCATATATAGATCCGCATCGGCTCCGCGCTGTCCTAAAACATTCCTGGTGTCTTCCGCTTTCATTCGCGAAGCTTCCCTACACCGCGGGATTCTTTCCGGAGCGTGTGCGGAAGGAGCGGAAGGGTTCCGGACAAGAGGGACGTCCTCAGGACATCGTCAGGACAAGTCGCCTAAGGTGTCAGGAAGTTCATTTCCGCGTCGAAATTTTGGTCTCGATCAAAATTTGGACGCGGAAATTTTTCACTCTCCCGAAGGTGCGGAAACGCCCGGACATGTTTAGGACAGTGAGCGGACACGTTCAGGAACGTGCGGACAGGTTGCCGAAGGAGTGCGGAATACCAAATTTGCATTCCGGGTCTTGTCCGGGTCTTGTCCGCGCCCTAGTGGACGCCTGGTCTTAGGGATAATGCCCATTGAAAAAAGAATACAAAGGACCACCCTATAATGTTCTCTTTTACTGTGGAAATGAGAATATATTTTATGCTCATTTCTGGTTTTATCTCATATCTTTTTAACAGCTGCAGAATCCTTGTTTTAATTTAAAGGAAACGTTCCTGAAATTGGTTTGATTGCAACAATCTTTAAATGCTTTATGTCATGTGAAACGTGAAATTTGTTGTTTCTTTTCAGCGTTGAATAGTTTTATTGGTTATGAACCCGATATATCCTGTGATAATAATGACTTTCTCGTGAATATAATCTTGATTATTGTTAGTATAAGGTAACAGTGTAAATTGTAGTTTCATTATAATAATGATAAAATTTATTGAATATTCATGAGAAATAATATTTATAATTCAAATATTCTTGTAAGGAAAATGATGAAGTTGAAGGAGAAGATGAAAAAGAAGGCAAAAGTTAACAAGGAGAAAGAGAAAACAACAAGGAAGACAATTTAAATGAGAAAGAAGTTGAACTTAAAGGGGACTTTTAAAAGATTATCATATCTAAAGTAGTAGTGATAATTTAAGATAATGAGAGTTGTAGTGTTCGATGTCGTAATTTCAATATTTATTTCTGTTTTGCATTAAAGGTTAACTTCATTAAGCGGTGTTAAGATGGACGCTTTCGATTTTGTGTGTCTCTGGTGGCTTCTGTAATTAAGAAGTCTACACATTATTCAGGCTGATTCATGTGAAACGTCTGCAATTGAGTCTGATGGCTGCCTGGGATATTGTTAACAAAATTCTTTTGCAATTCCAAACTATTTCCTTAGATAAAATCACGGCTATTGAGCTCTTTTTTTTTTCTTTAGTTTTGAAGAATCAAACTACTTAATCTCTGAAGTATGGGTAGGATATGTGCATATGTGTATGTATGCAATATTGTTTGTTTGTTTGTTTTCACCATATTTTCTGAATACAAATGGTTTAGCGAATAGTGCCTGGAGGTTGATAAATTATTAGGTTAATCTGTATTGTATCTTTTTTTGTACTCCAAAATAGTTACGTTTTAAATAATGATGGCCTCTGTTGCCTGCTGTAGATTCAACAGCTGTATTTCAGCTGTACGAGAATAGACTTTGAGACGGTGATATCAAGTGAAATCACTTATAACGTTTTCAGTAGTTCAAGTTATATAAGCCCTGCTTTTCATTGGTTCTAAATTAATATTATTTTTTTTTAGAAATTCTACTTAATCGTACATAATGTTTTCATGCACTCTATACGACAAACAATGAAATTATGATGAATGCAATGTAACTTTAATTTGTTTCAATCCTTTGCAAAAATCATGGAAATTAATGATGATTTATAATTGAATTGGATAGACACTTCTTTTTTATTGGCCTTGTCGGAAGCAGACGAATAGACACGGTTTTTAAAAAAAGACGACAGAAGTCTTTGTTCTTTTACCTAATGATAAGATAAGATAAAAAGACGCCAAAATAAAGCAAAGGACAGACCTAACAGAATATTGCTCAGCCTTTTCTTCCACATTGGAGGAAAAATGTAGCAAAGCAAAATGAATGATTAAATAAGAAAATAGACTTTTTGCTTGCGGTGAAAGTTCTTAACCGGCTTATCTATAGATAAACCTCTTTTTTTCTTTTGTGTATTGTATTTCAATGTCTATGCTTATCTTTTTATTTTTATCTATTTCTTAACTTGTATATATATATATATATATATATATGTTAATCTCGATTAATATAGGAAAATAAACGCTCTGATATTTTTTACTGAGTCTCGAGTGTGAGACCGGTGCAGTATCAGAACTGAAACCAAATCAAAGTCAAATTTCTCGAGTCAACGACAGTCAGAAGGCGTCTGTAGAAATCATTGGGCGAAAGCTCACGAAGGTAAATTTAAACTGATGGGATTGTAAAGTACCAAGGACATTCTCCTCTAAAACCGAACTTATTATACGGGAATTCATCTGACATGGCCAAAGGACTGCCTCATCCATCACGAGTGCGCTCATAGTGCAGTGTTACCATGGTTTCCTTGCTTAAGTGCTGGTAAAAACATTTTACTTATGGATATTATATCATGTATTTGTTAGAGCTTTGCAATTACCGTTTACTTTCAACAGAACGTAGATTGCTTTCAATCCGTATGTTTCAAATGGGTATCACTGTCATAATGGCGAAGTAATCAGACTGATTGGGAATTTCAAACCGCTGATGCTTGACAATGGGTGATATAGAATGGGTAGCGAAAATCCTGCATCTCATTGGTTGAGAGAGCTGTGTGTTGATCTTTATTGACCGCACGCTACCTCACAGAGGACAGCCACTGTTATCATGTTATTATACTAATGACGCACAGTTCTGAAGTAAGTGCGTCAGTCAAAATGATGGAGGGACCGTAGCGTCAAATGTCGCATTGTCTAAGGGGAAGAAAAATGAACAGGGGCCCGTTTCATAAAAGTTACTATTATGGTAACTTTGCCATCCAATGGTAACTACCATGGCAACAATACTCAACAGCCAATAAAAATCAAGAATTCCATGGCAGTTACCTTTGGATGTTTGGATGGCAAAGTTACCAAAATTGTAACTTTTATGCAACGGGCCCCATGTGTGTTTAGCGCATAGCTGTAGCGCGCGGTACTATCCATTGGGACGTGCGATGTAACGCTTACGCGCTTTCCAACGGGTGTGGCACCTCCAAACGCAATTTTTGCCCGTCAGTGTGGCATGATGACGTCATTGGAACCTCGTCTATTGTGTCTAAATATATAACCATGAAATGCTTTACCCGTTCTATATTTAATTCCGGATTCCCCGTAGACTTAATACACAGGCCACCAGGTTCCCGTATGGAACCGGTTAACCTACTACTAGACAATATCAAGTTCAGTTCAGTTCAGTTTTTATTTCTGCATTTCAAAATCAATACAAATCAACAAATCAACAAATTACTTACATAGTCATTTACAGAGCTAATATTCGTAACGTTTGGATCATACATGCATTTTCTTTTTTCAAGAACGAATATCATATATAAAAGGAAGCAATAGGAAATGATAAGAATGAAATGCAGGGGACCATCATCATAAGCTAAGCTTATGCAGGGGACCATCATCATAAGCTAAGCTTGACGAGGAAGTAGGTGAGGCTAAATTCCATATTTACTCTATTAGACTACTATGTACGCTATTCCTGCTGACGTCAGAAAAAATAACAGCAACAAAGAAACATGTAGCCCCACGTCATTAATGTGTTTGTTTGTTTGTTTCTTTGTTTTTAGAAATTTTCACCTTAACTGAATTCAAATTAATCCTTTCGGCTTGCCATTGAAGAAAACCATGCACTCTGTAGATTCATGTGAAAAGTACTCATGGTATAACTTCTGTATGCATGATTTGCTATAGACAATAGGAGTCTCTCACTGAGTAAGTTTGCTTATAGTTTCTGAACCTTTGCCACAAGCGTGCTATGACATGTTTGCAATGGCTTTCCTCTGTGAGGCTGCGTGCGGCCAGTAAAAATTAACACTAAGAAAATATAGCGAAATCTCCGTAGAAAGGCTGTAAACATGGTCATTAACTCTTTCATCTCATAAAATGTCATAATGTAGAACTATATCAAATTGAGCATACCTGTATGCAAACGTTCCAAAGTTTCAAATTCCGCCCGAAGGCTCATAACAAAGAGAGAAACAAAGAAACAAACAAGCAAACATGACTTTCGTTCTATGATTACAGTGATTTCATCAAAGAGCGTTTTTTTTTATGTTCATTTCGCGTGTTAAGCCAGTCTAAATGGGGTGTACGGAGCAGTTTTTTCAGATTTTTTTTTTTCAGATACGTTCTTTAATCCAGGAGTAATGGTTATGGCTTAGTTTGTGCTATGAGTAAGTACATTGGTGACTGTAGGTTCAAGTCTGCTTATGGCGGATTTGTATAATTATGGGAAATATTCGAATTGTAAATATGCTCAATTCTCAAGGGGGGGGGGGGCAAAGGTCCAAATTGAGGAATCCTTAGGAATCTCCTCCCAATTCTCAAGTGTAAAGCTAAGTTAGTACTCTATTACTGAGTGCATTGGTAACTCAAATAATTGTTTAAAGTAGATACAAGACGGGGGTGCGGACAAATTGAGGCGAAATTCTTGCATGTTCTTGAAAACGCACTGTCAAATTTCCATCAAACTTGACAGAAATTAAGTCCTATCATAGCAAATGGGCACCATTGCCCACATATTCCCATATTTTAAACAGTGTACATTCATGTATCGCAATTATCATTTTACACAATGTTTATAATTAGAATGTGCATTAAGGTTGTCGTGTTTTTGTATTGTAAAAACCTTATAATATAAATACTTGTGCAGAGTTGCTCTCGAAACTGAATAATCCTACCCTGTTTCCTAACCAAATAATACATTAGAATAAATAAAAAAAATATATTACCTAGTTTCCATTGTACTTGTAATGAAAGGTTCTAAATAACTAATGGTGTGTTTGAGAATATTATTCAACACAGTCAGGTAGTCAAGAGGAACAACAAAAGGGTCATTATCATAGCCTCGATATTTTTGTGGGTTTTTTTTTTCAGGCTACTTAATTCTGATAGACTATAATTATGAAGATTCCATTACCTAAAATAATATTCAGCTCAAGTGTTTGTAAACAGTGTGACATTTAAAGGGAACCAAAACCCAAAGAGCAATGTGGATTGAGTGAAAGCAGCAACATTAGTAGAACACATCAGCGAAAGTTTGAGGAAAATCGGACAATCGATGCAAAAGTTAGGAATTTTTAAAGTTTTGGTGTTGGAACTGCTGGATGAGGAGACTGGTAGAGGTTATGACGTATGAGTGGACAACAGTGTAAAGAAAATGTGAAAAGAATTACACAAAGTTTTTCATGAAAATTTCACATTCAATCAAATTGATACTGACATATGTTAAGGGTAGCAATTATTCCCCCTGCTTTCTGAAAGCGGCTAGTCAAGTGCTCTTTTATAATGCTAGAAAAAATGAATTTTTGTGGAATTTTCTTTATATTTTCTTTATATTGTTGTCCACTCATACGTCATAACTTCTAGTAGTCTCCTAATCCAGCGGTTCCAACACCAAAACTTTACAAAATTAATAACTTTTGCATCGATTGTTCGATTTTTTTTTCAAACTTTCACTGATGTGTTCTACTAATGTTGGTGCTTTCACTCAATCTACGTTGCTCTTTGGGTTTGGGATCCCGTTATGGTCACATTTTGGATGCTTGTTTTCATCTGTAACTGAGAACAGCTGATAGTGTTGAAAAAAACAACACTTCTAGAAAATATTCAATAAACTTGATTCTAACTGGTACTAACATGTGAGATAAGTAAATAACTTAAAAAGAATAAAACAAAAACCAAAACATCAGTTGAGAAATATTATTTGTGCTACTCACCAAAAGGACAACATCGTATTCCTATCCTATGAAAACAACTAGTATTACCAAAAAGGATTTTCGCTCCATATAAACTGCGTCTAAGATGCGATTCAATCCAACTGTGAAAGCACTCTAAGCGCAATGCCCAATCAGTTCGAGAGAGCCCGTACACCAACAGCCAACTGAAAATTTACAGGGTATCATCACCCATTTCGCGATCGTTTGGTGCAAAGTGGTTATATTGGCGCTAGCTGCTTGTGATATTCCGTAATAATCTCGGACAACCTTGAAATTGAATCACATTCTATTATTGACAAGTGATATGAAGCTCCTCCTATGCATACGAGATTCGACAAGACACTGTTTCAGATACGATATGAGACCGATGTATTATCAGAGCGATGTTTTTGTGTGTGTGTTTGTGCATGTTTGTTTGTGTGTGTATATGTATCTATGTCTGTATGTCTGTCGAATTTCCTTTACTCTCAATCGATTTTTGATAAACTCCTCTGCTTGAGCCTGGGTGCAAGCGTTCCTGTAGTATCTGGTTTGCGTTTGTAATGCGATTTGAAATCTTGGGAATGCAAATTGTACTTTTAAGTCAAACAAATCTTGACAACGGCGAAAGCACATACATTTAGGGACTACATGGGAAAGCAATTTACATGTATCTAACACCTTCGCTCAGGTAATGTTGCGTTCTGTTTTTACTTAGTTTAAAAGTAGATATACAGGCGTGTAAATAAAACGTAATCCACATTTACAGGGCTAACCCTATCTTATGATTGTCAGGTATGGAGAGCGGAATGTTGCTTGTAAGGAAAGGGGAACTCCTCTTTCCATTGAAACCTAGTTATGTTGGCAAACGTCATGCATGACTGAGCACACGAACTTTAAAGACAACAATGACAAATTTCAGTTTTTCTTTTCCAGTTTGCATGTTACTGTGAGGGAAGAATACATGTCTCATTGCACGGATGAGATTACTTTTTTTTATATGCACCGTATGAGTGTACTAGGTGTTACAAAAACACTTCCCACTTTTGATCCTTAATAGTTCAGAAACTAAACATCAGATAACGCTGTCATTGATATGAGCAGTAGCTGAATAGTGTACAGTTTTGCTAGTTGGAGGTAATTTGAATATAAGAACATGAATCTTCTATGTTGAATTCATGATTAACTTTCAAGTTAAGTTCCAGATTTTGGTCAAATTTGAACCCTCTGTACAAAATTGAACTTTACACAAAACCCAATGGTGTGAATGTGAGTGTGTGCTTACAATTACCCTGAAAAATGGACATGAATACACTGCAAAAAGTACGGTGTTAAATAGTGAACACCGAGCTGGTGTTACATTTTCGGGGCTCATTTATGGTGTTAAATTAACACCCCCGGGTGTCATTTCCAAATTTTAATCTGTTTTTTGAAGAGTTTCTTAGTAACTGCACTTCTTGTTGATTTTTAATTTAAACAAGACGATCAAGAATTTTACATTAAAATACTAGATTTTTGAAAAAATGTGAAAATAAATTTACACCAAAGTAACACCAGCTGGTGTGGTCTCTTATTGAAGCTGGACGGGTGTTAAACCATTGATATTAACACCAACAAAATAATGTCAAATCAACACCATGTGGTGTCATTTTTTAATTAACACCAGCACAGTGTCAAAATAACACCAGGTACAGTGTCAAATTAACACCACGAAGTGTCAGGTGAACACTTTTCAACACCATCACAGTGCATTTCTAGCACCTGTGGGTGTGGTCCTTTATTGAAGTTTGATCGGTGTTAGATTTAACACCCGTGGTGTTAAATCTAACACCGACGTTTTTACAGTGTACCACGAATACCACCTTTTCAGAGCTCTGCAGCTGACTAGGCTTCTGGACGCTTGCTCCGCGGCACATGAATGATTTATTAATAATTCACGATGGATTGCCCAGGGCACTGCTAGTCTGAATTCCTGGTAAAGGGTAAAATGCATACACATGAAAAAAAAAAATCAGCACATGTTTTCATGTACTTGGTGTTTCAAAAAAACATTTCTCACTTTTGATCATTAATAGTTCAAAAACTATTCACGCGATAAAACTCATTGATATGAGTAATAGCTAAATAGTGTACAATTTGTTGGAGGTGATTTGAATGTGAAAGCATAAGTTAGTTTCATTAAATCTAAGATTGATTTTGAAGTGTGGTTTCAGATTTTGGTGACATTCTAACCCTCTGCACGAAAATTGAACTTTGCACAGGAGCCAATGATGTGTATGTGAGTGTGTGCTGACAATGGCCCTGAACGATGGACATGCCTGAGCCACCTGTTGACGAGGCGTCAGTCTCGCGCTCCCAGGCACATGAGTGCTTAATCAATAATTCATGTGGATTGCCCTGGGCAATGCTAGTCTGAATTCATGCACGGTAAAGGGTAATATGCAAGTGCCTACTTTTTCTATGTGCTTGCAAACACCACATTTCATTCCAGTTGCCAATCATTTTCAAATTTTACTTCACATATAGCTAAATTTGGGATATAAATAAGCATACATGATCTAAAGTTTTTTTATTTTAATACAACTGTCTACTAATAGTCTAACAAATTTGTCGCTTTTTCGATAATAAGAGATCATTTTTGGTAAAGAGTTCAGCAGCGTTTTTCATTGGGGATATTTGTTTCACAGTAGATTTATTTAAGGACCCATATACACAAGACTATGCCCCAATTGATTTTCTTTGCTTCCTGTCACCATGCTTATGACAGAACAGAAGGTATTCATTGTAATTTCGTTTTTCAGAAGTAGGGAGAGCACTGTCGCGACTGAACGACAGTATCGGCAGGCGTTTGACTTTACACAGATACTGCCAGGGGCTGAATAAAGACTAGTTGTGATCGTGGAATTTCTCATTATTAATGATGAAGCATTCAAACCCTGCCCATTGTTCAGGACCATTGTCAGGGTGTTAAACACACACTCCCATACACACCCATTGACCCTTGTGCAAAGTGAGAGTTTTGCACAGAGGGTTGAAAATAGAGGAAAATCTGGAACCTAACTGTGAAATTAATCATGGATTTCATAAAACTGATTTATGCTTTCATATTTAAACCACCTTCAATTAAATTGTACACTATTCAGCTATCACTCATATCAATGACAGTGTTATCTGATATATAGCTTTTGAATTATTAAGAATCAAAAGTGGGATTTTTTTTTTGAAACACCTAGTACTTGTACACTACATTTAAGCTGAATAAAGACTAGCTGTGAAAGTGGAATTTCTCATGAATATATAATAGAAAATCCAATCCTGGTCATTGTTCAGGTCCATTGTTAGGGTATTAACCACACACTGCCATTTACATCTGCTGACCTTTATGCAAAATTACAGTTTTGTACAGAGAGTTGAAAACAGAGCAAAATCTGAATCCCAACTTCAAAATATATCTTGAATTTAATGAAACTGATTATTGCTATGACTTTTAAATTACCTCCAACAAAATTATACACTATTCAGCTATTACTCATACTAATGTCAGTGTTATCTGATAAATAGATAAATATGAATAGATATGTATGGTGGTAGGGAGGAAAAGGAAGAGGCGGAGCGATAGTCCTTGAAACAATAATACTATGCTCATGTCAGTATACTATAGTGTTTCCACCCACTGCGAGTTGGAACATATTGGCTGCGTATTGATTAGCCGACAAAAAAAAAAAAAGAAATCGCGAAGTTTGAGATCGCGAATAATCCCACCATTTATCATTACTTTGTTACTTTTTAGAAAAAAAAAACCACCCAGCTTTACTGATGCAGAATAACTCTACAGAGCGTATAAAAAAAGGTAATCTAACTTTGGAGGGCGACTATTATTTTCATAATTGTCACTAATGGAGAGCAGAAAATTAGATCAGAGGAAAGGAGAACTCTTCCCCCTTTCCATTTATACCTAATAACGTTCTCCTGCATGACTGAGCACGTGGACTGTAATGGCAACGATGATAAATTGCACTTTTTTCAAGTTTGAATATTTTCATGACAGAACAATGGATGTCCCACTGCAAGATGAGATTTGCGATGGAAGTGATCAAGTTAAGAGGCCAGCTTTCACGACTGCAAGTTTGTGTTTTCAGGGTTTCATCTAACCTTTCATGGTCCATAACCTTCAACATGGACACGTTGTCGACAACGTGTCACCCCCACGAAGGCTAACCCATTATTCAATTTACTCTCCTCATATTCAATCGCGAAGTTTGAGATCGCGAATAATCCCACCATTTACCATTACTTTGTAACTTTTTAGAAAAAAAAAACCACCCAGCTTTACTGATGCAGAATAACTCTACAGAGCGTATAAAAAAAGGTAATCTAACTTTGGAGGGCGACTATTATTTTCATAATTGTCACTAATGGAGAGTAGAAAATTAGATCAGAGGAAAGGAGAACTCTTCCCCCTTTCCATTTATACCTAATAACGTTCTCCTGCATGACTGAGCACGTGGACTGTAATGGCAACGATGATAAATTGCACTTTTTTCAAGTTTGAATATTTTCATGACAGAACAATGGATGTCCCACTGCAAGATGAGATTTGCGATGGAAGTGATCAAGTTAAGAGGCCAGCTTTCACGACTGCAAGTTTGTGTTTTCAGGGTTTCATCTAACCTTTCATGGTCCATAACCTTCAACATGGACACGTTGTCGACAACGTGTCACCCCCACGAAGGCTAACCCATTATTCAATTTACTCTCCTCATATTCAAGATATGAACGTTGTCGCTGGAAGCCGTGTTGAAGATGAACAGAGAAAAATGGACTATGAGGTTTGCCTTTGTGGAAGTGACTAAGATATCAGACAGGTGGGCATGTTAAAAGTTATGGACCATGAGATGTTAGAAGAAAAACCCAAACAGAAACCATAAACACAATCCTACCGTGCAAGCTGGCTTATTTAATGTCAAACCTTTCCTATATTATGTATATTTTTTATGGTGGCAATAAAACTTTCTTGATTCCTTTTTTTTTTTTAATTTACACGTATTCACGAAAGAGAAATAGTTGTCAATATCAGAAATCTTTTTTTTGGAAATTAGATTAAGGGATATTGTAGAGATCGCCGGAATGTTTTCATTTCACAGAAAATGAAGACTCTCAAAATACAAACAGACAGACAAACAAACAAACAAAGCCTTCATAGTCACAAATCCTCATTTTTACGCAGTTTGTCTTTACCCTGCCTCACGTTCGATTGCTGATTGGGACATTAAAGAATACAAAGAAAAAAACACACAAACAAACAGGCGGTTTAGAATGTTTTCCTGGAGAGATTGATCTGACTGGAATTTGAACCTCAAAATGAATTTTATTTTTCAACATCAGTTGAAATTTTACCATGTGATCCTTAACCGTTTTCTCGTGGTTCTTCCGCTAATCGACGTAGCTGGCGCTCGTCATGATAATGACTTGTAATCGTG
The DNA here is from genome assembly GCF_040938485.1 of Diadema antillarum. Lineage (NCBI taxonomy): Eukaryota > Metazoa > Echinodermata > Echinoidea > Diadematoida > Diadematidae > Diadema > Diadema antillarum. The sequence continues at coordinate 503,224 of NW_027272036.1, read as the reverse complement.
TAATTAATAATGTGAATAGGTTCCGGTGTAAACATGTAGGCCGCTGGTGCTCCATCACCTGGTCTTTCTTTTTCTTTTTTTTTAAATAGCTTTCGTAAGTCTGAATCATTTGTATATAATGATACAGAAACGAATAATCATTTCTTCACAAGTCTTCACAAGTCACGAGTTGTAAAGAAGGAATGAAACACCATCGCCTCCTATTGTTTCTGGTAGAAATGTTTGGTGGAAACACGTGCGGCTTAAAAAGTCAGTGTTTGTCATTTATTCATTTTTTCTTCTTCTTTCTTTCTTTTCAGAAATAAAAAAGGAATGATGGCGAAATTGCGTCAAAAGCCGCCAGAACATACATTATCAAACAGTTTTGTATTTGTAAATAGGATTTTCTGCAATTTACAAGCATTGCTTCTCAGCAGGTCTCCTATCTTTACCACCTGATGTATAAATACGTTAAGTCTCTTATCAGCTCTCTGTCATGATTGTCAAGTCATTGATTTTTTTCTTCGCCCAATATTACAATTTTGTAATTCGTTATTCTTGGTGAAATTGAACAAATTAATTGAATTTGAAAATTGAATTCAATTGAATCAATATTTAATGTCTTTTAAATGGTACATGCACCCTTCAATTAGCATTCCTTTTTTACTTGAAAAGGAGCGTTTTTCGTCTGTAATAAATGCAGACTCGGAGAATAGGCCTACGTGTAATTGTCGTTCACATGACAATAGTGATTCTACCGCACCCTCGCATTATACGTAGGCTTCTAATCTGTCAGATGTGTCCCGTTTTCTCGTCACATCAAAGAGTCATAGCCGAACGTGTTTGACAAGAACCTTGAGTTCCCGTTTATGCAGCACTGATTTTTTATTTATTTATTTTTTGACGGGGAAGGATCTCCGGTTAAAAACCTACTAAAACGCATCAACACGTAGCGGAAGGATTTTCAGGGCTTTAGTTGCATACGTGCCATAATGACACACATACAACTGTCACATACAGCATAATCCACGCCTTTCTGTCTATACACAGAAAGTACTTGCACAAACGACACGGTGAATCGGTTTCATCAACACCCTCCATCATACACACTATATTCACCAGCATGCAGGGGTTACTTACTACCATGACTGCTAAACAAGACTCATGATAATAGACAACTGTCTTTGAAGGGAAAATACAACGGTTTTAATGGTTATACTGGTTGAAATAGGTTTCACAGTTATAGTATACCAATAAACACAATTTACAATAGGGCCTATATTTACAATATGATTCAGTTACGTCAAAGGCAATCCTACTTTTACATTACATGTCTCAACTTATCGTTTAAGCCTACAAAGATGTCTTTAACCATCTAAAGGGTTTCTCAAACAACTTAATATATTCGAGCCATTAGAAAAAAGCAGCAAGTTTTCCGTCAAATGCGTATTACTTGAGTAATACTGATGTTAGGTGAGTGTATAGTCTGGTATGATTTGGCCCGTATGTGAAATGCCGGAGAAATGTTAACGTTTACGTTAATGTTTACTTTCGTGGGGTTGAGATGTTCAACACATCCACTCTCTTTGAAAAGCGGCAGAAGAAGAAAAAATAGAAATGAAATAATAACTTATATTCTACTCACACAGATGTAGTCAGTAAAATAAAGACTGCAAGGGTTGAGCATGAATCTATTAATCTTAGAAGATACTGATTCTTGTATGACATATAAACTTAAACGTATGCAAAGTAATAATTATTACAACATTATGGCAAAAAAGTTTCTAATTAATACATTGTGAGCCTATTTTGATACTGCTACAGCGGATGAAAGGGCCAGCAAACAATCAACCTAATTGTCTTGAAAAAAAAAAACAACCCACAACTACACTTTATTTCTACAGATAAATTCATGAAGTAAATGTGACGGGTTATTTTAAAGTCAGGCAATTGAAGCGTCAAACCGAATTTTATTTCACTATTTTCACATCTATCATACAAGAAAAATGCAAATCATATAGCATAATTGATTGATACAAGAAGTTTTCTGTGAAATGTCACGAAACTCTCATATAAATGCAAAGAGTAATAATACAAAATAATCGTAAATATCCGTGTACAGCAGCTGCACCTACAAACACATAGATGCAAGTGATTAATTTACATCATAAATTCACTATGAGATGAAATACCTCGCTATGAAGGAATATGGGGAAAATGGAGAGAACTTGCACAGAAGGCTCAGAGCTTGTACAATTAGCAAGTTCCTGAGCAAAACGAAAACGAGTCTGCATAGGTACGTATGAAGAGTTTGTTTGCAAAAACCGATAAGTCCATATTTGCCAAATGGAGATATTTGCCATTAAAGTCATGAAAAATAAAGAGAATAATAAGAAAATTTTTGCTTCTTTTGACCATAACTTCAAAAATATACCTTTATATGTAGTGACCAATATATCATTTAAAAGATATTATTTTGTACTTTATGACAGAGATCATACTTCAAAATCTTCAAAAATGGACTTATCGGTTTTTGCAAACAAACCCTTCGTATATACATGAGCAAGACAGTTAGTGTGCATAACGATTCAGAAGGAATGAGAGGACGACAGACACACACATTCAAACAAAGAAAAAGCGCACAAACCCGGACACAAACACAGAAAATCTGTGCAAACCCCAGAAAATAAACACAGGACAAAATTGTAATGAGACGAGAAAGTCGACCTAGGTCAGTACAGCTTGTCTAATGAAATAAGACCCGCATTTTAGAATAGTGAAGCCAGCACCTTAAATGTTGACATAAAGGCTTGGTTGTCCGATGTATGCAGTATAATACATTATATCAGTAACGACTAAATAAAACAAACATAACTTGAATTTGAAAGTGTCTATGCTCTTGATTTTTTTTTTTTTTCATTTCAGCAGAAAGGACATTCCACACTTTGCGCATCAAAAAAAGTTCGCTTTGAGAGTAGATGGATGGAAGAAGTCTGTCTTGAGGTTTTTTTTGTGTTGTGTTATTAAGAACAAATACTAAATTAAATTCTTATGGAGATTATTGTATTGAGAATTTTAAGTGAATTGATCGATTTGCATCTGATATATATCTCTAATTTTAAGATTTTTTATTCTGGACAAAGAAGTTATGACTATGGGCATGAGAGGACCTATAATTGATTATTCTGAGAACCCCTTTTAACTAAATTTACTAAATTTACTGAATTTGCAGTAGACAAAATACGTTACCCGCTACAACAAAAGGATCCCAAAGTCGCTGACAGGCGAGCCAATTATGGCCCAGAAAAATGCTATTTTCAGGCCTTTCCTTTGATCATTTAGCTTCGAAATTTCGGCAGATGATAGAAGATACATTAGACCACAAAATTCTGTTAAATACAGAAATCCAAACGTTAAAACAGATTTTGGTGATCTGACTTCAAACTCGATTTTCTCCGCTCACCCGTCAGCGAATTTAGGATCCTTTTGTTGTAGCGGGTCACATACTTTTAATTTTAGATATTATCCCTATATTACGGAAAATCACTTCCCAAGTGACATCAAAATGAATATTTCAAGAAAGTTTATTGTCTAAGACATCACCAAGATTCTAGGAATTTCATCAAATATTGACTTGGGAGATTAGTAAAAGTATTACTTAAAAACCATAGGACCTGTATGAAGTTCTTTCAGAGTTAAAGGGATACCTTCTAAGCTTCCAACCGATCAATTACATGAATAATTTCATCGTTTAGTTTGGTTTAAAGGATGAGAATAAGAGAACAGTTTGTTCGAGTTGGCAGCAGATAATACAAATTGCAGTATAATTGAGGACATTTGAATATCATTGATGTAAACAGTGAATAGTAGAGGTCCAAGAAAGCTATCTTGGGGTACATGGAAGAAACTATTCCTTACGATCTGATGAATAATGTGTGTACCACTCCAAGGCCATTTCTCGAATCACAGTGTGACATGTTCGTCATAGTGACATAAAGATTAAAACGTGAAGAAAGAAATAACAACATTAATTGAATACTGAAATCACCCAATTCGTATTCCAAACTGTCTAAAATAAAAGCAAACACGAAACGAAGATGTCACATTATGATGAAGTTACATTGACAATTCTTATTGACAAGAAAAAAACAAGAACACACTGAATTCTCCCTACGTCCAACTATTTTCCCCTCATAACAGAGATTGATTTTTAAACCTCACTAAAATGATAATAATAAAAGAAAAATACCGAGGATAATACCTTTCCAACAAAATGCTTTCTAACAAAGGATTGAAAAGAGAGAAAAAGGGAGAGAGATCAATATCTGAACTTTCCAAGCTTCACTTAAGTTTTTCTTTTTTCAAAAGTTAGTTTCATGAACTCAGGGAAAAAATGTGCAAAGAAACGTTGAATACAAGTCCACATCACGATTACTGCTTATTAACCATTTTAAAATCTTGACAACCTTACCTTTCAAATCGCATAGCAATTTTCATCATCCTATGGTATCGAAAATATAAGCATGCAAGCCGCAAAAGCCTATATAAAGGAATAGTCTACAAAACCGTGTTGAAGCCTATGTGACTAGGTAAATAACAAAAGCAATAAAAAAGTTGCATCTATTGATTTTACGTGAGGACTCAAAAGAAGGTAAAAATGGTCAACCGATTCAATGTTGAGTTTTTTAATATATTTTCTGAAAGAGCTGTCGTTCTTCTACGCCATTTTTCAGTTCGGAAATATAACACGGATGGGAAAGTGGTTTTTTTCAGCAGTTCTAGAACCACCCTTCGAGGAGGGAGGTGGTGGACTAATCGGATATGTCCTAAAAGTCCCTTTTCATTTATTGAAATTCCTGGCACACTCTTCATTTTTAAGTCTAATAACATTTGAAAAGATGACGCTACTGCTTTGGAAGTTGGCATTAATCATGGACAGAATGTGTTTATAGAACATGTATATTTTCCGATTATTCCGATAATCCCTTCATTGTTGTAGCTCTGGTGGTTTACATCCCGTATTTTGTCCTTCTCATCGCAAAGTTAGCAGGACTTGGTAAAGGTTAAGCGCTTGAATAAACCCTCTACTTTGCTGTAGAGCCTCTTTTCTTAGTTGACACTCCTTTTTTTTTTTTTTAGAGTGTGTGCTTCCTTTCCAGTATTTAGATATGAATTGGGCTATACATCATTTGAAAGATGAGAGTCTGCTCTTTCAGAATCTGCCCTTAACTAAAAAACAACAACAACAAAAAACGTTTGCCAATTTTTTCTTGCTTTTGTGATGCAGAGTCACATACAGAGAGGTTTATTTGAAATGTCTAAAAACGAATGAAGTCAATTCAGAACACTTTAATGAGATGTTAATTGAAAACCGACAAATTTCATTTTTTTTAACTTTCCATATATTTGTCGTGAATTAGATATCCACCTTGCTATTGATTTTCCGAATGAATTGGTTTTTAAATTACTTTATTTATAATATTATATATATATATATATATATATATATATATAATATATATATATATATATATATATATATATAATAGATACATATGATATTTAAATTACTATACATTGAGATAGCATTCAGCCTCGTGTATACATACATGTCCAAAATTTCCAAAGTTATTAACAAAAAGAGTGAAATTTCCAGTATGCTTCTGAGCCCCACCCAGTCCACAACCCGATGTGGTTGACCGGGAGAGGGTCCGGGTCTGTCCAGTCGATGATGGGGGTTTGAATGCCATGGCGACCGATCTTGAGACGACCCTGGTCAAAGGTCAACCAGAAGTGATCGTAAATCGGAATGCCTGGCAGCACGGGGTTGGAAAATGGCACTGTGACCGTGTGGCATCCAGTGTTGGGCTGTGTCGCACATCTTCGTATTACCGCCATCTTGGTGATCCAGGCGCCGAAAACTGGTTCCGTTCAGTAAGAAGAAGAAGTAGAAGAAGAAGAACGAGAAGAAGAAGAAGAAGAACGAGAAGAAGAAGAAAAAGAAGAAGAAGAAAAAGAAGAAAAAGAAAAAGAAGAAAAGAAAAAGTAGAAGAAGAAGAAGGAGTAGAAGAATAAGAAAAAAAAAAACAGGACCATGAAAAGAACAACACACAAACGAACTTTAAATGAGAGAGTTGTATGGGTCTGAATGGACGACAATTTATTTTATCTATTTCGTTGGAGGGACCCTACATAGCAATGTGTCGAATTCCCTTCAAACCTGCTATGCGAATTGTATGGACCCCAGTAGAGAATGTTCCGTCGAAACCATAGAGCAAGAAAGACAAAACAAATGAGCTGAAGATGAAGAAAAATACCATTGCGGCACTTTGATAAAGTGAGGAATCCGTGATCACGCAACGTTTGCACAAATTTATATATATATATATATATATATATATATATATATATAGCGCGATGACACTAACACACTTGTATGAACACTGAACCTAATTCTTTATATTAAATGGGTTACTCAAATACCGGATAGTGATTGGCTAAACAGAGTCACGTGATGGAGGTACATTCGTTATGTTCGCCCATGGGCGAACATTCTTTGTAATGTTCTCCCATGGGAGAAAAACACACTTTTCTGCCCGTTTTATGATACCAAATTTTATCATAATGTAAAAGAAGACCCGCTCTTTCAGAAAATATGAAAAAGTCAAGTTCGGCTAGGTTGACCCATTTCACTGAATATTTTCAGTCCTCACGCAAAATAAGTGTGTGCGACTTTATGTTCGTTTTGAGGTGCACGGTCACATATATACTATATACATTATATATATATATATATATCTATATATATGTGACCCTGCACCTCAAGACAAACAAAAAGTCGCCACACATGAATTTTTAGTTAAGACCATATTCTGAAAGAACAGACTTTAAGCTTTAAAATGATGTATAACTCAAATCAAATGGACTCTCCTAACCTATCTAAATATTGGAAAGAAAGCACAAACTCAGGAAAAGTGTGAACTGAGAAAAGAGGCTCTGAAGTACAGTGTCTATTCAAGCGCTTAATCTTTACCAAACCGTTCTGGCTGTGCGATGAATGGGACAAAAAAACAAGAAGTAAACCACCAGAGTAACAACAATGAAGGAATTATCAGATTAAACTGATGTTAAGCATGCCTCATTAACACATTCTGTCCATAATCAATGCCAACTTTCAAAGCAGTAGCACTATCCTTTCAAAAGTTATTAGAGTTAAAAGTGAAGAGTGTGGACAAGGTTTTTCAGAAAGAAAAAAGGGATTCTAAAGACACACCTAATCACACTATTCTACCAAAAATTTTCGAGATAAACTGCTAAAAAAAACACAATTTCCTGCCGTTTTATGATACCAAATTTTAGCATAATGTAAAAGAAGACCCGCTCTTTCAGAAAATATGAAAAAGTCAAGTTCGGCTAGGTTGACCCATTTCACTTATTTTCAGTCCTCACGCAAAATCAGTGTGTGCGACTTTGTGTTCGTTTTGAGGTGCACTGTCAAAATTTGAATCGGTAGAATCGCTGTTTTGTTGAATAAACAAAATGTGAACAATAGTTATGATAAAAATGTCTGCATAATTTCTCAATAAACCGTAATTGTTTAGTAATAAACAGTTACGGTTTATTGAGAAAAATACAAATAATCTATATCTCCTTATATTTTAGGCTTTATCATAAAACTCTTATGTGAGAGGATGTTTTGTGGTACAACCGACATACACATAGGCATTGAATGTCATATTTTGAAAATTTAATATCACTGTTCCCAAAGGTAAACAGGACCTTAAACTGAAAGAATAGACAGGTGATACCTGCAACACTCGGCGTTGTTCACTTACCATGCAGGAAAATTAATTATAGATAGAAAGCAAATATTCAGTATAACGTTACAGAGCCACTCTGATTATTTGGAACTAAAAGCAACAATAACAACAACATCACAACAATAAATTAAACAAACCGAAACGAATTCATTATGTTTCTTAGTCTATACTTGGCAAAAAAAAATACATAATTACCTCAGCCAAGGGAGGAGGTTCTGTTTTCGTTACCGTTGGTTTGTTCGTTAGTTAGTTTGTCCGTGTGCAAAATAACTCAAAAAGTATTAAACTAATTGGAATGACACTTGCAGGACAGGTTGGGAATGGCACAAGTAACGAACGATTAACTTTTGGTAGTGATCCGAGAATTTTGGTGGAATTTATAAAGGATTTTTGATATTTTGGCAGGTAGGGTCAATGAACTTGGGAGTTCAGGCTGCGCGTATTTGAGGTTTGCTTGCATGCACTTAAGTGCGTGCTCTAATTTCTGCCAGGGCGAGGCGCGCCGTGCAGCTGAGGGTTTATGACGTAACAAAGGCTTCTATATTGGGAAATCGGGCGGCTTTCAGCCACAGAACTCTTACACATAGAAGAATCACACCCATTCACAACCCGCTGAGCTCGGTGTCGCCACCGCGCACCCCGGATGTGACGCCTCAGTGCACACGCCGCCATGTTGCTTAGCGGAACCTCTGCAGCTCCTCGATCGGACAGTATGGCAGCCGCTATAGCCCTTGATATTTACTTGAACTTGTAAACTGTCAAACTGGTACTTCTCAATCCAGCGTTGACCACAGATTCATGTACTCATTTATGTTATTCATTTCACACTCTTCCCTGAAAGTTGTCTGTATTGAAACAGGTGTTTTTCCCCCTTTCGGATAGATCTATTTGACTTCGGAGACGTGATCTGCTTTGGTATAAAATAATCTAAGACGCGCGCCTGTCCTTGTCTGTGTCCTGCCATTTTTCTGATACCCCTCTCAACCCTATGTCTTGCATTTTTTCCCCTCCAATGATATTGTAAGAAGATGTGTGTTCGTGCTTTTGATTGTTCTCCCATTAAACAAGTCAAATCAAATTTCCAGTCAGTCCACTTGTAAAAATCAATGATTTGTGGTTATGATCATGTAATACATCTTCCCCATCTGACAATACTCGTTCAACATATTAGAAATTTGGAAGACAACATCACCTTAATTATCTATATTCCTGCTGTTATCATTTATATCATTAGTAGTGTGTAGTACAATGTAGTTATCACTATTGCACATATTGGAATAGGAAGCAATATGCCTATAGGCATATATACACTGTATATCTGTAAACATGAAATAAAACAGAAATCGAGTTCATGCTGATCACCGACAATTTATTTCACCACACCAATTTTTGAGCGATTTGCAACAACACTTGAGAAAGAGCGAATCGCTCAAATATTTGTGTGCTGTAAATAAATTGATCAACATGAACTTGGTTCCTGTTTTACTTTCGATATCATGATATTGCTGCACCAACATGTAGACTACCCGGTACTCAATCAATATATATATATATATATATATACATATGAGATTAAAACCTAAAATGGCATTAAAACGCTTTATCGTGGCGAGGAAATTAAGCGCATGTTTTAGAACATAAATGTATATATATATATATATATATATATATACATATACATATATATAATTATCTATATATATATATAATTATCTATGTGTGTATATATATATATGATTATCTATGTGTATATATATATATATATATATTCACACACTCACACACACACACACACACATTACAAGCATGAACTCCTTTCAAGATTGTCTTCCCACAAAAAAAAACACGAAGTTAAGCTGGACAGAGTTAATTTTCCTGATTTTTTACAATTTATTTGACATTTATCAAGGTCAAAGTTGGTTGCTGAGAATCAACCACTGCACAGCGATATACCATTTGCCTGAAGTACACGTACCATTATCATACCTAATACGGCGGCTATAATCACAGGCAGTACATGCGTCAGGAACATAGTCTTGTATTATGCAAATGATAGGCAAGACCACCAGTGTCGCAAATTTGTGACAACTATTGTAATCACAAAAGCAAATGCATATACATCTATAATGGACATGCAATAGGGCAACAACATAAAATTCATGAATAATGAACACTGTCTGGCAAGATTATCTAAGGCAATACATCAATATAGTGCACAATTTCACTTGCCCTTGAAAGCTTCAAGCGTGCTTCAAAAAGAAAATCCTAATGAGTGTAAAAACGCACTATGGTATAGTATGAAAACATATTGTGTTGATCCGCATGCACTATGGCAATATAAATCTACGAATTATGGACACTGAAAAGAACACCAAAGGCATTCCTGGCAACAGTATTAAAGGCAATACATTTGTAAATGTAAGATTTCACTTGTACTTGTTAGCTCAGCATGATTCAAAATTAAATCCTTAGTAATGAGTTTAACAAAAACTATCCCATACACTGTGTAGTATGAAAACATAATTTGGTAACAACATGTAAGCAAAACAAGTATCACAGATATACAACAAATGTTGTATATCACGAAAGCAAATGCCTGTATAATCAACTATCATGCAATATAGCAACAACATAAAATCCATAAATAATGAACACTGTCGGGCAAGAATATCAAATGCATTCTTGGCATAACAATATCAACTAAAGGCAATACATGAACATCTGTATAATGCAAAATTTCACACGCACCCGTTTGTTTCAAACGAAATTCAAAGTGAAATCTAAAGAGTGTGAAAACATACTACACTGTATCTCAAAGTATGTACATGTAGGCAAAACAAGTGTCACAAATTTGACAACTACATGTATTTTATATCATGAAAGCAAATGCATGTACAATCACTTAGCATACAATATGGCAGCAAAATAAAACCATGAATAATGGACACTGGCAAGAATATAAAAAAAAATATCAAAGGCAATACTGTATAATCCAAGATTTCACTTGCACTTGTTCGCTTCAAGCACAATTCAAAATGAAATCCTTATGAGTGTGAAAACATACTATGGTATAGTAGGAAATGTTAACGTGGCAACAATATGTAGGCAAGACAAGTCTTGCAAATACATGTATGACAAATATTGCATATTGCGAAAGCAATGTTTCATGAACATGCATTGAATTGGCAATGTTGCAACAACATAAAAATAAATCCATGAATAATGGACACTGTCTGGCAAGAATATGAAAGGCATTCTTGGCAATGATAACAAAGGCAATACATTCATATACACATGTAGTGCAAAATTGCACTTGCTCTTGTTAGTTTAGGCACCATTTAATATGAAATCCTGCAATATAGTTTGAAAGAACTGAAGTGAATGTGATAAAAACCTAAAATGGCAATAGACCTCAAAACGCTTTATCCTGGCGAGGAAAGCGTATTATTTAGAAACAAGACACCAAACAGGTTAGTCATCGCATTCTTCATCAGCGACCAGGATGCGATGTGATGGTAGATCAATATCCGTTTCTGAAGCAGACATACACACAAGGGTATATGTCTGCTCCTGGTCGGACGGATTTCAAAACTAAAACTCAAATTTCAAACACCTAACATGCAAAATTAAAATTTGTTCTTCTGCACGTACCCTCATGAGATGTTGTGGAAAGTTGAATAAAGTTGGTACAGCATCTGCCCGCAGCCTTGTTATCTGGCTGGTGCGATCAAAGTACTTCTCTTCAAAGTGGTCAGAACACAAGGTAGAGTATGGTTTGGGAGTCCAGTGCTCTCTTCTCATGTTCACAATCCATCTTTGGCGAAGAGCAACACCCCTTCTTGGAAATCTAGAATTTTTAACACACAGAGAACATACGATACATGAGAAAATTATCACCATATCAGATTTGTATAGTCCTCATATTCATAATCATAAAACATGTGTACCTACAATACAACTGTGGCAAGCATGATGATGATTGTATGCATGGACATGGTCCATGGAAAGCTCCTGATAAGATTAATAACAAGGCACTGGCAGCTGACAGTTTATATCCAATAATTACCCCTAACTTTGCTGTAAGAAGAGACTTATATGTCAGCGCAATAACAGTTAGTGAGTTACGCATCAGTCAGGTCTAGTTTATTCAGACAGAAGTAAAAATAAACAGATAAAGGTTACCAGAAATTGGGCAGAAACTAGAATCTACAGACTCCGTACTGACGTGACACTGACATTACCTAGTACAATTTGTATAAAGTAAGTAGTTTGAGTAATATACTAGAATAGTTAAATTTATTCAGTATTATCAATATCATTGGAACTTCAGTCTACCCTACAACTGTTCGTACTACTACTACTAGTACTACTCTACTTTAATACTAGAGTACACAGTCAGTCTAGACAATCTAGTATCTAAACGACTGTAGTGTTGTCACTGACACTGGCCCACCACTGGTACGCAGTGGACTGTGACTCTACTAGCTAGACAACAAATCTACGTGTAAAGTTTACACCTAAGCTCAAATTTACATAAATAGACATTACTTTTTTCATGCACAAAGCTGTTTGCCCCAACACACAACGTACAGAGTGTAATATAGCCCCAGGGCCTAAATTAGGCCTACTTGATCTTCTTTATTTTGCATAGTAGTTGGTGGTAAACAGATATGTCGACGGCAAACACAAAATCCAGTGCCTGGGACTACCTTTGCTACTGCGCTCACAAGAAAGCCAACATACGACCGATCCGCCTAATTGTAACGTTACTTGATGAATTAATTACTTGTTATTCTCATCATACCTTGGTGTCAAACTTACCTGTTTCCAAATCCTTTTGTCGAGTGATTTGTGCAGTTTACAGCCGCACAATACGGCATTTTAATGCCTCGCTCAGGGTCTCGGAACGTCAGAAAAACACGGTACAACATGCAGTCACTGTATGTGGATAGCGTCTGCTGGGATTTGCACGCAAAAAAGTTCCGCTAAGCAAAATGGCGGACGTCACGTGACAATGAGTCGAGCGACAGCGACAAAACGGGTGGCCGAGTGATTCTTCTATGTGTAAGGGTGGGATTTCACGGAGCACGCGAACGATTTGCGAAGGACGCGAATGGCAAAATCCAGCATTCGCATTTTGGTCTGCAAAAGATCGCCAAACGAACGTGAGGGTTCGGAAGCGTCGTCAATTGTTCGCGAATGTCATTTTTACTTCAGCGAGAATTTCAAAAAAGTTTGAAATTTTCTGCGAACCTTTTCCGCACACTTGGTCGTGATTTGCTCGTGAATTATTCTCGAAAGTGTCTTTAAAGCCTCGTCATATGCGCAAGACCTTCGCAAGACACGCGCGATGTTCGCAAAATGTTCGTGAAACCCCAAACAGACTCCGAAACTTTGGAGAATGTCTCGCGTATGTTACGCGAAATCTGCGAAGTTTTTCCGATCATTTTACGACGTAATCGCAAACTGTTCGCGTACCTTTTGAGACATTCTCGCGAACGTTTAGCGCACGTTTGGGGGATGTATGACATATACATTTCCTACAAATAAAAATCGTAGCATACACCTAAACATCAAACAATTATCAACAACTATAGTAACAAAAAAATTAAAGACTAGCAAAGAGAAAGATATGTTTGATATACAAAAAAAAGAATCGCAGAATACAGTTAAAATTAATCTAAAGTATGTAAAATTTTGAGAGATTATGTGTTGGAGGAACTGCAAAAAAAAAGATCATATGCTTTACTAGTGGAGATACGTCCTAGGAAAAAAAATGTAGGCAAGCACACAATAGAAAAATGAGAGAAAAAGAAAGGAGAAATAGAGGAAAGAAAAAAATTGAACTCAAGACAACTCTCCTTGGGTACATTTTCTCCCATAATTATTGAAAATTTTTCGTTGTTCGCATTTCCGTCGCGTGTTCTTCGTGTACGTAACATGCTGTACTTTAGCAATGATACACACGACATTCGCACATACGTCGTGGAAACTTCGCACAAATTGCGCAAGAATAGTTTTCGGCTTCATTGTCGGAAAACATTCGGAGAAAAAGTTTTCCGAATGTTGGGTTTTGTCATTCGCGTCCTTCGCAAATCGTTCACGTGCTCCGTGAAATCCCACCCCAGCACACAATGCTATAAGTATGTATGGGTGGAAATCACTGATCTCTGTGGAAGAACAAGATCAGTGGTTGAAATGAGCTGCAAGCTGAGTGCTTCTCTAGTATTAAATGGAAACAAGTCAAACTAGAAAAGCACTCTTTAGAGCGCAGACCTCCGCCAAGCATGCAGCTCATTTCCTTCACTGATTTTGTACTTCCATAGAGATATCAGTGATTTCCACCCATACGTACTTATAACATTGTGTGCTGAAAGTCGCCCGATTTCCCAATATAGAAGCCTTTGCTACGTCATAAACTCTCAGCTTCGAGGCGTGCCTTGTCCTAGCAGAAACTAGAGCACGCACTTTAGTGGGCGCATGCAAACCTCAAATACGCGCAGCCTGAACTCCCAAGTTCAATGACCCTACCTACCAAACTATTAAAAAACCTTCATAAATTCCCCCTAAATTCTCGGATCACTACCAACAGTTAATCGTTTGGTACCTGTGTCATTTTAAATCTTTCCTGCAAGTTTCATCCCAATCCGTAAAACACCTTTTGAGTTATTTTGCACACGGACAAACGAATGAACGAACGAACGAACTAACAAACAAACAAACCAACGGTAACGAAAACATAACCTCCCCCTTGGCCCAGGTAATTAAGAAACAAGAAGTATCAACACTTGTCAACAGCGATATTGACATTATTAATTGTATGCAGATTTGTTGATTTTTATTTACTTGTTTGTTCTTTTTCTTTCATGATACATATACTTTTTAGAGAATTGCAGACTTAGTAATATAAATTGTAACTCGTTTTTCTTGAACATTATTTTGATGGAGTTGTAAGTTTTAGAGAAAAAGCGAAAAAGGATTATAGGCAGAGATGAGAAATGAGGACAAGCTTTTTTAATCATACCACATTGTGGTCCAAAATAATCATCCGTACACGAACGCTCGTAACCTGTTTCAGTCTCGATACACTTTCCACCGTTCTGGCAAGGAGCCGAGGCGCAGGCTGATTTGATGGACCGAACGCACAAGGATGGGGAAATGGAAAATGATAATGTTAAAAGGAAAAGCAAAATAAGTAAACTGTTTTATCAGCTCCATCACTTAACAAATTCAAGCTAAACAAATAAAATGTCTCATTTGTAGGCCTTCATTACCTTCTTGATATAAAAGTCTTCCATCGTGTCATTACAGTCGACAATTTCGCTCAAAGAAAAAAGAACATAATAGATGAAACCTTGAGTGTCAATTGACATTAAAAAAAAAATCTTCAAATACATATAAACGTATGCTCACTTAATTGAATGAAAACCTTACCACATTAAAAGTTCAGTTGATTAATTTTCATAATCTCAAGCAGACGACCCAAGGTGCTCATTAAAAAAAAAAAAAAAAGGTCTGATGTAGATCGGCACTCGACTTACATGGGACACGACAGATGTACCGTTTTTTCCCTTTCAGCATGGTATGATTCCCCATCATGGCTATCTCTTCATCACTCATCAACTTAGGAACCATGGCAACCGTCTCCCCGCTAGGGAGAGTATGCGTTCCACAGCTGACGACAGTCACTGGACAAATTTCATTTTGTCCCTCCGTGGACGGGGCTCCACAAACTTTCAATGCGAATTAAACAACAACAAAAAGAATGAAACTTAAGATGGTAAAAAGAAAACCAAAACAAAACATTCCTGCAAAATGTGAATATATTGAATACATGACAAAAACAACAACAAAAACATAGAACCCAGCAGTTACAGTTTCAGAGTAGGCCTAATCCGAGGAATTTCTCTGAGTATGATTATAACATCAAAAGTTTTAGTGACCCTTTATGAAATACACATTTTGTTATTAAGAACTTGGCAACACTAAAATGACATACATGTAACATTCAACTCTTGTCTGTTTGTTTCTTTGTTGTTACAAATACCTTACAAGTTATAAAGCAATATGATTTTTGCACTACATGCTCTGTATTTTGATTTATTTTGTTTGTCTGTTTTGCTGGAAGGAAACGAATGATGATTTGATTGCCTAGTTACGTTAACACTTCATTTGAAGAGTTTAGTCGCAAAAACCGATAAGTCCATATTTGCCAAACGGAGATATTTGCGGTTAAAGGTAGGGAATACCTTTTACAGACCTCCCAAAATGCAGCAAAACATTAAACATGAACCTCAGGGGACTTGTTTAGGCCACTGCCGAGAGATTTGGAAGTAAACAGTTATCTACAATTTGAATAATGCACAAAACTCACTACTCAGTAGTTCTGTGTGTCAGCCACACTTAAGCCTTTTTGTTGCAGTCTTCTGTATTCGTTATCTATAAACACAAATCTAAAAGTATAAGAGCTGATGTAATAACATATAGAGTGTGTGGCAAGAATGTATATAGAAATGTTTGTAAGTTTTCATGAACTTTCTTCACAAAATATACATGAGGGACACACATGCAGTGCATGGGTCTGCAAAGGTAGCCTAGTAATGAACTGGAATTTACGGTGAGCCCCGAAAAAAATTCAATTCAAAATCTAAAGGTCAATAAAAATGTACTAAATGTTACCTTCCACTTTCAATACTTTATGGGAGTTTCTAAAATGATACTCTCTTCAACATACCACTGTATTTATACAACTCTTCATTTAAGGTATGCAAATGGGATTCCCTACCTTTAAAGGTCAAGAAAAATATAGAGAATAATAAGAAAAAATATGCTTCTTTTGACCATAACTTCAAAAATGTACCGTTATGTAGTGACCAATATATCATTCAAAAGGTATTATTTTGTACTTTATGACAGAGCCCGCACTTCAAAATTTTTAAAAGTGGACTTATCGGTTTTTGCGAACAAACTCTTCATTTACTTTTTTTTTCTCACAAGGATGACGTGAGTCTTCTTTGCACTTATCTTTATCTTTATGATACAAATTGATGAAGTAAGAGAACAGAAAGAAAGATAAGCGAAAGCCCTTGAACTCTTTCAAACTGTCCGACAGACTAAATAACGCCTGCTTTCTCTTTCCTTCACATTTCCAAAAAAAAAAAAGCATAAAGCAAATAGAATGAATAAACAACAAACAAACATTTTGTTTCCGGTGGAAAGCTTTCTTTTCGTTCTACCATTCAATTTTAATATTTTTGTACCCTTTTCTCTGTTTAATTTTTATTGTTCCTATGCCAATGCTGAAGTTACAGAATTTGCTTTATTTATTCCTTCACGTTTTACGTTTTGTCAAAATTTGCTTTTTAAGTAAATGTCATATGGAGACGCGCTTTTTAGATGATATCTATCGTATACCTTTTGATTATTCTTTAAATGCATTTTCCGGATATCAGGTGAAAATTGATATAATAGCTGCGCTAGAAATTTTTACTGATTCTCGAGCGTGAGACCAGTGCAGTATTAAACTGCAATAAAATCAAAATCAAATTCAAATCTCTCGAGTCAACACCATTCTAAAGGAGCATGCAGAAATCAGCATTCGAAAACTCATGATAGTCTATTTAAACTGCGATTGAGAACTACCAAGGGATTTCACCTCTAAAAGCAAAGTTACCACTGGTATTCATTATAGGGAGCTTTAGATTTTGACACGCGGACGTTTGAGACGACGAGTGGGCTGGACGTTCTCCTCTCCCCTGCGTCGTGTTGAAAAGTAGCTTTAGATTACGCTGGGACGCAACGTATAAAAAATAAATTCGCGCCCCCATATGATCGGTGCATGAAGTAGCTCTCTACGTTACAAACTGTAGTGAAAAACTCAGGCGACGCAAGCTAAAAATAGATCGACTTGACGCGCGCTTCTGCTCACGCTCAGAACATGTTTTTTTTTTTCCCTCTGAACGTCCACGCGTCTATAATCATACCCTGCGTTCAGACGATCCCCTGCTGCGAGGGGAATCTCCCGTTTGCCAGGACATCCCACGGCAATCCCATCGTGTGGACGCTCGATGGGACATTTCCCTGTCCCCCGGAAAGCTTGTCGAGCCCGGCAACAAATTCTGGTGGGGGACAGAGCGCGCAGCTCATGCAGCTGTTTTCCTCCTAAGTGCGCATGCTCAAAATGCCATTTTGTACGCGCATACGGTGCCTAGCCGTGATTTGTCCCCCTTTCACCGGGGGATATCAAGACACGTGTGGACGGTCGATCGTAAAAAAGATACAATCTCTCTACGCGCTCCCCGCGAAGAGGGGGATCGTCTGAACGCCGGGTAAAGCTCCCTAATGACATTGCATACGGACTGCCTCAGTCATTACGAGTGCGCTCACAGTACTGCGTAATTATGATTTCATTGTTTAAGTGAATCTGCTGGTAAATACGTTTTACTTAATTTATTTTTCCATCTTATGTGTTGAAACATTGCAATTAGCGCATTGAACATTTCGTTATGATAATTTAACTTTTAACAGAATGCAGATTGCTTTGAATTGAATAATGGGCATAATGCTTCCTTCAAATCGCTATTGCTTGTCAATATAGGTTACAAAGCAGGTACACGTATGCGTGGCGAAAATACATTGGTTGAGAGCTGCGTGTTGATCTTTACTGGCCCAACGCTGCCTCAGAGGACAGCCACTATAGATATGTTATTATACTAATGACGAACAGATCTGAAGTAAGTGTGGCAAGCGGAATAGTGAAGTCATATGACGCGTTGCTCTGCGGGCAAAAATTAATCACGTGTGTATTACGCACATAGCTCTAGCGCGCGGTACCTCCCACCCCAAGGGCGCCGGAAGGGGGGGGGGGGGCAGGGGTGACCACTTGCCCCCCCCCCCCCCCTGCCCCCTGTAACAAATCATTAATTAATTTTGTTCTTGCCTAAAAGTTTTCAATTTCATAACTACAACTGAAAAAAAAAAACCTTTCGTGTACACTAACAATGAAAATTATCATATCTATACACTATTTACTTTTGAGTAGATTTAGTGTATAGATGGTAGCCTCACGTCCTCGAGTGAAACATACCTTTAGTAAACATTACATTTTTCCTATTCTTCTCTGCTTTTTAGCAGTGTAATATTGCTATATTTTCTATTGCTCGAACAACGCGATCACGTTTAGGCTTTTGATGAATACATTTCAGACGAATGGCAAAGTGAAAGGGCTCGCTTGTTCTGCCCGTACGTACAGTAAAATGACTACTTTTCATAAAATATGATAATGGTCCTTCGCAGTGCTTTCTTTTATTATGTTTAAAGGGGATGGCTAGTAACCGATCAGTGGGAATCAGTGGAAATGCCGAGGGATGATTGTTCCAGTCCTTGTAGAAATCATTTAAGAGTACATTATATATCTACTGTTGTGTGAAAATCATTTGCTTCAGAACGGTCTCATATTCAAGTAATGTGCAGATTAATGCCCCGTCACTGACCAGGCACGCTAACCTGGAAACATTAAACTGCACACTACTTGAATAGCTCTATAAACGCGACTTTTATACTCTGTTTCTACAAAAAATTTCCTACCGTGGGAGGGGGGTATCCCCCTCTTGCTCCCTCGCCGAGGATCTCACACCGTCACATAATGTACGCCCGTATGGTAAAATCATAGTCCTTCGCAGTGATTTTTTTCCAGTATGTTTAATTCCCTACAAATTTGCTTTTGAATGCTCTATAAACGCGACTTTAAACTCTGTTAAAAAAAAAAAGTCCCTACCGTGGAGGGAGGGGGGTACCCCCTCCCACACCCTCCCCTGCTCGGTCGCTTCGCTCCCTTGCCGAGGATCTTACATCGTCATATAAATGTGCCCCCGTTGAGATTTTGCCCCCCCCAAAAAAAAAAAACAAAAAAAAAACAAAACAAAAATGGTCGGGCGCGCTTGTCCCACCCTACCTATACGAGACGTGGAATGTACTGCTATCGCCCTTGCGCTTCTCAGTTTACACTTTCCACAGCGTGTGATTTTTTTCCCAATACTTAGGATATTGGATTCCATTACAAATGAGTAAATCCTAAGTCTTCAAGTGACAAAACTGTCATACTTTTGTTTTCCCAATACGTATGTTTTGGATTCCATTACAAATGCGTTAAATCCTAAGCCTTCAAGTAGCAAAACTGTCACACTTTTGTCCGTCCGTGTTACATACGTTCCACAATAGGAGGAAAATAACAAAGGGTTCAACAGAACTTGAGTGCTGTTATTACCTTTTCTAAACAATATTAGATCATTCATTCAAAAAACTCAATGAGCATAAATCATTTGAACTTCATATAATAGTACACCTTTTCTTTGTATCCAGCGTTATGTTCATCCCAAAGTTTGCATTTTGGCAAGACATTCTCAATACGTTGCTTACTTGAAACGATTTTGAGCAAAGTTATCTTTCATTTAAATGTCCTAAAAGATTGTAATGCATTTTGGGTGATGCACATTTGAAACAGAAAGTAAAGGAATATCCTTTGAATTAAGCATTTTACTGTGAAAATGGCCATATAGCACGGTTAAGAATATGATACCGTGGACCTGTGGTCCACAAAAAAATGAACCAAAAATCGCAAGCATTGATCTTGTGTGAGGAATGAAAAAAGGTGAAATGGGTTTACTTGGCCAACCTTGACTTTCTCATGATTTCTTAAAGAGCAAATCTTCACTTCCTATTATAAGAATAGTGTGATTAGGTGTGTCTTTAGAGTCTCCTTTTCAATTCTTAAAAACCCACACAGTGCACACACTCTTCACATTCAACTCTAATAACCTTAGAAAGGTTGACACTACTGCTTTGAAATTTGGCATTAATCGCGGACAGAATGTGTTGATTAAGCATGCACAATTTTAGGTTAGGAGAGTCCATTTGATTTTATTCATCCATTATGTTAAAGCTTAAAGTCTGCTCTTTTAGAATTTGGTCTTAACTAAATATCAATTCATATCTGGCGACTTTTTGTTGATTTGGTGATACACGTTCACATATGCTTTATGTTCATTGCTGATCATTTCTCATATTTTGTTTTTGTTTTTGTTTTTTCATCTGCCAGATTTCTCATTTTAGTTTCAAGGAAATGTTTCTGAAGTGATTGCACTTTTTTTGTGTTCTACGTTATGTGAAATTTCAAGTTTATTGCTTTTTTTTTTCTGTACCGCAATATTTGGTGTAATAAAAGTAATATATATATATATATATATATATTTGTTTTGGGAACAAAATCTTCATTGTTGTCATAGTAACAGTGTAAATGGTGGTTTTCTCATAATAATGAAAAATATGTATGGTTAAAGGGATGGCACGGTATTGGTGGAGATGAGAATTGGGCTTTTAACTTTATGCGAGATACCAAGAAAACACTTATGAATTAGTACAGAGCATACCATTCTAAGATGAATTCAGAGTTAATTTGATGAAAATCGGGTTTGGAATGACTGAAACATCCAAAAACAAAGTAAAACAAGGCGATCGCAAAAAAGTGTGGGTCTCACCCTTTATTAGAATCGCTCTGTTTTGGATATCTAGCCATTTCAAAACCATTTTTCATCAAATAAACAATGAATTCCGCATTTCATAAGACGTTTCTCATTATCTCACCAAAACATTTTAGAAACCTGAAATTAGGCTTCACCCAAAACTGTACGATCCCTTTAAAGGTAAGATGATTGAAATTTTGTTGCACCGAATAGGATCAATATGAAGGAGAAGTAGCAGGAAAAAAAAAACGTTAACGGGGAAAAAAGGAGAGAACAAGAAGAAGTTTAGGGAGGAGAAAGATATTTTTGGTTTTGTGAATCTTCACTTTTCATGATTTTCTGACCTTCAACTCTTCCCTTTTCCCCTTCATTTCTATTATCATCCCCCCCTCCCAACACGATGTCCAAACACCTTACTTGATTATCATCCTATTCTTCCTTACCGCTCTCTCTGTTCCCTTTTCTACTGTTTCCACTAGTGCAACTTCAACTTCCAGGCCATTTAACTGTCCCCCACTCTTCACTTTTTGCCAATCTTACACCCCCATGTCACTTCCCTCTTTAATCTCCCTTTTCATAGGCTCTTCTTCTGCCAGGCAAAGATCCGGATAAGGACTACATACACATGATGTTACCGCATTTTTTCTCTCTCATTAACTTCACCATGCAAACCTTCAATTACACATACTTTGTTTAAACAATTTTCTTAATCTTTCATCTTTAAATCTGTAATCACCATGAATATAATTACAAAGAGAAATTTACTTATTTTTATTTTCTCCCGAGTATCGAGTATGAGACCGGAGCAGTATTAGTACTGAAATCAAATCAACATCAAAGTCAAAATAATATTTCGAGTCAACGCCAGTATGATGTAGCCTGCAGAAGTCAGCAGCCGAAAGCTTACGAAGGTCATTTTCACCTGTGATTGTAAAGTGCCAAGGAAATTCTCCTCTAAAAGCGAATTTATCACAGGTATTCAAATGCCATGGCCAAATGACTGCTTCAGCCATCGTTGGTGCTTTCACAGTTGTGCAGCGTTACTATGGTTACACAGTGCACAAACGTTGGCAAAGATATTTTACTTATAGATTATAGATATTATCTATTTGTCCGAACAGGGCAATTAGGGTAATGAAATTGTCGACGAGACGTAAGCTACTTCCACTTAATATGTGTCAAACAGGCTCGACTGACACAATGGCAAATCAATCATACTAATGACGGGGGGTTTAAAACCGTCTTTATCGATTAAGATAAGTTTAGTTTCATTTATTTTCCATCCATCAAAGAATTCAAATGAAAACGTAGAATTCATTGCACTTTCACATCGTTTGATCACTGTAATGAAATACATACTCCAACGTCAGACGTGAAGTATATTATAAGATAAAACATGTACAGCTCAGTAAAATACACATAAACGACATTTATGCACACTTCGAAAGGTTGTCGGAAAATAAGTATGTACAAAAAAAGTGGTCCACTAAAAATATAAATCACTCAAAACTTAATTGCCTAAATTCACGGGACAAGCCCCAAGTCAAGGAATTTGCACAGATGTTCTTATCTCCAACCTTAAGTAATAAGATTAGTTAGTAGCATGAGTAAGAAAATCGGTGACTATAGTTTCAGGTATGTTTATGGAAGAACAGGAAATGAGCGGAATGAAATTGTTGCCAAATTTCACATTTCAATGTTCACATTGAAAGCGCATGGACACATTTTCACCAAATTTGAGAGAGATTACTGCTAGGGTGTTGAGTATGTATCTATGTAAATGGGCACCATTCCCACTTGTTGTCCCCAAAGTGTAAAATGCCCCTGTTGGAGTGGACAGAGGTCAAGCCCCCTAATTCGGAAATCTTACAACTCTTTCTTTCTAGAACCAAAAGGGACAAGTAGCAGTGATGTGACTACGTATAAATTGGTGACAGTAGTTTCAAATTTATGGCAGATCCGGAGATGGCGGGCGTAATAGGGGATGGGGGGGGGGGGTGTGTTTCATCAATTTAATCAGCGCTGAAATGTTTCAATCTCCGACAATTTCAGCAAAATTCTTAGTTTTAATAGGCTGATAAGCTCTAGTCACTGACTGCTACTATGGTTATTGTCAGAGACTGGGGGGGGGGGGGCACAGTGGCCCTTGAAGATGGGAGACAGCCAAGATACCAAGAAACCACTTATCCTAATCCGTACGGGAACCTGGTGGCCTGTGAGTAAGTCTATGGGGATTTCAGAATTCAGTATCAAACGGGTTATGAAATATATTATAGAGCTTACAATTCCAAGAGGAATTCCAAATTCATTCAACTTTCAACTTTTCAACTTTCAACTTTATTTTCACATCCATCAAAATGAACAAAGAAATTATGTACATGCATATACACGGGATATTTGTGATACAGAACAAATGTACATAAGAAAATTATGAAAATGAAAAGTAGATGCGATTACATCTTTGTTAAATACATAAAGCGTATAATACAAGTCAACTAAGGATGAGGATGGAAGTGGAGGGTCCCACTAAGAAGTAAAGCTTGTACGATATGGGACCCTCAGAAAATACACAAAACATCAATATAAAACACAATAAACGAACTGATGTCAACTGACATCAAAATGATTGGGAAGAGGAAAAAGAAAACATTACACGGGTTATGAAATGGCTGTGATATCTAAAAACATAGTAAAACAAAGTGAACAAATGGAACAAATGAAAGGTGGACCCCACCATTTATTTGGATCACGTTGTTCTGGATAAGTGGGCCATTTCAAAACCCATTTTCGTCAAATAAACTTTGAATTACTCTTGGAATTAGGCGCTCTTTCACATTCCATAGTAGATTTCTCATCATTTCATCTAAAAAAGAAAAAGAAAAATAGAAACCCGAAGCAAGGTCTCAAACGAAACTATACCATCACTTTAAGCTCAATCGTTCGTCTCAGGAAACACTTCACTTCTGGCATTTTCGCATTTGCAAAGCATGCAGCAGGATAATCACGGCAAGGTCACGTTGAGAGTTGAGAGAGTCGTGTATATAAGAGAAAAATGGAAAAGGGAACTGAAATAAAAAAAAAAACAAAACAAAACACAATTTCCTCATCAGTCCTATTATCATTTCCTTACATATTTCTGCGATATTTCTGCTGTGTAAAGCGGGATTGACATACCATACGTTGGAAAACATAATGTTAGGAAAAAACAATCTTTTCTTCTTCTTTTTTTTTCCGGGGGGGGGGGGGGGGTGGGGGTGAAGTATGCTTTATATCAAGGGGAAGGGGGTACACAAACGATGGCATGCAGCCACCCGTAATAGAGTAGGATGTGGCATGGCGAAACAAGAAGCTTTTGCATAGATTTTAGTATTTCAAAAGCTCAGCTGGTTTTGTGTTGCTTCTGCCTGGCCGGTAACGCCAATAAGGGCTTTGGTAATCAGGGTATAGGATAGATAAAATATAATTTTGAATATAAGAACTTTTGTAAATTAAGGTTTTTTGGTGACTATCATATTAAATTAAAATAAACTTTCTGAAATTTGTGGGAGTTGGACTGTGATAGGGTGCATGTGAAAAACTACCAAATGTTAAGCCGTTCTTTCCACAATTTTTTGAGTGTCTTAAATGCCCCAAAACGAGATTTTTTTGCCCGTCGACAGAGAACCGACAGGTTGGTAATTAGCCAGAGCAAAAGCAGTCAAGCGGTACATGTATCCCCTTTTCACGGTCAACTACATGTGCCATCGAACAATGAAAATATCGATCGAGTGAAAGGTATAAATAGAGCGTGCGCTGATGGGCTCACCTACTCTTTTGTTCTACACAAAACCGGGCACTTGAATGGGATGATTGGGGTCAGCGAACGCAGAAATCTGCTTGAGCTCAGCTTCGATCGCTATGTACATGTTCACACGAGTTTTATAGGAAAGCATTCGTAAACTCAATCAGAAAAAAAGGTAATAATGCCGTGATATACACATTTTCCAACAGAAAGATAACATATATGACCCTGGATCACAAAACCGACAAAAAATGTCAGATATGGGCGTTAAAATGATGTTTAACTAAATTCAAATGAACTCCCCTAACATATCTAAATACTGAAAAGAAGGCACGTAGTCTGGAAAAGTTTGAACTGAGAAAAGAGGCTCTGAAATACAGTGTCTATTCAAGCGCTTAATCTTTACCAAGATGTGCTGCCTGTGCGATAAATGGGACAAAAAAAAAAAGAAAAACCGGGATGTAAACAATCGGACCAACAGCAATGCAGGGATTACTAGATTAAGCTGAAATTAAGTATGCTCTATTAACATATTCTGTTTATATTAAATGTCATTTTACAAAGCAGTAGCAGTATCCTTTCAAAAGTTATTAGACTTGGAAGTGAAGAGTATGCCAAGGATTTCAAGATATGAAAGGGGACCTCTAAGACATATCTGATCATTCTACTCTCCCCCGTAAAAGGGTTGTAGAAAAACTAATCAAAACACACTTTCCCATTCATGTTATGATCCTAAACTGTAGAGAAAGGATAGCTCTTTCAGAAAATATGAAAAACTCAAGATTGACTCGGTTGACCCATTTCACCTTTTTTGAGTCCTCATGTAAATTCAAGGGGTGCGACTTTTTGTTCGTTTTGTGATGCACGGTCACATATGGTGATAGAATGAACTCTAATATTTTATCAAGCCCATTTTCCTGGGCATTACAACACAAAGAAATATGAGTTTAGGCCTCGAAAGTAGGCTTGGTTATCTTCATCTTGGGAACCTGGTATGACAGGTTCCCGTAAGGAAATGATTAAAAGAATACAGTTAGGCTCTTGTAGGTGTTTGTTTTTATACCACGTCTGTACAGCAAATGACCATAATCCGAATTGTTTTACATAGTAATAATGTTTAGAATGTGAATTTATTTCTTTATGTTTTGTACTGGTAGAGTATTTTGATTCTTAATTGTCCTGCCCTGTATTCTACAAAAGTGATAAATCAGTAGCATAATATAACTCTAAATCAACGTTTTACTCTTGTCAATGTCCGTACTATTTCTAACGCATGATCAATAAAACTTATGCTGCAATTGATATAATCATCACAGTTATTCAAACAACACAAACAGTCACCATCAAAGCCTCGATATTTATTGATATGGATATACATATCAACGGATTTTTTTTTTATTTTGATTGATTATATCAAGATTTTAGGAATTGTTTCTACCTAAACGTGTGATAAACGCAATCTACACAAAAGTGTTGATGATTATGGGCCGTAATGGCAAGCACTTATTGTGAAATATTATAGTGAATAAATGAATTAGAGTCACGAAAAAACAAACACAAATTTATTCACGAAATGAAATAGTCTACTCACCAAAATGGATTCCTACGAAGGCAAGTAGGAAAACCACTTGTAATTTTCGCTCCATTCCAGCTGCTTCAAGGATGAGCTCAATCCAATCCTAAAAGCCACTGACCATTCAAAACGCCGAAAACAATTTAAGAGAATCCGCTTACCAGCAACTAAATGTAATTTACAAGATATCATCACCTACATATTCGATCATCCTACTCAATCGTTATTCATGTGGTTATGTGGTAATATATGGGCGAGTAGATTGGGTCTTTCGAAATTCATCTTTGCATACTTCGAAATAGAATAATATCATGATTGACAAGTGATCAACGTCCATTGTATCGCTGAGTTGGCATGCCACTGAATTATTCAGAGACGAGATGAGAGCGATTCAATCGCATCATAAAAGCGGTTTAACCTCCCGTTTTGTGCTTGTGCATGTGTGAGGGTGTGCGTGTGTGTGTTTCTGTGTGTAGAATTGCGTTTGAATGAGTGTGTAGCTGCAAACATACGTGACCATGAATGACAAAGCCAACAAAAAGAAGCACTCAAAATAAAGTGAAACTCATCAACTTGGTCAATCTTGAGTTTTTCATATTTCCTGAAAGAGCAATTTTCCTTTCACATTATTCTAAAATTTGGAATCATAAACCGAATTGAAATTGGGTGTTGGGCAGTTTTCTAGGAAACTTTCTGTAGAATAGTGTTACTAGATATAATTTAGACACATCCCTTTTATTTCTAAAAAAAAAAAATGTGCACACCTTTCGTTTTCAACTTGAATAAATTTTGGAAAGATGATGCTCTAAACTTGGAAAGTTGACGTTAGTCATTCATAGATGTTCTTATAGAATGCTTAATTCGGCCTAATTATTTAATATTTTCTTGTTGTTGGTAGGTAGTTTTACATTTTTTTTAAAAATTCCATCCATTGCAGGGTTTGGAAGGATTACGCGCTTGAATAAAACTAATAGATTTTGCTTTCTCTGGTATATATGACTATGCATCACAAAACAGCAAAAAGTCGCGCGCACTGATTTTGTCTGTGGACTAAAAATATGTAAAACGAGTCAACCTAGCCATCTTGAGTTCTTCATATTTTCTGAAAGAGCAAGTCTTCTTGCACATTATGCTAAGAAAAATGTGAATCTTGTGGAGGGACTTCCATCGAATATCTAGTAGGTTATTAAGACATAACTTTTCAGGATCGGACTATTTACTTAATTGGTCACACACACACAAAAAGAAAATCACTCTTCTTGAGCCAATGAAAAGATGATACTTCTTTTGTTACTTTTTTGGCACTTCATACATATTTACATGCTATTTGATTTCATTTCATTTGATTTCCCTGTTGACATTTGAATTACCTAATGTGACACTTGATCTGATATTGCGGATATTTGACATGAAAAACCCATATAGAGTTCTTTCTTCAACTGCCAACCCCTCCCCCAAAAAAGAACCTCAAAAAACAAACAAACAAACAATTACTATTTCACATTATATAGTTGTATTGTTTAGGACAGGTTCTTCAAGTTAAATGTTCACTGGCTGAAACCAATTGTCGATTTACGGAGTTTGTTCATGTCTATGTCCACAATAAGAGATAGATGAATGAATGTCCACAATACAATGCGGTGAGCAATAGGCAGTTCAAATGTCCATGTATAGGTATGGAATGTCCATGTAGTACATGCCAAGTATCACACTAGGCAGTTGAAATGTCGCACAGACAAATAAGCATCCAAATGACTGGAGCAATGTCCGGTAAGGGTGATCAAATTCGGCATAGTTATTTCAAATGTCCATAGTCTTTAAAAGTGCCTATACTTAAACGACATAAAACCGTAACATTAAATACATCAAAACCTCTTAACCTGACTTTTTCAATGATTGTAACCCTTTTATGTTTTCAAATGCAAGTGACCTTTAAACCTATATGGCGGCCATATTGGATTTTGCCAATATGGCCGCCCCAGAGGGCGCCCTTCTTGGCTCCCATCAAAATCGAAATAGTATGGTTTGGGCTACATGTGTGCCAAATTTTGGTGCTTTTGGAAAATTTTGAACCAAAAATCCCTTGCGCCCCCCACTAACTGTCTTTAGGCACTGGAGCTGTTTTCGTTCTAATCTGCAAGATGGTAAATAGTGGCCCTAAGAAGGGGGATGAGGGAAAGTGGGCACAAGTGGGCACTCGGTCACAGAACTCCCAGTTAGGTGAGTTATTATTTACTACGAAAGAGCTGGTGGTGCAGTACCAAGCAGCCTACATATTTTACACCGGGGCTTATACACCTTCTTTATTATACGATCACATTCTGGAGATCCTTGATGAGCGCTAGCTACGTCAACTTACGGAACACTACCACGAGATGACGCTTGGAGATCACAAAGTGATTTTCCACTGTTTGTGAAAAAAAAAAACAAAAAAAAAACTTCACAGTTGAAATTCCAATCAGATGAATAGCTGCAGGAAAATATTTTACAAAGCCCGATCTTACATTTGTTTCTTTTTTTTTCAAATAACCTTCTTCTGTAGTCCCTAAATTTATGTGCTTTTGGCTTTGCCAAGATTTGCTTGACGTAAAAGTACAATAAGCATTTCCCAAGTTTTCAGATCATATTACAAACGCAAACCAGTAACAGGAACGCTTGCATCCAGGCTCAAACAGAAGAGTTTACCAACGGTCGATAGAGAGTAAAGCAAATTCGACATACATACATACATACATACAAAGATACATAAACACACACGCACAAACACGCACAAACACGCATAAAAACAACGGTATCGCTTTGATAATATAATTGGTCTTGTTTCGTGTCTAAAACAGTGGCATATCGATTCTGGGATGCATCGGAGGAGCCTCACATCACCTGTCAATAATAGAATGTGATTCTATTTCAAGGTGGTCCGAGATTATACGGAAAATCGCGAGCAGCTAGCGCCAATACAACCACTTTGCACCGGACGATCGCGAAATAGGTGATGTGATGATACCCTGTAAATTTTCAGTTGGCTCCTTGTGTACGGTTTCTCTTGAACGGATTGGGCATTGTGCTTAATCAGTGCTTTCACAGTTGGACTGAATCGCATCTTAGACGCAGTGTAAATGGATGGGAAATTGCATTTGGTAACACTGGTTGCTTTCGTAGGAATACGATATTGTCTTTTCGGTGAGTAGCACATAATTACATTTCCTAATCTAGTTTTTGATTTTGCTTTACTCTTTTTGATCTATTCACCTATCTCATAGTATGTTAATCTTGCCAGTTACAGTCAGGTTTATCTAATAGTTTCTGAAGCTCGCGTTTTTCAGCACTACCAACTGTTCTCAATGTTATAGATGAAAACAACCATCCAATATATAACATTGAGATCTCACTGTTTATAAACAATTCAGCTTTTAGGTTATTCTAGGTAATGGAATCTTCATCAATCAAAATTAACCAGCCTGAAAAAAAAATACATAACACAAATAATCAAGGCTTTGCAAATGACCCTTTTGTTGTTCCTCTTCCTGACTGTCTTGAATGATATTCTCAAATACACCGCAAGTTATTAGAATCTTGCATTAAAATTACATTGGAAACAAGGTAAGAATTTTTTAATTCATTTTCCTTTAGTTTAGGAAACAAGGTAGGTCTATTCAATTTCAAAAGAAACTGCGCAAATATCTGTGATTATTATAAGGTTTTTACATTACGAAAACACGGAGACATATCAAATGCACATTGTAATTGCTATCATTGTGTAGAATAGTGATACAGGGATGTACATACAGTTTATCATATGGGCATATGTGGGGAATGTCATTGTTGCACAGATGCATATTTTATATTTCAAGTGACATCCCTGACACCAAGTTCGGTGAAAATCTTACCATTCGTTTTCAAAAACACAATGGACATTTAAGACTTTTGCCAATTTTCACCACTTCACATCTCCTTATCTACTTTAAACAAATTTGAAAGTGTAGCCACCAATCTATCAGTCATATAGTACTTACTTAGCTTTTCTTTTGAGAATTGGGAGAAGATTCCAAAAGATTCGTCAATTTGCCCCCCCCCCCCAACCTTGAGAATAGTTGTGCACATTTTCCTTTCATGATACCCGCCAAATCTGGGTAAAAATCCGCCATAAGCAAACTTAAAGCAACAGTCACCAATGTACTAACTCATCGCACAAACTAAGCTATGACCATTAATCCTGGTTTCAAAGAACTTTCCCCAAAATCTGGAAAAAAGATTGCATGCATCTGCTCCGTATGCCCCATTGAAACTGATTATGGTTTATCACGTGAAATGAACATCGAAAAGCGTTCTTTGGTGAAATGACTGTAATCATGGAAAGAAAGTCATGTTTGTTTGTTTGTTTGTTTGTTTGTTTGTTTCTTTGTTTCTCTCTTTGTTATAAGCCTTCTAGCGGAATTTGAAACTGAAACTTTTCGCGTATGCTAAATTTGATATAATTCTATGAGATGAAAACGCAGCGTCACAGAGGAAAGCCATTGCACACTTGTTACAGCACACTTGTTGCAACGGTTCAGACACTGTAAGCAAGCTTACTCAGGAAGGGACTCCTATTGTCTAGCAAATCATGCGTCCAGCAGCATTTTTGCCACGCATCTACTGGGTGCATGGTTTTCTTCAATGGCAAGCCGAAAGGATTAATTTGCACTCATGTAAGATGAAAATTTCTTTAAAAAAAACAAACAAATAAAAAACATAACATAACAAAGCAAAGAAATACATACATGACGTATATATATATATATATATATATATTTGCTTTTTTTTTTCCTGCGAAGGCAGAAATAGTGTACATAGTCCTCTAAAAGTGTAAATATGGAATCTAGCGGCACCTACTCGGTTTTGCCACACTGAGGGACAAAAATTGCGTTTGGAGGTGCCATTACACGTTGGCAAGCGCGTAAGCGTTACATCATGTCCCAATACCGCTACCGCTATGACCTTAAAAACTACAAACCTGTTGAATTTTTCCCCTTAGACAACGAGTCATTCGACGTCACGGCCCCTCGACCATTAATTTTTGACTGACGCACTTATACTTCAGAACTGTGCTTCGTTAGTATGATAACATGAAACAGTGGCTGTCCTCTGTGAGGCAGCTTGCAACCAATAAAGATCAACACACAGCTCTCGACCAATGAGATCGCAGGAGTTTCGCTTCCCATTCTGTAACACCCATAGTCAAGTAGCAGCGGTTTGAAATTCCCAATCAGTCCGATTGCTTCTCCATTATGTCAGTGGTACCCATTTGAAACATACGAAATGAAAGCATTCTACGTTCTGTTGAAAGTAAACGCTAATTGCAAAGCTCTAACAAATGTATGATATAATATCCATAAGTAAAATGTTTTTGCCAGCACTTAAGCAAGGAAACAATAATGGTGGCACTGCACTGTGATCGCTAATGCAGTCTTTGGCCATGCAATATGAATACCCAGAATAAAACCACTTTTATTTTAATTTTCCAAGTAGTTTACAATCACAGTTTGAGTTAAGCTTCGCAAGCTTTCTCCTCCTGATTTCTGGAGGCCACATCTATAAGCTACCTCTGCTACCTCTTTATCTCGCTATAGTCTTGTTTCCTCTTGTTTCCTCTTGTGGCGTTTAGTCATTTTTCAGTCAGTCAGTTGTTTCTTGTGTAACTGCAAAACTTTTTTTGTGACAAACTTTTTGTACCGATTTGTTGTTGTCTTTAATTCAATTTTTGCATCGGGCTTTTAATACAAGAGGGGCCCACACTCTACAAGATTTGTCTTTTTAGTGGGTCCCTCCGTTTTTTTTTTAACACAGTGCATATATTGACAACTATTTCACACAGCGCATATTACAAATAAAACAGAGAAAAAGGTATAAAAATAAGAGGAAAGAGGTAGAACTAGACGAAAACTTTCCACCGTAAACAAATTGTTTGCTTTATTGTTTATTCGTTCTATTTGGTTTGATATACCTTTTTAAAATTTGAAAGAAAGAGTAAGCAATGTTTTCATCGGTGTGTCGGACACCCTGGAGGAGTTCAACGGCTTTTGCTTATTTTTCTTTCTTTTCTCTTATTTCATCAATTTCAGTCATGAAAAATATAGATTACGAGACTCACGTCGTGTTTTTGAACAAATAAATGAAGTATTAATGCAACGTATTCAAATTATCATGCGTTTCCTTCCAGCAAAAGAGAGAAACAAAATTAAACAAAATAAAGAGCATGCAATACAGAAATTATAACGTTATAACTTGTAAGATATTTGTAACAACAAGCAAAAAAAAAAAAAAAACACGAGTTGAAAGGTCTATGAAGTTCATTCAAATTTTGCCAACTTTTCAATAACGGAATGTGGATTTTATGAAGGGTCATTAAAACGTTCGATGTTCATAAGCATACTCAAAGAAATCCTTGCGATTACACTGAATTTTTTCGTTTCATGTAATGGATTCATATTTTGCACAACTGTTTTGTTTTTGTTTTTATTTTTACCATAACTATAAAGTGTTATTGTTTTTTAAATATTTATTTAAAGTTTGTGGGGACCCGTCCACGGAGGGACAAAATGAAATTTGCCCGGTGACTGTCATCAGCTGTGAAATGCACACTCTCCCTAGCGGGGAGACGGTTACCATGGTTCCTAAGTTGATGAGTGATGAAGAGATAACCATGATGGGGAATCATCCCATGCTACATGGAAAAAAGCGCTACATCTGTCGTATCCCTTGTAAGTTGATTTCCGATCCACATCAGAGTTGTTCTTAAACGTGAAACTGTGTATCGACCACCTTTGTCAGTTTGGAATCATTACCCAAGTGAAGTTTTACTCGCTGGAAATAATGTGGCATTATTTCAATCCTGTTACCACATATGTACATATTTGTGACCCTGCACCTCAAAACAAACAAAAAGTCGCCAGACATGAATTTTTAATTAAGACCATATTCTGAAAGAGCAAACTTTAAGCTTTAAAATGATGTATAACTCAAAGCAAATGGACTCTCCTAACCATCTAGATATTGGAAAGAAAGAGCAGACTCAGGAAAAGTATGAACTGAGAAAAGAGGCTCTAAAGTACAATGTCTATTCAAGCGCTTAATCTTTACCAAACCGTGCTGAATGTGCGATGAATGGGACAAAAAACAGGAAGTAAACCACCAGAGTAACAACAATGAAGAGATTATCAGATTAAATTGAAATAAAGCATGCCTCATTAACACATTCTGTCCATAACTAATGCCAACTTTCAAATCAGTAGCCCTATCCTTTCAAAAGTTATTAGAGTTGAAAGGGAAGAGTGTGGACAAGGTTTTTCAGAAATGAAAAAGGGATTCTAAAGACACACCTAATCACACTATTCTACCAAAAATGTTCGAGATAAAGTGCTTAAGAAACACACTTTCCTGCCCGTTTTATGATACCAAATTTTAGCATATTGTAAAAGAAGACCCGCTCTTTCAGAAAATATGAAAAAGTCAAGTTCGGCTAGGTTGACCCATTTCACTTATTTTCAGTCCTCACGCAAAATCAGTGTGTGCGACTTTATGTTCGTTTTGAGGTGCACGGTCACATTTTGTATACATATGATTTTTTTTTTCGTTAATTCTTCCGAATTGACACTCATGGTTTCAATAGACCAGTTCGTAATTCCACTTTGCGCATGAGCAGAAAAATGTCATTTGTACCAACAGGCATTTTGGTTTGTAAAATCACTGAGATAAGCATCCGTGATGCGATGATTATTCATATGATCCTTATCTAAATGGTGCTTGCCAGCACATCCACCTGACAGTAAAACTGGTCTTTCGCAATATAAAAGGAAACATGCTGGTATTGAATTCAATACAAAACAATGAAATAGATGCCTGTTAAATTGTCAACTGATGGAGCATTCTGATCACCTGCTCTAAACGCAAGCTCATTCTTTGTTTGAACATGAATTCCTTAAATCTTTACGTCGGGCAAGCTTATGCATTATGCCGCTATGAAAACGAGTAAAGTGCCTAACTAACTGAAAAAAGAAAGGTCATTTGTACCAATATGTACATGAGCCAATTACGAACTGGCTT
Organism: Diadema antillarum; assembly: GCF_040938485.1. NCBI lineage: Eukaryota > Metazoa > Echinodermata > Echinoidea > Diadematoida > Diadematidae > Diadema > Diadema antillarum. The sequence continues at coordinate 468,469 of NW_027272036.1, read as the reverse complement.
ATTATGTGCATTATTCTTTTAGAGAAGCTGTCGATTAGGTTGATATGAACTTAGACTTCTGACTGTGTGAGAAAATAATGTATAATGAAACAATTGGTTGAAGGGCTTGTATTTGCAAAGTGATTCCAATGACTGAAATTGACACTGTTTTTTTTTTGCTTTTGTTTTGTTTTGTTGTTGTTGTTCTTTTCTTATTTATTTCCTGCTTAATCCGTCAATTCAGCTTGTGCCTCTTCTCCGTGTCAAAACGGCGGAACATGTGTCGAGACTGAAACAGGCTACGAGTGTTCATGTCCGGATGATTACTTTGGACCCCAATGTGGTATGTTCACGGAAATCCTGGCTCCGCCCCTGTAATGCAAACAAATGGTTTTGACATTAACTTATGGTTGACGCAGTCGCGGATGGTGGGGGGGGGGGGGAGGGGCCCTCCCCATGTCTATTTTTTTTTTTTGTAAAAACAACAGAAATAAAATGAAAAAAAGGAGGGGGTTACGCCCGCCTGTGATTTACTAAAGGCTTCTCCCTTTACGGAATTCCTGGATCCCCCCCCCCCCCCTGTAACGCCGTAAATTCGGAAATTTTGACATTTGTGGTGGACGTAGTATGACATGTGTGGTTAATCCGATTTTGACATTTGTGGTTAACGCAATCGCGGATCGAGAGGGGGTGCATCCCCCTTTGGTGCCTCCTCTCTTTATTTTGCTAAAGCAACAGAAAAAAGAGAAAATGCGGGGGGGGGGGGTTGGTCTCGCCAGCTTTTGAACTTGTAAAGGCGCCTCCATTTTACTGAATTCCTGGATACGCCCCGGTAACGCGTTATGACATTTGCAGCAAATTTGGAAATCTTGACATATGTGGTCGACGTGTTAAGACATATGTGGTTAATCCGATTTTGACATTTGTTGCCGACGCGTTATTACACTTGGAGTGAAAAGGGAAGTTTTGACATCTGTCGTCGTCGTGTAATGACATTTAAAGAGTTCGGTTTCAAAAGCTACTAATTCCACTATTTCAAGTTCTGAAAAAAATTCCCCTTGATTTTGGTTATCTATCAACCTCAGATTGGAATGATATTTCCCCATTATACTACTATATAATACAACACTAAAACCACTTTCCAAGTAAATCCAAACCTATACAATTTTTTTAATGAATTAATCTTTTTTTTGTGGATGTAAAGTACCTTTCGGAACCGAAAATGGATGCAGTACCTTTTGAAACCGAAATTTCACATACCAGAGATAGATTCCGTTTGATGTCACGAGATATTTCGCGGATTTATATCATTTTTTCCTGTAAGTGTTTTGATGTGGATGGGATGAGAGGTCAAGAGGCATAGGTAATTGACAATGCCCTGCCCTATTTAGCAGTCAGAATAACATGCCAATGTGCACAGCTAACGCCCACTTCTCCCTTGATGACAAATATTTTAAATGAATGATTGTCATTGGTCATAAGCATTCAAACAAATTTCGCCTGCTTCAATGTTCTGGATCCATAGAGCATGGGAATCCATTATGCATAAATGGTAGAAGTAGAGGAGGGGTCACAAAGGCACAGCGCCCCTATAGGTCCACAGGATTACCTAACCAGGCACAGAGACAGTTAAAGCATACTGTACCCATTATATTTCCCCAGCCCCCTTTCTTTCCGACACTTTCTCGATTTCTTTCTACACCATCCACTTCATTTTCTGTTTTCTGCATGTTTTTTTTTTTCTTTCATTCTCACCAGGTGATTTCTGTTTATCCCTTTATATTTTTTTTCTTTCTCACAGGCTTTTCTCGTGAAATCTTTTGTTTTTCTTCTTTGTATTATTTATTTTGGCTATTTTTCTCTCTGTGAAACATCCTTTAACGTTTCTCAAGAATACTCTCAATTTATTATCTTATTTCTTCATTCTTTTTTTCAATGGAACTTCGAAGGGACAAGGTGGAAAAGCAGTATCTGAATGTGCAGTATTTCCTCAATAATGCAACAATATTCTTTACATGGATTTCATTATGGAGTTTTCTTATCATGTAAGATAAAATCTGATAATCTAACAACTGATAAAATCAAGACGGTCAGTTAGAAATAGGAGTATAATAAACGCACATTTGGTATCATCTTTGTAACATCGTCAAAGTAAAATATGTAATTTCAAGAATAAATATAAATCTAGTGTTCAAAGCTTCATACCGCTACTTTCTTGCTCTGGTTCTTTACGTAGAGTAGCACAGCATATCCACAGGTAAAGCACTGTTGGTACTGTGGGGTCATCAGAGTTTCATATCATAGTATTACATACATTACAAAGTAACTTTGTTTTCAGACTCGTTGTCACACATATATTGGCTGTGAAGCTACTTATATAAGGCGTAGTCCATACCTGCTTAGTGTTTGTACCTAATTTTGGAGACAATTAATGGCTCAAACTCAAACTAAACACCCTAGCAGTAACGCACAATAACTAACAAAATACGCAGTACGTGGGACTACATGAAAGTCACGTAATTTCTCCAGTTTCTCCGACGTTTCTCCTTCGCTTTTGTCTACTGCTTTTCATCCCTGATCCTTTTCTTGGGATGGTTGTGTTATGTCAATGAGCTCTCCTTCATTTTTCTCCATTGCTTTATTAAAACGTGATGATTTTTTTTCAAGATATTTGTCAGATTTGCGTGGTGATTTTACCAGAAAGCCAAAAGCCAAAGGCCAACTTCTATTGTTCGAAGATTAGATCTAAAGACAATGGTAGAGGGTCAAGTCAATACTGTTCGCTGATTGGTCAATTTCCCCATGATGTCATTGGAGTGGATGTAGTACCTTTTGAAACCGAACTAAAATTGATGTTGTACCTTTTGAAACCGAAATGATTTTTAAATGTAATTTTTAAACATTTTTTGTTAGTATGAGTGTAAAAAGGTCATAAAACTGAGCACATAAAGACCAAAAAATGATTTCTAATGAAATATGGATGTAGCACCTTTGGCAACTGATCTCTTCATTTGTGGTTAATCCTATTTTGACATTTGTCTTCGACGTGTTATGACATTAGTGGTCATTACGACATTTTGTTGTCGACGTGTTATGATATTTGTGGTCGATTTTGACATTAGTTGGCTCTACTCACCTCCTTACACTATCATTAAAAAAAATCTGAATTTCCAACCAGAATGTGTTAAAAAATTATATCTAAAAATCAGTTCTGTTTCAAAAGTTAATAAATACATTTTACTTCGCTTTCAAAAAGTACTATATCCACTCAAATGAGTCCAATCATCGGGAAATTGACCAATCAGAGACCATTGTCTACTGACCTAATCTGTAAATAATAGAAGTTGGGTTTTGGGTGTGGGCTTTCTGGTAAAATCACCAAACAAATCTGACAAATATCTTGAAAATAAATATCTAACATTTTGCTTAAGAAACAGAGGAAAATGAAGGAGAACTCATTGACATGACAAAGCATCCCAGGAAAGGATCAGGGATGAAAAGCAATAGACAAGAGCGATGGAGATAGGTCAGAGAAATTGGAGAAATTATGTGACTTTCATCTAGTCCCATGTACTGCGTTTACTGTTAGTTACTGTGCATTACTGCTAGGGTGTTGGTGTGAGTTTGAGCCATTATTGTCCCCGAAATAAAGTACTAAGCATTCTGTAGCTATGGAATATGCCTTATATAAATGGCTTCACAGCTAATAGGTGTCTGACAACTAGTCTGAAAACAAAGTTACTTTGGTTAATGTACGTAAATACTATGGCATGAGATTCTGACACCCCTACCAGTAGTGCTTTACCCGTGGATATGCTTTGATATGCTATACTTGCATAATGTAAAGTACCAGGGCAGGAAAGTAGTGGCATGAAGCTTTGAACACTATAGTCATATTCATTCTTCAAACTACACATTTTATTTTAACAATGTCACGAAGGCAATACATAATGTGTGTTTAGTATACTCCTATTATCCATCGACCCTCTTTATTTCATCAGCTTTTAGATTATCAGGTTTCATATACCTGATAATTATGTTCTACTCCTGAAACGAATGATAGCTCTGTAACAATAATTGTTCACATTTAAGACTAGCTTTTTGTTTTCTTTTTTTTTTGGTCAAATAGGTATACTCCGCTTTTCTTATTTGGTCCCATTAAATCGCCTAATCTTATCTTCTATCCGTGGTCTGTTTCTTTTTCACAAACACTAATAACTCGGGGCTTACTGCCAAACATGCTTGCTTTCATGTAGGGCTCGTCATACTTGTCATTGTGTAACCCCATTTCGATGTCGACCAGTTACCGACAAAATTGCTGTGTTATTACCATGTATATATATATATATATATATATATATATATATATATATATATATATTGCACATTGTTAATACAAGGTAAAAAACTTGTATTATTATTTCGAACATATAATTCATAAATGAGAACTATGAAAATAAAATGAATTAAATTGAATTGACATCTGTCCATAAGGAAACTATTTTGAAAGCTAAAATAGCAAGGTACTAAGAGCAGAAGAAGTAAAAGAAAAGAGAAATAAAAGGGGAAAATGAGAAAAGAAAGAAACCTTAATAAGTACCGCTTGATTAAAAACGTAGCATAAATATACACTGGTATACGAGTACGATCTACCTACGAACAGTTTCATATTGAAACGGTCTGAATGGTCTGTAAGAATGGTCTGCTTTGTATTATTCATAAGTGTTTTCATTCCTCGTCGCCACCAATACTATATCATCCCTCTAACATGTTTATATGTGGGTATAATATCATAAAAAACTCCTAATAGTATTCCTTGATACAAAAATTAATCATAGCATGCCCGGTGATTCACACTGAAGATGGGGGAAAAGTGACGCCGAGGCGGTTCGCCTTTCTCGATGCCAAACTGTCCGAAAATAAGTTGGACGTCGACTTTGAGGTCAGCGCCAATCGGGACGCAAATATCGCCTTATCCAGTGAGAACCGAACCCTTGTCGACATGTACCGAATCGGTAAAACTTAATCTCTTTTCCATTTTTTTGAACACTTTGTACTTAAGTTACCGCATTGGGCAGACTGTGCATAATGTATACACATTATATGACCCGCCACGTCAAAAGGTTCCGAAAGTCGCAGATGGATGAGGCGAGAAAATCGACTTTTTGCATAATTTTGCAGTCTAATGTTTTGTCTTTCATCTGCCGAAATTTCGAAGCTAAATGATCAAAGAAAGGGAAAGAAATCAGCGTTTTTGGGGGCCATGATTTTCAAAGTTCAACCGGAGCAGAAACGTGTCCGAAGATTTGGATCTAGTGCCGCATAGAGGCTCTGCCCCTGGCAACGAGGGAGGTCATTCATTCATTCACCATTCACACACTCGCTCATTAATTCATTTATTCATTCATTTATTTAAAGTCGCACACGGCCGGATTTCGTACCGGGTCCATAAGAAATTAAAACCGTATCGACCAGGTTCGAGTCGTGGAGACCCGCATAGGGTGACCTGCATCGTAACCCGTGTCAATTCCAGATGGATTCCGGGGGCTAAGATACGGCGGTGAAAACATTTTGGTCATGTTCAAAATTTTCTCACGGAATAAATTCCGTATTGATATCCGAATTGACCCGGTTCGAACCGCACTGAACAACTATAACCCGAACGTAAAGCCCTATGGACCCTTGCCGTATAGCGCGTTGCCTTCATGCAACGGATGATGACACGGTTTACGGTACGGATCGGAGCGGGTTGACTCGGGTTGATAGGGGTCGAAGAGGATTCAGTTAAGGAATCATAAAGCGGATTTTTTATACGGTTAGATACGGTTCAATACGTGTCTCCACGGATCGGATCGGGTCGATACGGTTTAAATTCCTTATGGACTCGGTTCGAAATCCGGCCGTGTGTGACTTTCGCATAAATTACTCTCCATCCCGGGACTAATCCGGCTCATTTTCATTTGGATCAAATCCGTTTTGTGACCAAGCCGTGTGTGACCCTAGCATCATTGATCAATGCGTGGCATCCTGGTTCTTGATTGGCCGTGCGTGGACCACTGACGCTAAGCTTGAATGAAGATCGCGAAAGCTGCTAGGAGCATACCTTTTATTGTAATGGGGTGTAAAATGTGTTACCTGCCCTTGATCATGATTGTGTCGGAAAGAGAACTTTGACAGGCGGTTTTTTGGTAACGCCGACTTCCAACACCACTCGACATAATCTCCTAAAATCATTGATATTTTATAAATCTTGTTATAATTCCAATTAAAGCGGAAGAGTACGGAAGAATATTGCCATGTTATTTCCAGAAATTCGACCTCCCCCGACTTTCGGACTCTTTTCTTGTGGCGGGTCACAAATCATATAAGCCTACATATTGAAACAAAGAGAGAGAGAACTGAGCAGAAACTGACCCGATGAAAACCCATTTCTTCGCCCAAAATATATATGTATATATATATATGAAGAGTTTGTTCGCAAAAACCGATAAGTCCATTTTTGAAGATTTTGAAGTACGGTCTCTGTCATAAAGCACAAAGTAATACCTTTTAAATGATATATTGATTACTACACATAAAGGTACATTTTTGAAGTTATGGTCGAAAGAAGCAAAATTTTTCTTATTATTCTCTCTATTCTTCTTGACCTTTAATCGCAAATATCTCCATTTGGCAAATATGGACTGATCGGTTTTTGTGAACAAACTCTTCATATATATATATATATATATGTATATATATATATATATATTCACAACGAAGAATCAAGAAATAAACTAGTAATGCATAATTTCGCCGATAAGAAGTAGTTTATTGGCGAAATAATGCAGTACTAGTTTATTTTCAAATTCTTCGTTATATTAGAGCCAATACGTGAATTCGCAACATGTTTATATATATTTACATCTATATGCATACATTTTTATAACATTGTCATTCTCATGTACATACATTGTACGTGTAAAATCGAACCTTATAACATTTTATGTTTCTTGATTCTTGATGTTATTGAAATGGAAACATATGTCTGTTATGCGCTATGATTTTATCGTAACATTCTCTGCTGCGGGTTCAAGGGCAATTAACCCCTTGACAATTACCTCATTCCCTTCCTCTGACCCTATCTCTAATCCCAACCATGAACCAAATGCTAACCCCGACCAAACTCTAACCCTTAACCTAACACAAACCCTGATCTTTACTCTAACCGTATCACCAACCAGTATTTAGCCAGGGAGTAATTGTCCTCAGGGGGTAATTGCCCTAATACGCTGCTGGGGGCAATGCATTTTGCATACTATTATCAAACGTGTCGTATATACACACACCCATACAACTCTCTGTTTATGAGACATTTGAGCGTTATTATATTCATTAATTGTTTTTTTTTCTTCCTCTTTTTCTTCATTTGCTTTGTCTTCTTACTGCATTGAACCAGTATTCGGTTCATACGGAAACATCAAGATGACGGTAATACGAGAATGTGCGACACGGCCCAACTATGGATGCCACAGAGTCGAAGTGCCCTTTTCCAGCCCTGGGCTATCAGGCGTTCCAAGTTACGATCACTTCTGGTTGACTTTTGACGAGGGTCATTTGAAGATCGGTCGCCATGGTAACCAAGTCCCCATCATGGACTGGACGGACCCGAACCCTCTTCCAGTCAACCACATCGGGGTATGGAGCGGATATGGCTCAGAAGGATACTGGAAATTTCATTCCTTCTGTCGATAATTTTGGGCATGCATTGTGGACGACCTGAATATGATTATAAGCACACACACACGCACACACACACACACACACACACACACGCACACAAACAAACACCTCACCTTACAGACACCCAAAAGCACAAACATACACACACTATATACATGGCCGTGCATCACTATGCCAACAAAATATTAATTATAATTGAGGACTTTAAGTAAAGTAATGTTGACCAAGCTCTTCAGTTAGGCCTATTTGATTTTTGAAGGAAGGCGTTTGCACGTTGGTGTACAAAGCATATGCTCGGTTTTCGGTTCACCATGTGTGAGCCCTTAAAAGGACTGTTAGATTGACAGGAGGAAAGAAAAGGTTGGAAAAAAGGCACGAAATTGAGTGGGAGTATTCTTTCTGGGTTTGTGCATAGTCCTGAAAATGACTGTAAACAGAAGAGTCTAAGCTCTTCTATCCCTCTCCGGTATTTTTTTTAAATATTTATTAATTATTTATTTATTTTTTTTTTTTAGTGACAAGAACTCGTAGTCTGACTTTGCAGACCCTTGGACAGAGTTTGGGAAATTTGATGGATGAAAGGGTATATCTCACTTATCCAGGTTACTGAAGATGAGAGATGAAACACCTCATTTCTCCCAGCTATTTTACAGCTTTTTTTTTTTAAATTTCAACACACGTCTTTATGGGGAATTATTCATCTGTGTGAGCCCTGTAGAGAATGCGTGCGATACACACAAGTCAATGGGAAGTATTCATCCCATACCAGCTTTGCCGGCTTATGTTGATCTATTCTGTCAAAGTATTCCCTTCCTCCCTTCCCCTCCCTCCCCCTCCCTCCCCTCCCTCCCCCTCTCCCTCCCCTCAACCCCCCTCTTCTACCCCTACCCCTCCAACTCTGCTAATGTGCAATTTGTTTTCTTATCATGTTCCTTTGGTACTAGATCTTAGTATACATAGTATTCATCAGTATCACATAACTTTAGATGTTTGTGGCATATTAATATATTTCTTTGTTTTGGCTACCACTGAAAAAGCTCAAAATAACTTGTATGATAAATTAAAGTCTCTTACAGTACTTTGTAGGCAATAAGGTGATGATGATGATACCCCCTTAAGTCTTTATGTGCCACGTTCGCAAATCCGACTTAGTCGATGGCGTGCCAACGCCAAATCGCCCAAATTGATCGATAATTCGCCAAATGCCACAGTGCAATGAAAGCTTTTCTCGCAGTTCCACTCCTGCCACATGTAGCACGTATGTGGTGATTGTCTATCAACCAGTATTCCCTAGTGATTTTGCTAGTGATGTCTAGTTTCTGTCACTGTTTTCTGTGCAAAAGTCATGCCTTTTCAATAATGTAGATATCATATTTGTTGGTTATTTTTAAGAAAAACAATCGTAGATTTGTCATGCAATTTACATCAAATTAAAGCTTGACGTTTTCTCTGCAACTTTGCGCATTACATTCCAATGGTAACAAAATCTATCAAAGTTACTTATAGATTTGAAAAACAGAATGTTTTCCCAAAGCATGACCATACATTGCTGTCTCAGAATAATGTGGCACACAGGGAGTTTACACCATGGCACATAAAGAGTTAATCAAGGATGACTGCGCCCATTGATTTTACGCGAGGACTAAAAAAGGTCAAATGGGTCAACGGAGTAAATCTTGAGCTTTTCAAATTTTTCTGAAAGTGCCATCCTTCTTCTACGCTATTCTTTAGTTTGGGATCATAACATGAATGGGAAAGTGCATTTTCAGCAGTTTTTATACAACCCTTTGGGGTGGGGGAGAGTAGAATGATCAGGTATGTCTGAGAGGCCCCTTTTCATTTCGTAAAATCTCAAGATTGCCTCGGTTGACCCAATTCACCTTTTTTGAGTCCTCACATAAAATCAAGGGGTGCGACTTTTTGTTCGTTTTGTGATGCACGGATACATTATGTGTTTATATTATATTCAAATTTCTACATGTACAGTATGTTCTAACAGTACTTGATCTATGCCAGTCCCATGAAACTTTGTCTCACATGTAAACTACGTCTGTAAAAGCAAAATATAAGTTATTACTTTCTTTTCCCACTCTTGCTTTTGCTCTTCAAAGAGAGCGGATGTCTTAGAATCTCGAAACTCCATGACTTTTTTTTCTAGCATTTCACATACTGACAATCCCAACTACACTGACCCAATAACAGTGGCTCAATAATACTTTCGCATTGAAAACGTGCTCCTCTGTAATAGCTTGACTTGGGCTGTTAGGGACAAGCACCGTTCTGGAATGGAACGATCAGTCGAAACAGAATGATAATATGTAGGAATGTCTTTGGTATAATTATCTGAATCATATGGTGAAACAAATAAGTAGGTATAGGACCTATTGTGTGTTTATTAGTACCCTATCTAAATATTGGAAAGAAAGCACAAACTCAGGAAAGTGGGGACTGAGAAAAGAGGCTCTGAAGTACAGTGTCTATTCAAGCGCTTGATCTTTACCAAACCGTGCTGGCTGTGATGAATGGGACAAAAAAAACAGGAAGTAAACCACCAGAGTAACAACGATGAAGGTATTATCAGATTAAAATGAAATTAAGCATGCCTCATTAACACATTCTGTCCATAATTAATGCCAACTTTCAAAGCAGTAGCACTATCCTTTCAAAAGTTATTAGAGTTGAAAGTGAAGAGTGTGGAAAAAGTTTTTCAGAAATGAAAAAGGGATTCTAAAGACACACGTAATCACACTATTCTACCGAAAATGTTCGAGATAAATTGCCAAGAAAAAAAAAACCACACACACACACTTTCCTGCCCGTTTTATGATACCAAATCTTAGCATAATGTAAAAGAAGACCCGCTCTTTCAGAAAATATGAAAAAGTCAAGTTCGGCTAGGTTGACCCATTTCACTTATTTTCAGTCCTCACGCAAAACCAGTGTGTGCGACTTTATGTTCGTTTTGAGGTGCACGGTCACATATGTAGGAATGTCTTTGGTATATCTGAATCATATGGTGAAAGAAACAAAAGTGTATAGGGCCTTTTGTGTGAATGATTAAATGAAGCTACACAAATCACACACAAAAAAAGAAAGACAGAAGAGAGTGATCTTTTTTTCAAGTTTATTTTTCTTATAGATATTTGGTTACAATTTAGTGCAGTTCATACCATATGAAATGTAATTTAACTGGCTATCAACCTGATATGTCAATAAAAAGGAAAACATTACGCATGAGTGAACACGTTTACATTTCCCTTCCAAGGCACAAAAGTAAAAGAATGCAAAAATGAAAAAAAAGTTGTCATTCATACGTAAGTGCATTTCCATGTAACAATAAGAACAAAAGACAATTAACAAAATAAAAAACGTGAGTTTAGTTCCCAAAAATAAACATGTGATCTCAGTAGTATTCATTGAAGTAAAGAAAATCAATAAAGGCTAGAAATGATTAAAAAAATACGAGTCTTTTGTCTAATCCAAATTCAAATGAAATGAGAGAAGAGGCAATATCAACAAAATGGTAGAATATTAAATTCATTTATCAAATTAGGAAATTGTAAATAGTAATACATATGATTTTTTTCTCATAAATTCTTAAATTACTAAACTGAAGGAATGAAATTAGGATTTTATGTTCACTTAAAAACTCTGTGCCCTTTCTGTCTATTCATTGAATTTAGGATTCAGTCTTGAAAAAAAAAACACCTTATTTTCTCCTTCTAGTTTCCCACTTTGATTTTGTATGAGGTTATAAAGAGATAAAGAGAATGAAAACTTACCCATATCTCTCTTTTTTTTTTTGCTATTAATACATGTCTCATTGTGTAAAACTGTTTTTTGTTAGTGAATTGCAATGATGATGATGCTGTAGATTTAATTGTCTGCTGTATATTTTGAGATTAGGGTACATTTGAGAGGCCCTTATGATATTTCTGTATTTTTTATATAAATGGCTAAAATAGGCTGTTTGAATGTATATATAATGCCCTCATTATGTTTGTGAGTTGATGACGGCAACAAGGTAAAGGTATTATAGAAGTGGATAATTATTGTAAGACAGTTGTCCCGTAAGATGTTGTTTGTAATATTTTTCCAGACGGCTGTTAAGGGTATAGTGGAGCTTCGTCCAGATAAGCTCACACAATCACCGGGTCGAGACTCCACAGGTGTCTCCCGTTCAGCCGCTGCCTGATCCGTTTCCCCGGAATTCCCTCGCCGAGTTCGAGACACACCCTCCTCCACCATAACGCCGGTTGCACGGGGCTGGATCCGTCGCCTTCGCTGGACCGCGGTGGGCCGGTCGCGGAAGGACGTCGTCGTCGCCCCGACATACTCTCCTAGCGCTCCGCGTTCGCCGTCTCCAAGGACACAAGGCTGTCGTCATATAAATTATATGGAGAACGCCGATTCGCGAAGCAAAGTCAGTATAATAACATTCCCCATTAACTGATAAACCGGAACCACAAGTTTGCACTGAACTGAACTCTGAACGCTGACCGACATTACGGTCAGGGATATGATTTGTTGTGGCAAGCCACATGCCCACGCCGTCTCATAATTATGTTAATATTGTGAGAAGTGTTATGGTACTTGGTTACTTAGTTAGTTTGTAAGTCAAAAGATGAACATTGAGAGTTGTTAGTCCAGGGGTTAGAAGGTTGTTAGTATTTGATGTATGGGATAACAGTCATTTAATCCGCGTGATATGTTTAAGCTCTTAGCTCAGAAGATTATTATATTGTACGACCGGATGTATATGATTTGAAGACTTGATTACGCTTTAATAAATGCACACCTAATTTCAACGGTACTTTATTTCTTCTTATATTTCATTTCGGGTGATCAAACTGCCTCAGCTAGACCAATAAGCTAGTTTACGTGTAACACACTGTGACATTATCTTTAAGGGCATTTGCAAATGTAGGACAACGTGTCTTTTTTTTTGGGGGGGGGGGGTGGGAATTCTTACTTTTGTGCCTCGGAGAACAAAAACGAATGTGTTCACTCATGCGTATTACGCATTATTGATCTACTAGGGTGATAGCCAAATATATGCCTTTAATATCGAATATAATGCATTAATTTTCAACAAACTCTTCTATAAATGATATGAACTCGAAAAAGTGTTTAATTTCTTCTTCTTTTTCTTTTTTTTTCTTTTTTTTTGGCTGAGTGTCATACCCATCAAAGACAGTCGTCTATATAGTTCTTCTTTAGCAGTTATGGCAGTATCAAAATAACCATTTCTTGCTGGTGAGCATAGTGTGTATGATAAAGGGACAAATGACAGCGACTCGCCATGCTGTTTGTGCAAGTACTCTCTGTGTATAGACCTAAGAGATGTTATATGTGACCTTGCACCACAAAATCAACAAAAAGTCGCCAGACATGGATTTTTATTTAAGGAAAGATTCTGAAAGAGCAGACTCTAAGCTTTGAAATGATAAATGTAACTCAATCCAAATGGACTCTCCTAACCTCTCTAATTATTGGTAAGAAAGTACACACTCTGGATAAGTGTAAACTGAGAAAAGAGGCTCTGATGAACAGGGTCTATTCAAGCGCTTAAAGGGATCGTATAGTTTTGGTTGAGACCTAATTTCAGGTTTCTAACATTTTTTGGTGGGATAATGTGAAACCTCTTATGAAATATGAAAGAGCATGTAATTCCATGAGGAATTCAACGTTTATTTGATGAAAATTGGCTTTTAAATGGCTGAGATATCCAAAAGAGAGTGATTCTAATAAGTGTGGGACCCATACTTTATTGCAATCGCTTTGTTTTACTTTGTTTTTGGATGTTTCAGTCATTCCAAACCCGATTTTCATCAAATAAACTTTGAATTCCTCTTACAATGGTATGCCCTGTACTATTTCATAAGTGTTTTCTTGGTATCTCCCAAAAATTAAAAGCCCAATTCTCATCTCCACCAATATTGTACTATCCCTTTAATCTTTACCAAGCCACGCTAACTGTGCGATGAATGGAACAAATAACAGGATGACAACCACCAGAGCAACAACAATGAAGGGATTATTTTTTGTGCATGCTGTACTAACACATTCTGTTGATGATCAATGTCAACTTTCAAAGCATAGCGTCATCCCTTCTAAAGTTATTGGAGTTGAAAGTGATGAGCATGGACAGGGTTTTTAGGAAATGAAAAGAGGACTCTTTGAGAAACACTTAATCACACTATTCTACCAAAAAGTGTTCCAGAAAAAAAAAAAACCTGCTAAAACCCAGTTTCCTTTTCGTTTTATGATCCCAAACTTTAGTATACTGTAGAAGAAGAGTTGCTCTTTCAGAAAATATGACAAAGTCAAGATTGGCTAGGTTGACTTATATCACCTATTTTCCGCTCTCACACACGCGCACTCTCCGCTACTGGACTACGCCCTCCTGTGGTGTAATCTGTTTGGTATAGACCGAAATGTGTGCGGAATGGATTATAGTAACAGTTAATGCGACTCTCGTTACGCGTGTGTGCAACTATATTTCATTCCCAGAAAATCATTCCGCTGCTCTGTGTTGATCTGTATTAGTATGTTTTCCAACGAAGATCCTTCCCCTCCCATAAAGTTTCGCTAGCACTGCGTAAACGAGAAATCGAAGCTCTTTGTCAAACACGTTCGGCTATGACTCTCTGATGTGACCAGAAAGCTGAACATTTCGGACTGATTAGAAGCCTTCGTATACTGCGAAGTATCCGTGCAGGATTATTATTGTCATATTCACGAGGATGTTCACAAATATTCTGAGTCGAAATCGTCCATTTATTACAGTTAAAAAATTGCATTCCTTTCCACGTCAAGGAAAAAAAAAAGGAAGTGAAATATTTCTATCATAATCGTGATATAGGCTGCGTCGTCATTATCAAGCAGCAACGTGAATGATTAGCGATGAACACTTACTGCATCATGGGAGAGAGAGAGAAAGAGAGAGAGAGAGAGAGAGAGAGAGATACTCATGATTAGGAAACTTTGCACTGCAGGTTTTCTAGGGCGAAGCCATCAAACACGATACCCATCATTTTTTTTTTATCTGAAAGAGGTTTCCACTTTGGGCAGGAAATCAACTAAAATGTCGCACGCACTAATATTTTGTGAGGACTGAAAATAAGAGAAATGGGTCAAACCCAGCCAATCTTGATTTTTGCATATTTTCTGACAGAGCAAGCTTTCTTCTACATTATAATAAATTGGGGGAGCATAAACCGAACAGGAAATGGTATTTTTAGCAGTTTTTCTAGAACACCTTTTGGTGGAATTGTGTGATTAGGTGTTTCTCATAGAGTCCTCTTTTCATTTCGAAAAAAAAAACCTGTCCACACTCTTCACTTTCAATTCCAATAACTTTGAAAAGAATCATGGTACTACTTTGAAAGTCGGCATTAATTATCATACATAATGTGTTAAAGAAGCAGGCTCAATTTCAACTTAATCTCATTATCCCTCGTTGTTGTTGCTCCGGGGGATAGCATCCTATTTTTTTTATTCCATTCATTGCACTTGAGTAGACCCATTACTTCAGAGCCTCTTGATATTGTAATAGGTTAGGAGTGGCCATTTGAATAGAGTTATAAATCATTGTAAAGCTTAAAGTCTGCTCTTTCAGAATCTGCTCTTATATAAAAATTCATGTCTGGCGACTTTTTGTTTATTTTGTGATGCAGGGTCACACACACACACACACACACACACACACACACATATATATATATATGACACTGTATGTAATGCGTGAAAATGCCTCAAAAGGTACGTGAGGAGTTGTGTTGAAGTCGTAAAATGATCGGAAGAATCTTGCGGATATCCCAGCACATACCAACAACATTTTTTTAAAGTTTCGTGGCCTGTTTGGGGTTTCACGAAGATTTTAAGAATATCGCGCACATCTTGCAAATGTCTTGCGCCTATGCCGACGCTTTAATATGGGAACTGTTTTTCTTTACTTCTTTTGAGCAAAGTAATTCTTTTATTATCATTATTGTTATTATTATTGTTATTATTATTGTTATTATCATTATTATTATTATCATCATTCCTCTTTAAGTCAGCGAGAGGTTGCGAGGTTTGAATAAGGCCCTTTTGCATGTAAACTCCGCGGGTACTGCAGCTGTTCTAATAATTGAGACTGTCAAACGTTGTATAAGTTTGTCTGAGAGGTTTTCATTGAGTGCGGAGAAGTGGCATTGGAAACATCCTCATTGATATAATTATTAAAGCGAACACAAAGTGCAAAATTTCCTTTCCTTGTGATCATAAACACACACACACACACACACACACACACACTTACACACAGAGAAACAACACCAAGTGGTATAGAAACATAATGCACACTCAACTATCAGTCATCATGACAAGAATTTAATTTTCTCCAAGCTAGATGAGTGTAATGCAAGGTCACACAGCGAGGCTATAGAACTTATTACTGAAGTACACACAGTGTCATTACGATAAAACTAAAGCTGCTTTATCTTGTAGCACAATAATGAGGTTGACTAACCTCTGTCAATAATTTACAGCAGAGGAGAGTACAGACAAGAATGGAAAGTTCACCTAATTTAGCAGACCTACTCTGTCATCTTTAAAGGGATCGTATAGTTTTGGATGAGACCTAACTTCAGGTGTCTAACACTTTTTTTCGTGAGATAATGAGAAATCTCTTATGAAATATGAAAGAACATGTAATTCAAAGAGGGATTCAACATTTGATTTGATGACAGTTGGTTTTGAAATGGCTGAGATATCGAAACAGAGTCATCCTAACACAAGGTGGGTAATGATCACTTTGTTTTACTTTGTTTTTGGATGTCTCAGCCATTACAAAACCAATTTTCATCAAATAAACTTTGAATTTCTCGTAGAATGGGATGCTCTGTACTATTTCACAAGTAGTTTCTTGTTGTCTCGCAAAAAGTTGAAAGCCCAACCTCATCTCCACCAAAACTATACCATCCCTTAACTTTCAGCAAAAAGGTCGACACACTGTTGCAGCAGTCTACCCATTAAATCGCATCAGCGCCCCCTTTTAGGCGAGAAAACTTGAAGGGAACTTCCAATTAAACCTGAGGGCTGAAGCACTTTCGACTTGGCGAAAACGGGAGGAAATCACTCACAGAAAGTCGTTAAGGCACCGATTCGTCTGTTTGTCGTGAATTTCTGGGCTGTGTTTGTCGTTCAGCCTTTTTAAATAGGGAGCTTAAGAATTCCGCCGGGGAAGTTTGAGACGACGCTCGCATTAGACGTTCTCCTCTCTACCTGAGTCAGGCTGAAAAGAAGCTGTACAGAACGCAACCTATAAAGAATAAAACGGCGCCCCCATAATCAGCGCATCAATAAGCTGCTCTTTCCGTCGTAAATAAGGTGGACGTAAATTTGCGCATGCTCAGTACAGGCTAATTTTTTTTTTAATCTGATCGTGTCCGTCGCAAAAATCTAAAGCTCCCCAACATATAAATGGACAATTTGACATTAAATGTTAATTGTCTTATTAGCAAATTTTATGTGATATTGATTTGCTGTTTCACAGTGTAAATAACCGTAATACGGCCTATCGGTTGTCGTGGTAGTTTTATTTCATTTCTTTTATCATTTATATACTGAAAAATAATACCAAATATATAGAAATGCTAATTTATCGTCCTCACCTAGGCATCTCCGTCATCTGTATTCGTAACTTTTCGTTATGGACATGGTTTATTATCAAAATAGTTCATACTTTTTAATCTACAGGGATATTTTGAATAATTTTCTGTTTGTATCCATTTCTCTTTCTCGTGCTCCGTTTTGACTCACTTCCCACGTAACAATGATGTTTGCGTGTCTGGATAGCATTGTCCTATAATAGAGAGTTTTAGTTAAAAAGAAAGAAAAACAAAACAAAACGCTGATTTTCTTGTGGAGAGTGGTTGGGTAAACTTCTCATGGCATTGCAGCAGTACTATTATTCGTTGCCTCTGTTTGTCTACTAAACAATTAACGATCAATGTCTCAAGTTCATTACACGATAAGTTTCGAAGAACGAATATCCTTTTTTTTATAGGAAATTACGTCATGAGGAACGCAAATACCCATTGTTCTTCCCCTCCGTTGGAGCGCCTCAAGTCGTATCCTTACCATTAACACACTGGTGCCATCAGCAAACATTATCAGCTTGAAAGAATTTGAAACATTAAAAATATCATTTGTGTGTATATATATATATATATATATATATATATATATAAAGGTTACGGACGTTACGGATAGATACTTCTCGCACACTACATCTTATTGTTATCAAATTAGATTCAACAATTATCATGCACAACATAAGGCTTACCTCCACTTTTTAATATAAACTAGCTATCGAACCACTGGAGATTCACACCTCTAAAATCGAAAAAAAATTGAAGGTGCTGTTTACCATTGGGAGCAGCGATTCTAAAAGCGTTCGAGATATCTCACTTGATGCATATGAGTTGGTCTGTTGTATCACAAAACATCCTAGCATATACAATGTTTCCAATAAAGTCTAAAATATAAGGAAATATCGATATTTTCCTCAATAAACCATTACTGTTGTTTCTATCCCTAACTCACAATTTAAAACTATGTTAAAGCACTTTAAGCCTTTAAGATCTTGCAATAAAGTCGAATGATTCAATGAATCAAGGATTTCGATTAAATCTTAGAAAAAAAAGCCAAAGTCATTATCTTTGATATCAAAGTATCATTGACCTTGTGTATGAAATCGGCAGCTGCCGCAGGAGACGTACAACACTCAACTGGGAATCCAAACTGCTCATTAATAATAGCTTGTGTGTATGTGTGTGTGTGTGTGTGTTTTGAAATGCATTTAGGAGTGTTTTAAACCATTTCGAATTAAAAGGGAAAAAATCTGAATTTTGACCATTCCCAAGTCTTGTAGAAATATGAGTTTCTTTCTTTGTATTTGATAATTTACTAAGATTTATACTTATATCTGAAATGATCTCCTTTTTCTATTTTTTGACCACATCATTCCTTCAAATCCTTGAATTTGGCCATTTTGCACTCAAGCCCTGCTTGTACAGTTTTTCTCATGTCAAACGTAATATCAACTTATCAAAGAGGTTTTTATTAATCGCGGGAAAGTAACATTGGAAGCATCCTTATTGAGATAATATTACAGCGAACACAAAGTGCAATAATCGCTTTTCTTGTGATCACAAACACACACTCACAACCACGCACCCACCCCTCCCCCACACAAAGAAACAACACCAACACACAAAATGTTCACTCAACAAGAAGTCATCTGACAAGAATTTAATGTTCTCCAAGTCAGTGTAATACAAGGTCAAAACGTGAGGCTATGGAACCTATTACACAGATAAACGTTCAGACAGTGAACCTTAACATCAAGGACAAATATATTTATGAAAGCTTTGTATGGACAGATTGAGATTGTTGACTGAATCTTGTACATAAGCGTGTTGGGGGGGGGGGGGGCAGTGAGCCTACCGTCGATGATAAGCTTCGTCGCACGATGCGCGTCGTAATTTGCGGGCTATCCTGTGAAATAGCTATACTCGGAGATAAGGGTCACCTTCTAAATGTATTTTAACTATTGTAATCAAAATAAAACAAAACTGTTTTTTCTAATAGGATAATCATGAGTTTGACTAAACTCTGTTAATAATGCATGACATATTACAGCAACAGCAGAGGAGAGTACAGAAAATAACTGTCAACACACTGAACCTCGAATGATATACATCAGCGCCTTCTTTTGCACGAGCAAACGTAAAGTCCACTTTATAAAGCCTGGGGAATTGCAGAGCAGATTTCGATTTGGCAAGAATTGGTGGAGACAATTATTAAACCCTTGTTGGAAGTCAGCAACTCACCAAGTTGCCGTGAATGTCTGGGTTATGATATAGAATGGGGAGTTTATGGAATGTATTGTATAGGTGTAAGTAGTAAAATGATGTAATCGCTGAGTGAAACTTTATCAATTGTGAGAGTGTAAAGTCCATCATCTCCAAACCATCTCAGGACCACATCCGGAACACAATGAATATAACACAATTAATGTAAAGATGTAATACATGTGACCAAATGAAGGTCAATATACAGGGGGAGGGATCAAGTAATGAGATTTAAAGGTAATTAAGCTATAGTACTTCAAATTTTATCGTTTTACAATGTTAGTTCATTTATTTGCAATATTCATGTGACATAAATATGTTATGTCACTTTATAATAATATAGATAATCTCATAATATAGAATTAAGGCAACAGTGTATATTCGTCATATCTTGCCGAATATCACATTTTCGGTATACACCCGGCTTATGGGCGAGTGTGTATAAAACACATCGACCTCTCATAAATGATATAATAAACATATACACAACCAATCACACACACACACACACACACACACACACACACACACACACACACGAACCGCACACGCACTCCGACACAACCACGCACATACACGACTAAATATAAGTTTGAACAGGTAGCATTCTTGCACAAAGATCCCCGAATTAAAGAGAGCACTAAAAAAGGTATGGTACAATATTGTTGGAGATGAGAACTGGGCTTTTAATTTTTTGTGAGATACCAAAAAAACACTTATGGAATAGTACAGAGCAAGCCATTCTCAGAGGAATTCAAAGTTTATTTGATGAAAATCGGGTTTGGAATGACTATAACATCCAAAAACAAAGTAGAACAAAGTGCTCATGAAAAAAGTGTGTGTCCCACACTTTATTAGAATCGCTCTGTTTTGGATATCTTAGCCATTTCAAAACCAATTTTCATCAAGTAAACGTTGAAATTCTTGTGGAATTACATGCTCTTTCATATTTCTCATTATTTCACCAAAAAATTTTAGAAACCTGAAATTACGTCATAACCAAAACTATACGATCCCTTTAAATAATAATTTTAATAGTGTGTTGTGATAATAGTTTAAAACCATTCTGACTGACACAGAACTATCCAACCAGGATATTCTGTATAGATTGTATAATAAATGCATTGTAAAGCCATTATGTACGAGGCTGTTTGCAGACTTGGGTGTTCTATCTGCATAAGAATTTGAATATAATTTTGACTCAAATTATCCAGTTCAGAGTCCATCATGTGTTTATTTGACTGAAAATCAGTATAAAAATCGTTTTACGACACATTTGACGAAACATTTTTGTTAGCTCACTTTAACAAACGCAGTATCAACAGAAGCGTTGACAAGTTGCGCTTACTCTTAGAAAACCCAGATAAAAAATCTTGCTCCATCATAGGGCTAACAGAAACTTGGTTGAACTCCAATATCAGTCATTTACTTTCTTTACCCGTATTCGAATCAGTATTTAGAAATAGAAACAAGAGAGTTGGTGGTGGAGTTGGTTTGCACGTCTCGAAAAAAAATATATTATACATGAAGAGATTAGTGTTATGAGCGATGTACTCTAATCCCTTTTTATTGAATTCATGAATCTACATGGAAAAATATTGTGATTGGCGTAATTTACAGACCCCCTCGGTCGAATTTGAATGACTTTTTGATATTTTTGCAGGATTTAGTAAAAAATCCCGTTTTACTTAACAAAAATACATTTTTGATGGGCAATTTTGATATTGATCTCATGAAATGTAACTCCCAAAACAACTCACAAGAATTTATAGAAACATTAATGTCTGCTTCGTTTTTACCATTAATTTCCAAGCCTACCGCTGTCACCAGCCAATCGGCTACTCTCACAGACAACATATTTTGTAACGTTCTTCCACTTCCTAAGTCTGGTATCGTCCTCTCTGACATCACTGGCCATTATCCTATATGTGACCCTGCACCTCAAAACAAACAAAAAGTCGCCAGACATGAATTTTTAGTTTAGACCATATTCTGAAAGAGCAGACTTTAAGCTTTAAAATGATGTATAACTCAAATCAAATGGACTCTCCTAACCTATCTAAATATTGGAAAGAAAGCACAAACTCAGGAAAAGTGTGAACTGAGAAAAGAGGCTCTGAAGTACAGTGTCTATTCAAGCGCTTAATCTTTACCAAACCGTGCTGGCTTTGCGATGAATGGGACAAAAAGCAGGAAGTAAACCACCAGAGTAACAACAATAATGGGATTATCAGATTAAACTGAACTTAAGCATGCCTCATTAACACATTCTGTCCATATTTAATGCCAACTTCCAAAGCAGTAGCACTATCCTTTCAAAAGTTATTAGAGTTGAAAGTGAAGAGTGTGGACAAGGTTTTTCAGAAATGAAAAAGGGATTCTAAAGACACACCTAATCACACTATCAAACCAAAAATGTTGGAGATAAACTGCTAAAAAAACACACTTTCCTGCCCGTTTTATGATACCAAATTTTAGCATAATGTAAAAGAAGACCCACTCTTTCAGAAAATATGAAAAAGTCAAGTTCGGCTAGGTTGACCCATTTCGCTTATTTTCAGTCCTCACGCAAAATCAGTGTGTGCGACTTTATGTTCGTTTTGAGGTGCACGGTCACATATTTTCCCCGGTTTCAATTAAATTGACTAAACAAAAAAACTATTATAAGCGACGTAAGATTTTTGCAGATAATCTTACAAGTCTTCAAAACAGCTTAAAAGAAATCGACTGGTCTTCTGTATACAACTCTACCGATGTCAGCTTGTCTTATGACTACTTCATATCTACTATTACCTCCGAAATCGATAACCATATTCCCCTGTGTAACATAAAAATAGATATAAGCAAATTCCAAGACTCCCGTGGATAACCCAGTCTATATTACGATCTATAAATAGGAAAAATGATTTGTTTTATGAATACAGATGTAACCCCACTGAAAACAATAAGAAAAAAATTATGTTTTATACAAAAACACACTTACTAAAATATTACGTACCCAGAAGAAATTTTTTTACGTAAATCAGATAAGCAAGTATAAAAATGACATTAAAATCACATGGACAACATTAAAAAAAATTGCTACGAATACACCTAACAATTCATCTCATATTTCTGAAGTACGATGGGACAATGCCTCCAGCAACACTCCCGCTGGCATGTCTGACATTTTCAATGACTTCTTCTCTTCAATTGGAAAAAAAAAATCTTTCTCAAAATATTCCTTTTTCTAGTAAATCTTTCAGCAAGTTTTTAGATACACCTAACTCCATAACTATATTTTTTGACCCTACATATAAAGAAGACATAACAGAAATTGTTGCAAATTTGAAAGAAGGAAAAAGTCCTGGCCACGACGGAATTGACAACAATTTGATAAAAAACATAATTCCCCAAATAGTGGACCCCTTAGTACACATTATCAACTCATCGCTTACAACTGGTCATGTGCCAAATAGCATGAAAATTGCGAAAGTAATTCCTATTTATAAGAAGGGGGAGAAGGATGATGTCAATAATTATATACCCATATCTATATTATCTTCTATTTCTAAGATTCTCGAAAGAACAGTTTACATCAGGACAGTACATTTTCTTAAAACCTGCGACATATTTTCAAACTTTCAATTTGGATTCAGGGAAAATCACAGCACAACACACGCACTACTCGCCCTCATCGACAAAGTCACACACGCACTCGACACATTTTCACACACAATAGTTATCTTCTTGGACTTCTCCAAGGCCTTTGACACGATTAACCATGGAATACTTCTCGCCAAATTATCCCATTATGGCATGCGTGGAAAGGCCTTGGAGTGGTTCACGAGTTACCTATCAAATAGATCCCTTTTGTACATGTCAACGGCTCTGACTCTCAAAATAAAACAGTTACTATTACTTGTGGTGTTCCAGAAGGGAGCTCACTAGGCCCATTGTTATCTATTATTTATATCGATGATTTTCATAGATCCTCGGAGAAACTATCATTCATATTATTCGCGGATGAACCTAACCTTTTCTTTTCCCACCCTCAACCAAATATCTTAAAAAGAACAGTAAACGAAGAATGGAAAAAGATTATACAATGGATATACGCAAATAAATTGTCATTAAACATTAAAAAAACACAATTTATGTTCTTTAAGTAACTTCTTAGATTTAGATTGCCTCGCAGGCAATATAACATTTGATACTACTCCCTTAGAAGAAGTTTCTTCCTTTAAATGTCTTGGTGTTTGCGTTCATAACAAGCTTTCATGGAGGAACCATATTGATAACATAATACTATTTCATGCAACATGGGCGTAATGAACAGATTAAAATATTATCTTCCTTCATCTACATTGTTAACACTTTATTCTAGTCTGATACTACCTTATTTAAACTACGGGATCCTTGCTTGGGGTAATACATATCAGATACTACTTGATAAACTTTTTTTATTGCAAAAGAAAGCGCTCAGAAGTGTTTTTAACCTACATACCCGAGAACATATACAGATACTTTGTTGTTGTTTTTTACCATAAAATATTAAAAATGAAAGATTTGTATGTGTTTCAACTTGGCCACTTCATGTTTAATTATAAAAGCAATTTTTTACCCTAAATATGTCACGACTCATTTCATCGAAACAGTCATGTACATAACTATCCCACTCGACGATCCGATGAATTCAATCTTCCATCAATGAGAACCGCACATGCCAAACATTCATTTCTTTATACCGGACCCAGACTTTGGAATAATCTAGATAATTGCTTAAAAGACTCCCCCAAATTTGTCACATTTAAATACAAACTCTCTACATATAATTCTAGGTAATTCAAATTGCTTTAATTCATGCTTGAGCTTTCACCTGTCCTAATGTCGCAGCACTCGGCGTGTTCAGTATGCAGACCTCTCTTCTTTCTTCTCTCCTCTTCCTTTCCTGTCTTTGTTCTTCGTAGACTTGTATTGTTTTCGTCTTCTCTCTTCTCGGTACTGTATCGCGTCTTATATGTGTGTGGGTAATTGAATGTGTGTACGAGTGTGTTGTCTTTGCCATATTCTCCCGGTACACGCGGTTCAGTGAACAGTGTCTAGGCATTAGAATTGATACTTTATTCTTATTTTTTCCCCACCTGCGTATCTCAAAATAATCACTACATGTATATCTTTACAAATGACTTAAAAAATCTATATTAAATACAATAGCTATAAAAAATTGAATACTACATTGTCTACTCATTAATTATCACGTCATTCAGGTCCCAAATGCTTTGCATTTTAGTGGATCACTATTTTCCATAATCGAATTTACTTTCTGCACGCCCACGAAGTATATATGCACTGTTCCTCCTAACTATTGCATATATATATATATATATATATATGAAGGATTTCTTTGCAAAAACCGACAAGTCCATTTTTGAAGATTTTGAAGATTGATCTCTGTCATAAAGTACAAAATAATACCTTTTAAATGATATATTTTCACTACATATACAGGTATATTTTTTAAGATATGGTCAAAAGAAGCAAATATTTTATTATTATTCTCTTTATTTTTCTTGACCTTTAATCGCAAATATCCCCATTTGGCAAATATGGACTTATCGGTTTTTGCACAAAAAAAAGAAAACTCTTCATATATACATATGTTGTTATATAATTTATCTCGTATACTAGATGCATCTTTTGCAAATGTTTGAACAATATCATTTCATGACATGTATACTTTGTACTATTGTAAGATAGCTACAGGGTTAGGGACACAAACTGTAAACATGAGGCCTGCACGCTTCAAGTCCTGAGGAGCACACTGCTTTATTATCAGGCTGACCTGCCATCAGCAAAACTCAACATCATGAACATGATCTGCATAAACTGTATTTACATATTTACATATTTAAATGAACTAAGAGGACCAATGGGAATAACAGGAATGGTAGGGACCAACTAAAATGAAAGAACCCTATTCATGAAGACAACCAATGAAAACACACCGGATGACGGTGGCTACAAGCTGGGGTGGGAACTGCAGACATGGAATGATAAACAAAAGGATCAGATGTGACAACAAGCAAGGGTGATAACTGTAAACATGAATGGGGAAGGAATAACATGGATGGGAAAGGAATGAGAATGGTGGGACAGAAATAGAATACAGGTTAATGAGATGTGGGACTGTCTAAAAACCTAGCCAAACTGAGATACATGTACAAAACAAACTTATACTGGAAAGAAGGAGATAGGCTTTGCTGTCTCACATAAACATTCTCCTTTCAAAAAATTGTCCTCAATTTTAAAGACAAATATCAATCAAATGTAATTGTGATCAGGTAAAAAAAAATGCTCAACTATGGATAAACTGCATTTTATACCATTTCTTGTGAACTGGAAACTAAAAAGTGCCATCTGCTGTACTCTCTTAAAACAAAAACAAAAATACAAGTGTTTGTACAAACTACTATGGAATAGACTAAGAAATTGTAATACTGACATGTACACTGTACCCTCTGTACCTCTGTATTTGCCTATCTGTAACAAATTTCTTTTTTTTTCACTGTTGAACAACATATCATATTGATGGTAAATTTTCTTTGAAACAAATGAACACATATCCGAACATACAACTACTTAAAATATTTAACTTAAATGAATTACCTTATCCCCAATTATACACTCTGTTTCCAGTGTATCTAAATATCATACGTGCACACTGTATCCACATACACTGTATACTCGATATGACCAATCTATCATTTTAAAAACATTTGCCCTTTACTATTCTCTCAAACCCATACACAATCTTCAAACTTATTCAAACAGGATGCACCTTTTCGAAATTAAATACCTCCTATCTATCGTTTGTATTATTTTTTTTCAGCACTTACTCATCAATGAAATTTACAACAACTTCATTACACTGAAAATTTCTTCACTCGATGGAAGTTGCCAAAACCTAATAAAATAACTAAACACAAAATGTGACCGTGCACCTCAAAACGAACATATCGTCGCGCACACCGATTTTGCGTGAGGACTGAAAATAAGTGAAATGGGTCAACCTAGCCGAACTTGACTTTTTCATATTTTCTGAAAGATTGGGTCTTCTTTTACATTATGCTAAAATTTGGTATCATAAAACGGGCAGGAAAGTGTGCTTTTTTTTGCAGTTTATCTCGAACATTTTTGGTAGAATAGTGTGATTAGGTGTGTCTTTAGAATCCCTTTTTCATTTCTGAAAAACCTCGTCCACACTCTTCACTTTCAACTCTAATAACTTTTGAAAGGATAGTGCTACTGCTTTTAAAGTTAGCATTAATTATAGACAGAATGTGTTAATGAGACATGCTTAATTTCAGTTTAATCTGATAATCCCTTCATTGTTGTTACTCTGGTGGTTTACTTCCTGTTTTTTTGTCCCATTCATCGCACAGCCAGCACGGTTTGGTAAAGATTAAGCGCTTGAATAGACACTGTACTTCAGAGCCTCTTTTCTCAGTTCACTCTTTTCCTTAGTTTGTGCTTTCTTTCCAATATTTAGATAGGTTAGGAGAGTCCATTTGATTTGAGTTATACATCATTTTAAAGCTTAAAGTCTGTTCTTTCAGAATATGGTCTTATCTAAAAATTCATGTCTGGCGACTTTTTGTTTGTTTTGAGGTGCAGGGTCACAAATGATCATTATCAAAAATATGACACAATCAGCTCAAAACACGAAAACTTATAACTTAGAAATAATAAATACAAAACTGTTGACATAATAATAATAATAGTAATAATAAACCATTTTTGTAGAGCGCAAATGACATTGAAATCTCTAAGCGCTTTTAGAAATGAAAAAAAAAACCCACAAATACATGTGTAACAACACACAAAAACGAGATATGAAACTCGTCACACTGACGAGTTAGGTGATACACTGGTGGCAGCGGTGGGATAGCTAAGTAATACAGGTGGGATCAAGCAGTACTAATTGGATCAAGCTTTAACAAGTTTGTGCGACCTGCGCGAGAATTGTTGACCCTCCTTCACATCTGTTGTTTGAAGTTAGCTGTGTAAATATCTGGTCAATGAGTGGATTCATGTGGTGATATCTGATTTATATACGATGTATGTGGATTCATTTGAAACTGTGGATTATTAACTGGATTATCATCTTCACAACATGACATCTTTTCGCCTTGAGCTGCCCGAAGTGTTTACCGGAGAAGATGGAAAAGACTTCCACCAGTGGGTACGTCGATTTGAAGTAGCAGCACAAGCATTTCCGGATAGCTCAACTAAGCTACACTCCCTTCTTCCAGCAAGACTTGCTGGGTCAGCATTTACTGTTTGGGAGAGCATACCTGACTCCGAGAAGAAGGATTTCAAGAAGGTGAAGGATAAACTCTCGCAAGTTTTTGGTTGAACACAATTCTAAGATACTTTCAAGTCCTGTATCACTGCCCGCACTCGCCGACCAGGTGAACAGCTTGAAGTTTTTTGCAGCAGCTATAGCGTCGATGGTTGAGGAAGCCTTTCCTGCCTACGACAATGCAGTCAAAGCTGGAGAAAAATTTAGGCCCTTCATTGCAGGGATCGAAAAGATTCTCCAGGTCAAGGTGTGCGAATTAGGAGGCAGCAACTTTGAGGAGGCCTTGAAAATTGCTCTTCGAGTAGAAAGAGCAAGTCAGTCACAACAAGACGTCAGCGTATAAGTAGCAGTGACAAGCCAACCAACCAAGGACACAATGCTGGCGCAGTCACCAGAAATGCAGCTCATCCTACAAAGGCTGAATGAAATGGAGCAGAAATTTGAAAGGATGAACTTGAAATTAGAAACTGCTTCCAAGTCAAATATCCATCCTAGATCGAAGCCCGGATCTCCACAACGTCATAGCAGCCGGGAAGAGAGGTTCGATGACAGATATCACAGACGCCATGACTCCCGATCACCAACCCGTTCTATGTACCGTTAAAGGGAACCAAATCGCTACCAGTCTTCAAGCCCACACAGACGAGAATGGCAACGTCATCATAGATCGCCAAGTTCTCAGCGTGCCTCACAACATCTCAACAGCCCAGAAGCGTGATTCGATGACAGATATCACCGTCGTCACGACTCTCCTTCACCAACCCGACATGACCGAGGGAACAAAACCGGTACCAGTCTCCACATCCACATACCCAAGAATGGAGACGTAATAACAGATCTCCAAGTCCTCAGTATGCTCGACAATATCAACATCTCCATCCCGCCCGTGAAGCTGACTCTCCTAGACATGCTTCCTATCGTCAAGTTCGCTTTGATGATACACCGGCGGACAACTTCTGGTAGTTGACGAGGAGGGCCACTCATCAACTCCACCTGCCAAGGCCCAAAACCAAATTCATGTAGACTCAGTTTCTTCATTGAACTCACCCTACATCCCAGTCATCATTGACAATGTCTATGCACTTGCCTTCATAGACACCGGAGCTCACATCTCTCTCTTGAGTGCCGATTTTCTATCATCTATTCCTGCATCACAAAGGAGCCCACTCGAAAAGTCCATGATCATAGCATCCTCCGTCACTGGTGAGCCAGTAGACAACATTGGAATAGTGGTAGCATCAGTATATTTAGGGAACAAGGCAACTCAACACCAATTCTTTGTTGCGAGGAACATCGCGCATCCAGTCATCCTCGGATGGGATTTCATCACCAAACAGAATGCATCCATTTCTTCTGCATCATTCAACATGCCTGGTTCCACCATCCCTTTATCGCCCGGCAGCAGTACCAAGCCCCACTGAAGTGTAACGTTTCTCTTGTGGGACAATCTCATATTCCGCCTATGTGTGAAATCCATGTCCAGGGAAAATTGGCTTCTCCGAAGTTTGACATCATACCTAGAGACTATGAGGGCTACTTTGAACCGGCTACACAAGATCACATTCCTGTCATTGGTGCCAGATCTTTGTTTAAGCCTCAGGATGGTCTTATTCTGGTACGTCTTATTAACCCCTCTAATGAAGCAGTGGATTTGCCTGCGGATACATGCCTTGGACAGTTTTTCTCCGTGACAGGTAACACAGAAGAAGAGTATGAGATCATGAATGTAGCTGCTGATGGAGAAACACAACCGAGTGACAAATCACTAGCACCCAGTGTTCTCCCTTTTGCTGCACTCTCTAAGTCAGAGTACAAGAAAGCAGAGCACCTACTCCAAGCCTATAGTGACATTTTTAGTGCAACTCCCCATGACATAGGCCAGACTGATCTCCTTCATCACCAAATTAACACGTCCACCGAAATTCCAATACGACAGAGAGCCTACAGAACTTCCACAGCCATAAGAGTAGAAATTCAGAAGCAAGTCGACGATCTCCTTCAAAGAGGCATCATTGAAGAAAGCTACAGCCCGTGGGCTAGCCCGATAGTAATGGCGAGAAAGAAAGACAATACTTACCGATTTTGCATTGATTATCGGAAGCTTAATGCAGTGACGGTCAGGGATTCACATCCTATCCCACGGCAAGATGACACGATTGACTCTCTTTCATCATCAACATACTTCAGTGTCATGGACCTGTCAAGTGGATATTGGCAGGTTAAAGGGATCGCACAGTTCTGGTTGAGACATAATTTCAGGTTTCTAACATTTTTTGGTGAGATAATGAGAAACCTCTTATAAAATATGAAAGAGCATGTAATTCTATGAGGAATTCAACGTTTATTTGATGACAATTGGTTTTGGAATGGCTGAGATATCCAAAAAAGAGCGATTCTAATAAAGTGTGGGACCCACACTTTATTACGATCGCTTTTTTTACTTTGTTTTTGGATGTTTCAGTTATTCCAAACCCGATTTTCATCAAATAAACTTTGAATTCTTCTTAAACTGGTATGCTCTGTTATTAATAAGTGTTTTCTTGGTATCTTGCAAAAAGTTAAAAGCCCAATTCTCATCTCCACCGATACTGTACTCTCCCTTTAAGCTCCACCCAGAAGACAAGGAAAAGACTGCTTTCACCACAGGCACAGGACTCTATCAATTCACGGTAATGCCATTCGGATTGGTCTATGCACCGATGACGTTCCAGCGTCTTATGGAAGTTGTCTTCCACGGCCTGCACTGGTCCAGATGTCTGGTATATCTCGACGACTGTATAGTAGCCTAATGGGCAAGAACTTTCAAACCATCAAAGTGCAGCCTGTTCAGGAAAGAGGTCACATACCTTGGTTATTTAATCACCTCCAATGGAGTTAGACCAGATCCAAACAACATTGACAAAGTCAAGTCCTGGCCCCAGCCAAGAACTCCAACACAGGTACTCTCTTTCCTTGGTCTAGCGTCATTCTACCAACGATTCATTCCAGGTTTTTCCAAGGTTGCATCCCCCCTGACGACCCTAACACACAAACGTCAACGGTTTGTCTGGACAGCAGAGTGTGAAACAGCCTTTCTTCATCTGAAAGAGGCACTAACCAATCCACCACTACTCGCTTACCCAGATTTTGACAAGGATACACATACACGTTGAACGATGTAATCGCATCATCAAAGATCAATTGGCGAAGTATATTTCCGACCAGGGAGGAGAATGGGACACCCACATCAACCAGCTCCAGTTATCATACAATACAATCCCCCATTCTTCAACAGGTCTGACCCCCTACTTCATAATGCACGGAAGGGAAGCCCGCATTCCAGCTAGCATCACCTGCTCAGCTCCCCCTCCACTGATGGGAAGCTCCATGCTGGAATACACGGCCAACCTGACCGATAGACTCAGGGAAGCATGGGAGTTCACAAGAGAGAAAACCAAACAGCAGCAACAACAACAAGAACAGCATTATGACAAAAGAACTCGCACATCTAGGTATGACATCGGTGACCTTGTCTGGTTAGACGACCCGACCAACAGCAGAAAAAAAGCTGGAACCAAACTGGAAAGGTCCTTTCATGGTAATTTCCTCATCTGAAGATGGATTGAATTATACATGTACCATCGTCAACAACCAGGATGAAAAGACCAAGCGAACAGTACATCATAATCGCCTGAAAATGTATCGACTTCGAGCCTCACATGAGACTTCACCATCCCACCGCTGCCACCTGTTGTAAGATAGCTACAGGGTTAGGGACACAGACTGTAAACATGAGGCATGCACGCTTCAAGTCCTGAGGAGCACACTGCTTTATTATCAGGCTGACCTGCCATCAGCAAAACTCAACATCATGAACATGATCTGCATAAACTGTATTTACATATTTACATATTTAAATGAACTAAGAGGACCAATAGGAATAACAGGAATGGTAGGGACCAACTTAAATGAAAGAACCCTATTCATGAAGACAACCAATGAAAACACACCGGATGACGGTGGCTACAAGCTGGGGTGAGAACTGCAGACATGGAATGATAAACAAAAGGATCAGATGTGACAACAAGCAAGGGTAATAACTGTAAACATGAATGGGGAAGGAATAACATGGATGGGAAAGGAATGAGAATGGTGGGACAGAAATAGAATACAGGTTAATGAGATGTGGGACTGTCTAAAAACCTAGCCAAACTGAGATACATGTACATAACAAACTTATACTGGAAAGAAGAAGATAGGCTTTGCTGTCTCACACTATGTTTTGATTTTCGTTGATTGGAAAGAAACTATGATTGAATTGAATTGAAATTGAATTGATCTGTTATTTCAAGGTAAAACTACCGAAATTGTATTCCAAATAGTGATGATAAAATTGCATTCATCACATACCACTCTTAACGTGATTTCTTTAAAGTTTTGATAATGTGCTTGATGGGTGGGATTACGTAGAAGTATATAGTAAGGTACGATATTAGGGTAATGGTGTGTGAATTTTGAAGGTGAAGCAGGAATATGGTTTGCTTTGACAATACCATGTGGTTATTCTGTTTTGTACAGGGAGGTGGGAAGAGAACGGCTCACTGATTTTGTATTACAAAATCAGAAATGGGGGGAGGGGCGGGGTAGGGTGATAAAAAATGATGAATTTCATTAGGTTCATTTCAGTAAGAGTTTTTGTTTACTGCAGATTTTTGAGAAATTTTGTATTTTCAAGGGAGCGGTTATGTAATGAAGTAGATATTCATTAATTTGATTAAGTTAGTCAATATAATTATATATATATATATATATATATATTATATATAATTTTTATATATGTATGTATATATATATATTTATGTATATATACATATTATATACATATATATATATATATATATATATATATATATATACAGTACTCTCCGCATAATCGGGTAGGCTCAGGCAGAGTGTTTCTTACCCGATTAAGCGGAGTACCCGATTAACAGAAGAACACGTCTCATTCACAATTATTGACACACACAACGCGTATGTACATGCATTTTACACTGCACCAAACACCTACACTGTATGCTTAGCAAGCGTGCTTGCACGGCAAATATACCTTCCAATATAACACTTGCTCAGTCACGAGCAATGATTTAGAGTCTTTTATGAACAAATACGTCTTCAGAAAACTTTGTCATTTGACTATAGACTCCTCGATAACACGCAGGCGTTTCCCGAAATGAACACATCTTTTTGCGTGCAATTACAGTCACATAGAACGTCGGGTTACTTTTCGAGAAGTGACTGCATGGGGAATAGCAAAATTATGAAGCTGGTGCATGGCCTGATTTTCGTTGCAAACTTCAAGGGAGAAGCGCAAGTGTGTTCAACTTCTGTCTGTCTATGCAGTTGTGAGTGCCAGCCACATGTGTAATGTTCGTTTATACGTGTGGCAAGTCGGTACACTGTCCTGGTACATCTGTTTTCATGTTAAATCACTCCCCAACTGATCGGTCTTGTTTGCAAATTAAGTAGAGAATGCGATTAGCCGAAGAAATTTGACATTTATGATATCTTAAAGTGTTTATCTGCGATAGAATATGGGTAAAAATTAGATAAGAAGACAATTATTTACCCATTTATGCGGAGAGGCAACCCGATTATCAGGTAATTTTAATGTGCATTGGAACTGATTTTGAAATTACTACCCATTTAAACGGAGTACCCGTTTAAGCGATACCCGATTACGCGGAGAGTACTGTATTATATTTGAGCTGAACTTTATATAATTTTTGTATAGTACGTTATGCTCCGCAAAAAACAAAAAGGTTTGAAAACACACACACACATGGTTAACCAGTAAAAGTGTCTGGGTAAATAAAGCGGATATTGACTAGCTTGTTTAAGTTAATTAAGTTTCTCCGATTCATGTATAATTTCATATCATTTTTTGTAAAAATGGTGCGATTTGCAAAAAAAAAAGAGGGAAAAATATCTATATTGTAATATAAGTTCCAGATATGTTATTTACCAGCACTAGAGAGAAGAGTTCAGCTTCTTATAAACGTTCATTTTAATTTCATTGGGAACATGAGCCTGATATCAAATGATATAAAAAAAAAATAGTACAAAAAAGGGTGTGTGTTTGTGTTAGTCCATGTAAATGGTTAATATCCCCATCCGCCGAAATGTCGAAGTTATCCGCAAAATGAGTGAAATTTCCAGTATCCTTCTGAGCCCCATCCGGTCCACAGCCCGATGTCGTTGACCGGGAGAGGGTCCGGGTCTGTCCAGTCAATGATGGGGACTTGGTTACCATGGTAACCGATCCTGAGATGACCCTCAGCAAAGGTCAACCAAAAATGATCGTACGTCGGAATACCTGATAGCAGGTTGCCGGGAATGTACTTGTTTACGACATTGTTGCAATCGACCGTAGCGTAACTTGTCGGACATTCCCGCTGAACCAGCACTCTCGTGTTCCCGTGTGATCCTAGAACTGGTTACATGCAGGTGAAAGTACAAGTAGACAATTTTTTATATAACCAGGCGTCAGTACAATATCGCAAAACTTATGTATGGTCCTTGATATGTGACTATTAGTGCACTGACTGCTAATACTGGCAATGTTATGCATGTATTGTCATTTGAAGTCTGTTGAAGAAAACGAAACGACAAAATTTACATTTTCAGACCAAAAAAAAAATGGTGTTTAACGTGTCATACTGAACAAAAAGAAACTAAAGTGAAATAAAAATGAAATAAAAGGAAATGAAAGTGGCCGTGGAAGTAAAGACTTCACTTACTGTATGATTTGACCAACCTACAAATAAAAAGAAAAACGTACTTTAGAAAGAAGAACAAGGAGATTCAGTTTTACCAATGCGGTACATCTTGGTCAGAGATGTATTTTTAGGGGACAAAGCAATCTGAGCGTCTCCATCTGCGCTGACCTCAAAGCTGACGACTAGCGTACTTTCGATCACTCCGAAATCGGGAAAGAGGAACCGCCTCGTTGCTCCTCCCCCGTCCACAGTGTGAATCACCCGACATGCTAAAATGTTCAAACAATTGAGATATATTAGATAGATAAATTGAGTATATGAAGATAAGAACGACCCAAATCCATGGAAGACCATTTCGAGTTAACTAAAAAAACTTCATATCTTTTTTATTTGTCCAGTAATATTCTATTTAACTGTGATTGGAAGGCAACATTTTATATACAAATTAGAAATATGTGACCCTGCACCTCAAAACAAACAAAAAATCGCCAGACAGGAATTTTTAGTTAAGATCATATTCTGAAAGAGCAGACTTAAAGCTTTAAAATGATGTATAACTCAAATCGAATGGACTCTCCTAACCTATCTAAATATCGGAAAGAAAGCACAAACTCAGGAAAAGTGTAAACTGAGAAAAGAGGCTCTGAAGTATCACAGCGTCTATTCAAGCGCTTATTCTTTACCAAACCGTGCTGGCTGTGCGATGAATGGGACAAAAACAGGAAGTAAACCACCAGAGTAACAACAATGAAGGGATTATCAGATTAAACAGAAATTAAGCATGCCTCATTAACATATTCTGTCCATAATTTATGCCAACTTTCAAAGCAGTAGCAATTTTTTTTTCAAACGTTATTAGAGTTGAAAGTGCAAAGAGTGTGGACAAGGTTTTTCAGAAATTAAAAAGGGATTCTGAAGACACACCTTATCACACTATTCTATCAAAAATGTTCGAGATAAACTGCTACAAAAACACACTTTTCTGCCCGTTTTATGATACCAAATTTTAGCATAATGTAAAAGAAGATCCGCTCTTTCAGAAAATATGAAAAAGTCAAGTTCGGCTAGCTTGACCCATTTTACTTATTTTCAGTCCACACGCAAATTCAGTGTGTGCGACTTTATGTTCGTTTTGAGGTGCACGGTCACGTATATTATTGTGATAATTAACATTTACATTAATTGTAGAGAGGCCATTTTATGTGGTGGACTTGGGTCGTTCTTTGATTCATATGGACTTGGGTCGTTCTTTGATTCATATACATGATAGTCTGCTATAGAGATGAGAGGAGGATGAGAGAGGGCGCTATTATATGAATGTAAGAATGACCCAAGTCCTTCATTCTTACATTATAAGATTTAACTCATTCATTTCCCGCACTTCCGGGGGTAATTAGGATTTATCATTTATACACAAGATGAGTCCATGCATAAGCTACAACTTCCCATTTCAAACTGAATTTGGCCAAAAATTGGACTTGGGTCGTTCTTATTTATATTCAGGTCTTCAATTGTATTTCATTGAGATATTCACGTCTCTCAGTCGTAGGACTGCATTGCACGTAGAATTACATTGTAAAAGAGACAACAAGGAACATACAGAAGAAACAAGTAAAAATACAGGCATTATAAAACGAGAGAAAACGAGGCCTTTCGACAGGACATGACAGCTTGTAGACATATGAAGAGCCTGCAATCAAAGGCGCTAAATCCATTGAAAAATCATAGATTTAGCGCCTTTTGGAAGCAAGCTCTTCATATACAGACTGCGAAAGCCGTAAACATAACATCATAATATAAGCACAACTGACCAGGGTTTGGTATTCATACTCTCTAAATACGTCTCTCGCACTCCCTTTCGCTCTTTGTCACTTTATCACTCGCTCCTTTAATGTTAGGATATTGTTAGGAGCATGCAGCACTGTATAATTATTCAGGTAATGTTATAACTGAACCAAAATAGACAGAATAGATAGATAAATAGATAGATAGATAGATAGATAGATAGATAGATAGATAGAGGTTTATTTCATCAAAGCCATATTGGTATTTAGCAGCCAAGAGGCTGAAAAGTGTTCCGTTAAATGTACAAACGAAACAAGACAAAATAAGTAAATAAAGAAATG
Source organism: Diadema antillarum (assembly GCF_040938485.1). NCBI lineage: Eukaryota > Metazoa > Echinodermata > Echinoidea > Diadematoida > Diadematidae > Diadema > Diadema antillarum. The sequence goes on along the minus strand of NW_027272036.1, from coordinate 431,640 downwards.
CTATATTAGTGAGATCTACACAAATCATTTATATTCATATACACGTATACATGTATCTGTTTTACTTTTGTTGATGGTATAATTCATCACTCTTCATACGCTTTCGAATGTTAAAGATGCGATAGCATATTATTTCTTATGCATGCATTTCATGACCATCTGCTTGATGGTGTTCCCCATAGGAAGTCACCAACATAGCCCGGTTTAAGGAAAGGAAGAATATGGCTGCTCAGAAATGAGTTTAATTGGGAGAGACTTGTGTGAATTTACATACCGCATTGTAGTCCAAAGTAATCATCCGTACACGAACACCCGTATCCTGTTTGAGTTTCGTAACACGTTCCGCCGTTTTGACACGGAACAGAGGCACAAGCTAAACGGATGAAGCCGTAAAACAAGAAAGAAAAATAAGCAAACCTGAAAAAAAGCATCAGAATTACATGCGCATAAAGCTCAATCTCCTATCGATCAGTCGTTTTGTCTTACACCCTGAAAGTCTTCCATCGTGTCAAAGTCATCGACAGCTTCGCTCAGAGAGCACCGACCATAAACACGTTGCCCTTAGTGGGGTTTATGCAGTTATTTGAACAAACAACATAAATAAACTTCAATGATTTACAACCAAATAAAGGGATTATGAGATAGCAGCTGAAATTGTTAACGCTGTGAAAGCGCATTCCTTTCATGACTACTTATACCAACTTTCAACAGAGTAGGAACAATAATTTAAAATATTACTAGACAATGGACAGTGAAGAGATCTTAAAGAAATTACATAGGCCTTTCTAAAACTCAGGTTGTCACGATGCTCTGCAAAAAAAAGAAAGATAAATACACACTATCCGGTTGGTTTTACTGCCCCAAACTAAGGAAAAATGCAGAAGAATCGTTCTTTTCAGAGTATGTTATAAACTCATGATTGTTTAGTTTTATGGCCCAAAACCCAAGAATAATGCAGAAGAATCGTTATTTTCAGAATATCAAACTCATGATAGTTTGGCTTTATGACCCCAAAGTCAAGAATAATGCAGAAGAGTCGTTATTTTCAGAATATGTTATACTGCAAAAAGTCCGGTGTTAAATAGTGAACACCGAGCTGGCGTTAAATTTTCGGTGCTCATTTATGGTGTTAAATTAACACCTCTGGGTGTCATTTCCAAATTTTGAACTGTTTTTTGAAGAGTTTCTTAGTAACTGCACTTCTTGTTGATTTTTAATTTAAACAAGACGATCAAGAATTTTACATTAAAATACTAGATTTTTGAAAAAAATGTGATAAGAAATTTACACCAAAGTAACACCAGCTGGTGCGGTCTCTTATTGAAGCTGGACGGGTGTTAAACCATTGATATTAACACCAACAAATATCAAATCAACACCATGTGGTGTCATTTTTTAATTAACACCAGTACGGTGTCAAAATAACACCAGGTACAGTGTCAAATTAACACCACGAAGTGTCAGGTGAACACTTTTCAACACCATCACAGTGCATTTTTAACACCTGTGGGTGTGGTCCTTTATTGAAGTTTGATCGGTGTTAGATTTAACACCCATGGTGTTAAATCTAACAGCGATGTTTTTACAGTGTATAAAGTCATGATAGCCTTCCTTGACCCATATCGCCTAATTCTAGACCCCCCCCCCAAAAAAAAAACCAAAACAAAACAAAACAAAACAAAACAAAAACAGTCAGGGCATGCGAACTTTTCGTTGGCTTTGTGATGCACGAGGTCAATGACAATCAATTTGATAACCCTATCAACTTTGACGGTTAAAATTTTCGCTGATTTATAATCCTACGCTGACAAAGCTGTTTGAAATAATTATAACTTCAAGTTTAGGGAGAATTGTGATGCTGAGCGGAACTCGTCTTACGTGGGATACGACATATGTAGCGCTTTCTTCCATTCAGCATGGGATGGTTCCTCGTCATGGCTATCTCTTCATCACTCATCAATCTGGGAACCATGGTTACCGTCTCCCCGCTAGGGAGAGTATGCGTTCCACAGCTGATGACAGTCACCGGGCAAAATTCACTTTGTTCATTACTCGACAGGACTCCAGGAGCTTTCAATGACAATTTAAGAAAGAAAAACAGGACTGAGGCTTATAAAAGGGTCGTAACGGGGAAAACAGAAAACAATGTAAATCAATATGATCAGAAAAAAACAATGCCAAACAAACATTAACCAAACGGTTAAAGTCTGAATGCAATCAGCCGGGATGGTCTTTTCAGAATATCGGATTCGGATTTTTGTTTTGTTTTATTCTTCTTTATTTTGTTTTGTTTGGAAGATTGAAGCTCCATACAATGTATATTTCGTCCTTGTTACTAGGCAGCTTTCTGATTACTATGTGACAGTGCATCACAAAACCAAGAGTACATTTGTTCTGGGACTCAATGTGCTTAAATGCATGTTGCGAAGAACTGTGATTTTTTTTTTCGCCAAACATTAGAAGGTGGCAAGCCGGAATAAGTTACTGTATCTACGATGACAGAGGAAAAGTAGGTCAAGAGAGAGAGAGAGAGAGAGAGAGAGAGAGAATGTGTGTGTGTGTGTGTGTGTGTATGTGTGTATGTGTGTGTGTGTGTGCGTTTTTATTTTATTTTATTTAATGTTATTTCTTTGCAATTATGAGACAAAAAAAAAATCACTTAAGGCACCATCGTTTTATTTAGAAATGTTAGCTGCCTGGGAAGATTTATATAACTGCAGAAGTTTTGAAGAAGGGAAAATTAATCCAATTATATTTAATAATAAAGATTTTTTATTGGGAGGGAAAATGACATTTAATGCAGATTTATCCGAGCGGAATGTTTATCATTTAGAACAATTATTTGATAAACAATCCATAAGACCAATTAGTTATTTTCAAAGTTTAGGTTTACAAAGTGAAAATATTGCTTATGTATGGAGTCTTTGTGAGTCCATTTTGAAAAGTGGGAAATATGATGGAATTTTATGCAATTGGTATGAAGTAGATGTCAGTGATTTTAATATACCTTTAAAGTTTTTTGGACAAATTACAGATTTTAAAAAAAGATACAATCCAGGAAGATTTATTCACATTTCGTGTCTCTTTTAACGGTTTAGAAATTAGAGATGGACACCAAAAATTTGTTTTCGCTGATAAAAGTATGAGAGATATTTTTATAAGGCCCAGAAGTTCAACTCTAATTGGAGATTTAAGAGAATTTCAATATAAGTTATTACACGGGGCGATTTATACTAAGGAACAGCTCCTAAAATTTGGTTTTGTGGCTGATTATTTATGTTCCTTTTGTGGAAAAAGCTCTGAAACTTACTCGCATGTATTTTGGAACTGTGAAAAAGTTAAATCTTTATGGCATGATTTCATTGAGTACTTTCAGTTAGAAGAGTTTCGTAATTTAGCTTGGCGGGATATACATATTGGTTTAGAAGGAACTTCTCACAGAATCAAATTGTACAACACTCTTATTTTTATAGTTAAACATATGTTATATAAAGCGAGGTCACAGTTAATAACACCGACATTGGCAGAATTAAAAAAGGCATTAATGATATGTCGAAAGGAAGAGAATGATATTGCCATTAGAAGAAATAAACCGGGTTTGCATTTGCTGAAATGGGAATGTTTAGATAATTTGTAAAGGATTAGTTTATTTATGCACCCGTACTTCTCACCTTTTGTGTGTGTTTGATTACTGACTTTTTTTTTTCTTTAGATATTTTTGAGTTCAGAGATAAGTATTGTGTATATAAAATATATATGCAGGTATGTGGATATGAACATTGTGTGTATAATATGTGTATGTGCATGCATGTATTGTGTGTTTGCAGCATATATCCTAAGCATAATTAGCATAATTATTTATGTTCTGAATGCGAGCAGAAATAATTGTGTGTTGTGTTGAGTGAATGTGTGTGAAGGGCGTGTGCAGGGGGTGTGGATGTGTGTTTAAGTGGATGTGTGTCTGTGTGTGTGTGTGTGTGTGTGTGTTAAGTGGATGTGTGTGCAGGGTGGGTGTGTGAATGGTTGGGTGGATGAAAGGTGGATGAGATGAGAGGTGGATGACAGGGAGTGTGTCTGTCTCGGGTAAGGAGGTGGATGTGGTGTAGAGGGTGGGGAGGTGGTTTAGATATGAGAAGGACGGTTTTTTTTTTTTTGGGGGGGGGGGGTTAAAGTTTAAAGTTATGAGTAGTTGAGGGTTGGGTATGGTGGAAAGGTGGAAATGAGGGTGGTTTGTGTTGTTGTTGTTGTCATTGTTCTTTTGATATAATAGAAATTTCATTTCCTGTTTTTTTAGTGTTTGGCTAAATTGCCTTCAATTGCATATGAATTTTTCTTGTTTGTTTTGTAGTTAAAAAGGAATGATCGAATAATTCATTCTATTTTCTTTCTTCTGTTTGATTTCTGCCTTAAAATGAATTGAATGATTATTCTTGTTTTATGGATTATGGATTATGTCTCATAACTGTAGGAATATTTACATGATTTATGACAGATGTTATGTAGAATGTGTGTATTTTTTTTTGAATAGTTGTATTCTCAAAGGAAATGGAATTAATAAAAAGATCACTGAAAAAAAAAGTGCGTGTATGTGTGTGTGTGTGTGTGTGTGTGTAAAACAATTTTTGTTCACTCTGTTTCCAATACATTATCTCGCATCTAATCATAGGTCTAATTCTTATCCGTGATGTCGAGCATGAAAACTTAATGCTGCATATACACTAGTATGGTCCCGGCGCCTCAGGCCATGGTGGACAATACGGGATGTACCTGTGACAACGTGGTGAGGCGGGATAGGCAAAAGTGGTAGGCGGTGTCTGATTACGAAACTGTCCACAAAAAAAAAAAATAAAAATGCCTCGACAGTCCAAGTGGTAATGAGGAGGCTGTCCTGGTGGGACACGACGTACAATCTTGAAGGCAAGCTTGGTCAGTGTCTGATTGCCACATGTCCACCGAGGCCAAGGACTGGAACAAATAAAGCGACAATACGAAAACGGAAAACAAAGGAGTGACTCATGTACATTACAAGGCAGTTTCGGGCGTACGGCCGGGGGCTACCGTGGCCTCCGACAACAATGTGTTAACGCAGCATAAACTATTTTTTGTTTCCTTTTTTCATGGACATGCCGGAATTTGAATGATCATGCCGGATGATTGCAAGGTGTCAACATGCCGGAAACAGTACGGATGATGCGGAACGACGATCCGTGATGATCCGTGATCCAATGAAAGTGTAAAAGGGGCTTTACAGACGTCCGGAACAATTATGAAAACGACCTAATGAGAATGAACATAACGTATTTGCGTGTTACGCGGATTTTTCATATTATGCCCTCTTCAGGTACGGTTTTGACTTGAAGACACCAGGAAGTGGTGCATTTTTTGGCTCTGTATAGTTCGGTACAGCACATTTTCATTTCTCTGAAGTGGGTACGGTAAGGCTCGGTACAATTCAAAACAGCACTCGAAAGCACCCTTTCGCGCCTTTTCTAGCATGGGCGCCAAGTGTGCATGGGGTCTTTCGTTTCGAAATGACTGCGTTTTGTTACGAAAATGTTCATTTCGTTATACAAATTTCGCAACGAAATGAATATTTTGTTTGACAAAACGAAACATTTTTTTTTTTTTTTTACGAAATCCCTAACTGCAACTAATTTAGTATCTGATCTAACAAAGCGCGATACTAATCGCGATGTATCGGGTGAGCTTTCGTTTGTACACAAAGCATACAAGGCAAGATCGCTGCATCCGCAGCACGTCTAAGTGGTCCTCGACCAAGGGACAGTCCGACCCCAGACAGCTCGCTCAGAATCCTGGACAGCTTGACCATGCGTGTTGTCCAGGATCGGTTACGAGAATGTGATTGGACAATTCGACCGATCCAATGTAATTTGTTACAGATTTGTGTTGAATGAAACAAATTGTTGTCATATATAAACGGCGTAAACTAGTTAAGTGATGTAAGAAAAAAAAAGTTTCGACAAATTTCAAAAGTAATTCCTTTCTATTCTTGATATTATCACGGTACTTCCCTGGTGTGCATGCGTTTGTGTGTGCGTGAGTTGTACGACAGCCTGTAAAACGATGAAATTTGTTTGGTCACTTCTGTGAAATGAAAAAAAAAAACGAACAGCAAAGGATTATTATTTAGACAGTTAAATATATTGCCTTTCGTTTTACGCTTCGTGAGTAAGTCCTAGATGGGATCTAGGGCAATTACCCCGTGCCCTGGGCAAATACCCCGGACCCTTCCCCTGGGCAAATACCCCGGACCCTTCCCCTGGCCCTATTCCCAATTCTGAACCTAATCCTAACCCTAACCCAAACTCCTAACCCCTAAAAATAATCATAACCCTGATCTTTACTCTAACCTTACCACTAAACAGTATTTAGCCGCTGGCGGGGGGGGGGGGGGGGGGGGGAGGGGGTAATTGCCCTCTGTGGGTAATTGTCTGGATACTCCTAGATGTCAAGAGTTTGTTTGCAAAAACCGATAAGTCCATATTTGCCAAATAGAGATATTTGCGATTAAAGGTCAACAAAAATAAAGAGAATAATAAGAAAATCTTTGCTTCTTTTGACCATAACTTCAAAAATATACCCTTATACGTAGTGACCAATATATCATTTAAAAGATATTATTTTGTACTTTATGACAAAGACCGTATTTCAAAATCTTCAAAAATGGACTTATCGGGTTTTGCGAACAAACTCTTCATGTGAGGAATTCGTGGGACTTGCCCAAATCGCGGGAATTTGTTTGCGGTGTTACGGAACCGATGCATGGCGACGGCGCACTGTTACCGCGATGTCTCAGCGACGCGAGGCGGAGTTAAATAGAGCAGTTAAACTTGCGCCGAATGTAATAATCGAACAGTCGCACTAATGATAAAGTATTGAATATTTGTTTTATACAACACACGATAAGGCCTGGTCTAGACCAAAGTAGATCTAACGTTTAGCCTATGTAGGAGGAAGACTTACAGCTTAACGATACACAAGTTCGGTGTGTCCTTCAGTCCTAGGCTATATTGCGCTGCTGGCTCGCTTGACTTACCGTTCAATAAACGTCTATTGGGCTGCCATTAATAAAGAGTGAACGTGGAATAGCTGATTTTTAACAATGTCATGTTTTCCGCATTCATCCAATCAGGTGATATATCTATACGTGTGTTGTATAATGTCTGGTATTCAGATTCATAATATGACTTCTTTTGTAATATGAGAATGTTTTCATGTGGATTCAGTTCCTCTTAATGATTCCATCTGCTGAGATAGTTCAATCAAAATGGCTCTATCAGTCCATAAAAGATAATTACTTGTGAAAATTTGTAGCCGAATTCATTTTTTTTTCAAAGTGCCATGGCCTAAGGTCACTGCTGTTGCCGAGCCATGCAATCACACACCCACACACACACATACACGCATATATATATATATATATATATATGAAGAGTTTGTTCGCAAGAACCGATAAGTCCATATTTGCCAAATGAAGATATTTGCGATTAAAGGTCGAGAAAAATAAAGGGAATAATGGGATTTGTTTTTGCTTCTTTTGATCATAACTTCAAAAATGTACCTTTATATGTATTGACCTACATATAATTTAAAAGGTATCATTTCGTCGGCGACCATCCGAACCGTCGTATCTGTCAGCGGTGTGCGAGAACACGTTTTCGAGAAAAACGCGTTTGAAGTTTGGGGGTCCTTTGAAGTCTAGTGTAAAGAAATTTCTTGCTTTTATTCCCGATCTTTTTATATGAAAAGAAAGGCAAATTCCAGACGATTCGTATAATATATGTATTTAAAATCATGTATGAATAAAACTAATGCTACGTTCACAAAAAGAAAGGCCTCCGCACAGGAAGAGTCGAAAAACAGGTATACGACGGTTCGGAGATCGCACTCTCAGTACGCGCGGTCATCCGAACTGACGTATCGGGGTGATACGTCAGTTTGCTGAACGCGCGTACCGAAAGTGCGATCTCCGAACCGACGTATCCTATTCTTATAACACGCGCGTCTATGCGATATGCATGATTACTTGGTATTTATCTGTAAAACGAGTGATTTCGTGCATATTTTTGTGTGAATGCAACTATTTTGTGTCGTAATTTCATAAGATGTAGCCTAGTACAAATACGTCCAAGGTCTAGTTTTGGCATGCATGATGAAACACTGGTATAGGGGAGGGGGAGGTTCCTCTGCAGATTTTTTGTTTGTTTGTTTTGTTTTGTCTTGTTTTGGTTTTTTTGACATGAATTACGCTTCAGGCATCAGACCAGAGTTCCTTTGATGTAAAAAAACAAACAAACAAACAGACAGACAAACAAGCAAACAATCAAAAAACCCACTTCATGTTAAGGACACATGTAGGTATCTTTGATCAGTTTGTATCTAATTTGTATCACGCAAAAAGTGGTTATACATGTACATGTATTGTTAAAGAGGTGGGGCCTATGAAATCATTGCTTTTTCATTGCAGCCTGCCTCTTCTTTTTCCTCTCATTTCCCTCTCATTTCATATTCTCATTGCTCTTCTCCACCTCTTCTCTTTCCCTTGCAAAGTTTTAACCCTCTCTCCCACTAAACAAAAACCAAAATCACAAATCCAAGCCTTGCTATTCTTTGTGATAATTCATGCCGCAATCATGACTGTAATGACCTATAACTTTCATTCTTTCAAAGCTGCCATGATGAATACTGTACATTTTAACCCATGAATAAAGATTTTCTTTTACAGCTCACATGCATGGCAGACATAGTTCATGATCATTCAGTTCGGTAAAACTCAATTATCAGCTTGCTCATCAGAAATAACAAGCAAAAAAATTTACTTAGCCACACGTCTGTCTCACATTATTGTTTTTTTTATACATGTATATATATACGTTCAGGACTCTGAAACAGATGCAAATTAATTTTCTACGCAGAAACATCCACACACACAAACATGGATTGTACTTGTTCACACAAATAATAAAAGGTGTATTGTCCTACAGACCCCTACAGACTTAAATGTTATTCAAGTAGTACTATGAATATCATTTAACTTCCAATTATATATGCTGACATTTTAGTATGCATAATATTATGATTTCCTCACGATATGAGATCACAGTACATAGAAGAGAAAAACAAAACAAAACAAAGAAAGTGAGTCTTGAGACAAGGCTGCATTAAAATGCAGCAATATTTATTTCAAAATCAATCCATATCTCACATCCAAAAAGAAAAGAAAAGGAATGAACATGTCCTTTATACAATGGTAAAATTTCATTAAAATTTTTTGAATTTACAGAATGATCAAGATGTCTGTGGTAAAATAAATATTAATTTAAATTCATTGATAATGAACATGTCCTTTAATACAATGGTTACATTTCCTTGAACATTTTTAAATGTACAAATCAAAATGTCTTTGGTTAAATAGATATTGATCTAAATTAATTGTTAAACCGATTTTAACATGAGAAAATTGTACACAATACAGTTTATATTGAAAAACATTCTGAAACATTCATCAGATGGAAATGGCTTAAAGCAGAAGGCCAACTTGCTCCTAATACAACTGTATTAGTGAATCTCTAATAACTCAGGTCTTACGGCTAAAAAAAAGAAGTATGATTTGAGTTGTTATTATGTGCATGTTTGTGATTGTACTTTCATTTCGATATAACAGTAATATCTACGCAATGGTCCTACAGAAATCAAATCACATTTGGAAGGAGGAATAAAGCTGTTACATGTACATTTTTCACATGAAAACATATGACAATTATTGTTAAAGAAATATCAAAGCTTATTATGATATCATAGAATATTTAATAGCTATAGACAAAAAGAAAAATCATAACATGGCGAATTGTGGTGGGGAGATAGTGCGAAGTGATAAATCATCAAAAATTTGAATACATAGACTAAATTGCTTTTGCATGCACAAACAACTGTAGGCACCATAGGCAAGCAATAATTAGTGAGAAGTTGGTCAGAGCTGACATTTTGCTGGGATGGATGTCATGGTGCTTCATTGTTCAATTCTGGTACAAAGTGTGTATTGGTATCTCTTGAATGCGGTCCATGTTCCTGGTGATGCCAACTGGAAATGAAGAAAACAAAAAGGAAAACAAGATACACATGATGCATAAATATTACATTTGTTTTATCATATTTATTAAAAGACTGAATTTATCATTTCTTTGAAAGGACAAGATGTCATCCAGCTTACAACTCATGGTGGATCCATGCGTGGACATATGGGGTGTAAGATGCCCTTATTGTTTTTGTTTTTTTGAACAAAAAATCAACAGAAAAAAAACTGGAGGAAGTGCGTGTGGTCCCCCCTCCCACACACACACACACACTTTACAGAATTCCTGGACCCACCACTGACAACTGCCAAAAAAAAAAAAAAAAAACATTAGTACATATTAGCCAGGATGCTACATTCTATGCTTGTGTATAGCTGATATCATCCTTTTTATTTGTCATTATATGACAGCAATAGCATCATTTATTCCGGATTACTAATGGTTATTCCAATAAGATTGAGTCAGCAATATCTTGTTGGGTTTCCCGATTAGATTAAGTGCTTTACAAACACTCACCAGTGAGAAGTTGGTCAGAGATGACATTCTGCGGGATGGATCTGACGGTGCTTCATTGTTCAATACTAGCATCGGTATCTCTTAAATGCAGTCCATGTCCTTGGTGATGCCAACTGGAAATGAAGAAACAAAAAGAAAAACAAATACACATGGTGCACAAACATTTCATTTGTTTCCATCATATTTATTGAAAGATTGACTTTATAATTTCTTTTACTAAGATTAAACTTAGCACAATTTTCAGGTAGCCCTTTGTAAATGTCCACAAACAAGAGTTTTTTTTTTTTTTGCCCAGCAGAGATCGGACAGATTGGTGATCTGCATCAATGCAAAAGCAGTCAAACGGTACATGCATCCTCATTTGAAAATTGCTCAATGATTATCACTCTGCTTGGAAGGTCCAGGTACAATTGGCAGACAAGCTACATTCTCCAGTTGTGTGTTAGCCATTTGCTACAATATGACAAGAAGGATAACATGTCATCCAGATTGCAACCAGTGGTTGATTCATGTGGGGCACATCAGGTGTAAGATACCCTTTATTTTTTTTTAACAAAAGAAATGAACAGAAAAACTGGAGGACATGCATGTGGTTCCCCCCCCCCCAACTTCACAGAATTCCTGGACCCACCCCTGACAACTGCAAAAAACACACTGGTACATCGTAGCCAGGATAATACATTCTTTGCTTGTGTGTAGTTTATGTCATCCTTTCTAATTGCTATTAAAGTGTATAAGACAGCAAAAGCATCATTTCATCTTAGTTACTAATGGATTTTCTAACAAGATTAATGCAGCAATATCTGGTTGGGTTTCCCAACAAGATTAAGGCTTTACAAATACTCACTAGTGAGAAGTTGGTCAGACACATTTTGCTGGGATGGATCTGATGGTGCTTCGTTGTTCAATTCTGGTATTGCTATCTTGTGAATGCAGTCCATGTCCTTGGTGATGCCAACTGGAAATGAAGAAAACAAAAAGAAAAAGAAAATACACATGGTGCATAAATATTACATTTTTTTTAAAATCACATTTATTGAAAGATTGACTATATCATTTCTTTGTCATCCAGATTACAACCCATGGTGGATCCGCACAGGGACACATGGGGTTTAAGATGCCCTTTTTTAAAACAAAAACTGAACAGAGAAAAACTGGAGGATGTGCATGTGGTCACCCCCCCCCCGTTCCCCCCCCCCCCAAATCTAAAGAATTCCTTGACCCACCCCTGACAACTGCAAGAAATACTGGTACGTGGTAGCTAGGATGCTACATTCTATGCTTGTGTATAGTTGATATCATTCTTTTTATTTGCTATTAAATGAGAGCAATAGCATAATTTAATCCGGATTACTAATTGATATTCCAACAAGATTGATTCAACCATATCTGGTTGGGTTTCTGAACAAGATTAAGGCTTTACAAACACTCACCATTGAGAAGTTGGTCAGAGCTGACATTCTGCTGGGATGGAATTAACGGTGCTCCTTCACTGTTCAATACTAGCATTGGTATCTCTGGAATGCAGCTGATGTCCTTTTCTTTGCCAACTGTAAATGAGGAAAACAAAATATACATAGTGCATATATTTTTCACTGTTACTATATTTTTTTTAAAGTTGAATTTTTTTTTATTATTAAGATTAACCTTTTAATACCACATTTTTCAGACAGCCCTATGTAAATGTCCACAAACAAGAGTTTTTATTTTTGCCCATCAGCAGAGATCGAACAGACTGGTGATCTGCATTAAATGCAAAAGCAGTCAAGCGGTACATGCATCCTCTTTCCACAGTCAATTGCATGTGCTTATGAAGAATACAAAAACATCATTGGAAGTGAGGTACAAAAATAGCATTTGCTGATAGGCTTACAAACTCTTTTGTTACGTATAGGGCATCCGAATGGGGTCAGCAAGTCAAATTTTTTTAAACTCAGCCTTGCTGGCTACACACATAGATCTTCAGTTTTGAGCAAAACAAGGGCATTATGAAATTGGAAAAAGTAACTAACACAAAATACAAGCAGATGTGACACAGAAAAAGAAAAGATACTGATAGAAGGTCTGATCTGTTCATCAATTTTTTTTTGTAGGCATAACACAAATAAACATGAATTAAGGCTACACAAGTACACGCTCATGTCTTTATTTTGAAAACATGGTATACCAGGTTGTGCTGTATATGAGTTGACACCATGAAAACCTAATATAGCAGGCACTACTTAAATGCATTCATACAGTATGGAGTAAGCTACTTCTAACATTGCAGCACAGTTATGAAGTTATTAGAGGCATTGAATAAACACACACACTGTATACTGTCCATACTTTTTACTACAAGTATGTATTCATTTGTGTGCGCACAATCTTACCTAATTTCGCCAGGTAAATGTTGTCATCATCGTCATAATCAGAAGTATCATCTTCGTCACTGCTGTCTGCGGTGCTTGTGTTTCCATCATCGCTACTGCTTTCAGAATTCTCTCCCCCATACACAGCAGTAACTGTGCCTTTCCACAGTTTCCTGTGCCATCGCATTGACACACGAACTCCAAGTCGTGGGAAGCATGCCCTTCCTGAATTTCAGCTGGTCAACAGCTACGGTATTCCTTGTACCATCTTTGTCCCAAAGGACTTCAACATCTGTTGGTTTCCCTGAGGACAAAGACCTGTAACAAACAAAAACAAAAACATTCACTACAAGTGAAGTGTATCAAAAAAAATATTTTTGATTTTAGCAGAAATGTTTTACCTCAAGCCTATCTAGTGGTCTATTTTTACATTGATCATAAAAATGCAAAAGCACAATTCAACTCAAATTATAAACGGATAGAGGGCAAAGATTCCCTGTGCTTATGGTACTGCAAAACTACTCTCTAGAATGTGTGGGCACCTATAGCCTAGCTAGGCTAGATCTGACAATTGGAACATTGCATTTAGACCTCAATTTATATATTTTAATTGTAGTGGAACATCAGCGTATTACTATTAGATACAATACAATACAATACAATATTAGTATTTCTATAGCGCTCTTACAAATAGTACAAATGTATCACAGCGCTTCACAAATCCATCTTTCACTCGGGAGGTAGGAGAAAAGAAAGATAGGAAAAAAAATACAACAAACAAGGAGAGAAAGAAAATAAAGTACATAATGAATCAATCAGTTATTGAAAAGGAAAGTCTTCAACGACTTCTGGAAAACTGACAGAGATGGTGATTCCCTGATACTTTGAGGGAGCTGATTCCATAGGCGTGGGGCAGCTGCTGAGAAGGATCTGTCTCCTGTCCGAGTAAGAGTCATAGGGATAGACAGCCGGGTTGGGTCTTGGCCTGACCGCATTCCTTGTCTTTTAGATTGGTGACGTGAAAGTAGACTCATGAGGTAAGATGGAGCACAATTCTGAAGACATTTGTACGTGATTGACAGGATTTTGTAGATGATTCGCTTTTGCACAGGGAGCCAGTGTAATTGCTGAAGAAGAGGAGAGGCATGGTCACGCTTCTTGGCTAGAAAAACCAGCTTTGCAGCACGGTTTTGAGCACGTTGAAGGCGCTGGACATTACTTGAAGAAGTACCTGACAGCATGGAGTTTGCATAGTCTATTCTTGAGGTAACGAGAGCTCTCACAGCATGCTCACAAGCTTTCTTATCGAGGAAAGGCCTGATACGTGCAATATTTGAGAGATGAAAATGAAGCGAACTGCTAAGAGAAGAAACGTGGTGATTCAGCTTCATGGAGGAGTCAATTTCGACACCCAGGCTTCTGACTGAACTTGATGGATGAATGACGACATTACCAACAGTCAGGGTGACATCAGATATCAAGGGATGGAACCGCGGATTAGCGACAGCAAGGAATTCAGTTTTGTCACAGTTCAGTTTCAACAGATTACCCTCCATCCACAGCTGTAGGTCCCTGACACATGCAGATAATGTGGTGAGAGCAAGTTCAATTGCCTGACTGTCCTTCGGGTCTGCAGAGGTGTAGAGTTGCACGTCGTCAGCATAGCTATGATGCTGTATGCCCTCATGGTGATTGATGATGTCAGCCATGGGTTGAGTATATAGACTGAAAAGTTGCGGGCCTAGTACGGAACCTTGAGGAACTCCGAAAGCAAGAGACATTGGTTCCGAAAGCTCACCTGTAACCTTCAACCTGAAGCTGCGGTCGGAGAGGTAAGAGGTGAACCAAGCTTTCACACTCCCGGAGATGCCAAAGTGGCTCGTTAAGCGAGCCAGCATAATATCATGGTCAACACAGTCAAATGCGGCAGACAGGTCTAAGAAGACGATGAAGGTAACGAGCTTGTTGTCCAGTGCTCTGAGGATGTCGTCTTGTACCTTCAAGAGAGCAGTCTCAGTACTATGCCAACGTCGGTAAGCTGACTGATTCTCAACATAGAGATCATTCGTATCCAGGTAGTTGGAGACTTGAGACAAAGCAGCTTTCTCAATTATCTTTGAAAGAAATGAGAGATTGGAGACTGGTCTGTAGTTTTTCAAGTTATCACGATTTAGGTTTGGTTTCTTGATCAGAGGAGTCACCACAGCTTCCTTCAACGACGATGGGAAGACACCAGTACTGAGTGATGTGTCAACAATTGACGCAATGTAGGGGAGAAAAGTGTTGATGGTCTCCTTCAGCAGCCACGTAGGCAGTGGGTCTAGCAAACATGACTTATTAGGCGCAGAGTGAATTAATTTGTACACCTCCTGGGCCGTGATGGCATCAAAATCTGCCAGCTCGGCTCCAGATGTATCCACAATCGATCCACTTGAACAGACGTCAGTATGCGATTCCTCGTTCCTAAGTTGGAGATTTTCTCTGATCTTTTCCACTTTCTTTACAAAGAATGTGGCAAATCTGTCAGGCAATGATGTACATGTAGATGGCATGTCTGCAGGTAGGATTGCTGGTGACCTATTCAAGAGTGTGTTCAGGACACGAAACACGTTCTTCACATCTGCACTTTTCAACTTTTCTCTGTAATACTTTGATTTCTCCTTGTGAATGAGACGACAGACGGCATGAATCTGAGTTAGGTACTGATGGCGGCTCTCTGGTGTTTGTGACTTTCTCCAGCGCCTTTCGAGTTTTCGCCGTGAGCGTCTCGCTTGGTGAATTGCATTCGTATACCAAGGTGGATGACGGCAAAAACGATGAACACGCTTGGTGGACGGACAATGTTTGTTGAGCACATCCAGAATGGTACTGTGGTAGAATGCAATCTGATCATCAACATCACCGTCGAAAGGAAAGTCATGAAACGCTTCATTGATGTCCGTGATGAAGGAACCCTTGTCTAAGTTTCGAAAGTTTCTGCAATGCGATGTTGCATCACGTTGCTTAGGTTTAGCTGCATCAACAGTACAGCTAATGATGAAATGATCCGAGTACAGTTTATCACAAGCTCGACAGTCGACCACAGGTGACTCATCCAGCCTGGAGATTACGAGATCAAGAGTGTGGCCTAATTTGTGTGTTGCAGTAGTAACATGCTGCTGCAGACCTGGGGCCGTATTCTGAGAGCTTATTAAGTGTCTGATTAGCACTTAATTACCGAATTGTATTCTGAGAGCATGATTAAGTAGGGGTTATATTAACTACCATAGCAACAAGCGTTTTGGCGGGAAGGACCTACGCGTTTGCGCGTATCAATGCGCGCGCACCTCTGAGAGGACTTAATCACAGAGTTAATTACGAATCGGTATTCTGAGGGTATAATTAAGTATGAAAGTTAATGAAAAACTTAATGATACCAAAGAGTGTCATTAACTACTCCGATATCAAGCATTACATCGCGTTTTCTCGGCCACAACGATGCTTACCGTCTTCGGTAACCGAGGAGCGGTTGAATCTTGTTATCATGGTATCCATAGAATTCAGAGAAAAAAAGAAATAAAGCCGATCTTCGAGGAATTTTGTCATTTTATGTGAGCAAAGAGGTTGAGATCTTCGCGTGCGTAGGTGAGGGGTTGTAATCAAATACCGGAGTGTGCGCACGGAGCTCTTGGGTTGTAATTACAGGGGGCGTGGAGGAGCGCGCATTGAGGGCATATTTGCGCGTATAGTCATCATTTTGGCTTCTAACAACGCGTCTGATTGGATGGAATAACAATTAGATGGGAGGGACCTAAGATAATTACAGGGGACTTAATTATACCTTAATTACGTCCTCAGAATACCGATTTTGCCCATGATTAAGGGCCTATTAACTTCACGACTTAATCACGAAGTTAATTACAGACTTAATTACGACCTCAGAATACCACCCCTGCTTCCTCAATGATTCCCAAGAAACATGCTACATCCGGCTTACGAGGGGTATCTACGTGCACGTTGAAATCACCCAAGATAAGAAGCTTCCAGGAATACGTAGTCAGCTCACAAACAAGTTCCTCAAACTCCTGAAGAAACTCCTGTGTCTTAAAACCATTCCTCATGGAGGGTGGGGGTCTGTAGATGACAACATAACATATTGACCGTGAGGGGTTGGTAACAGCAGCTAGTTCAAAGGTGTCGTGGGAAGACAGGATGTTGATGTTTGCAGTGGACAAGTTCAATGCAGATAGCACAGGAGGGGCTAACTCAAGTACTGCCCTCTGGCCTGTTAACACACTAAAGCCTTCATTGCAGTGATTTCAATATTATGGAGACTTGGCACTCACAGCGACATAAAAATGCATGCAATAAAAATTCATACTCAGTACCGGTACCGTACAAAGCATTTGCAGTTGGCTAGATCTCTGAACAACACACATGTATTTATGGGCCAGCATAATTTAATCCTACTCCTAGAGTCCTAGGAATCCTAGTATCAGATAAATTTACAGACGTTGGTAAAATCATTCATTTTTACTATAGCCAGTATAGGCCCTACCACTAGTACTACTAGATCCTTGGCTTACATTGGCAAATTCACATGAGATACATTACACTCAGATTTGGGTGTTTTTCTTTGTGTGTGTTTGCAAGCTTAGGGCTCAATCGGCCATAGATATATAAGTAAGTAGAACCTATCATCAGAACTCTAGGGCGCTACACTCAATGATGAACCAGCGATTAGCGGCTCTAAATTGTTGGCTGTGACTACGTAACTTGTTATGTTAGACTCGTCTTAGTAATCTCGTACTTTTTGTGGTAATTCCCAAACAACTCACCCTGAAGTGTTAACAGTTTGGCATTGCCCACACCCACTATGTATGAGGTCCATATATGGACCATAACCACATAAAGCCAACTCAACGAGATCATTGTGAACGTTGTTTTCTAGACTATCAAAAGGGTCTATGATTTAAACCCTAGGCCTACTACTACTAGATTATCCCTTTGTACCCACATATTTATCTATACACAGGACTACACCTAACAACACGACGAAATATTTTGGAAAACCCACGACAATCTGCGTATCTATCTTGACAAGTGACAATTTTACGGATACAACTTGCTTGGGTCTGTTCATTTTATTTGAAATTACATGATTTCAGAGCTACTCATTATAAAACTCACCGGTCCTGGGGAGGGTCCGGTTGACGCTCCATCGTCTGCTTCTGCCAGTTCTGGCTGACCCCGGCGATACGACACCTTCTCTGAACGCGACTCGAAGTTTCGCGGCCACCCGAACCGACGTATAGCGATACGTCGGTTCGGATGAACGCCTTCAGCCAATTTGCGTTCAGGCAAAATGACGTATATCAAATTTCTCTGTTAAAAACACAAAATCCGGTTTCAAAATTTTGTGAGTAGAAAGAGTGTGTGCTGGGCTTTCTTAAAACGGCAAAATCTGAAATTCGAAAAATTTACCGAATTTTGACATATACGACGGTTCGGATGGTCGTCGACGATTTAGTACTTTATGACAGAGACCGTACTTCAAAATCTTCTTATCGGTTTTTGCAAACAAACTCTTCATATATACTAGGTGTTTCAAAAAATATTTCCCACTTTTGATCCTTAATAATTCAAAAACTATCAGATAACACTGTTATTGATATGAGAGATAGCTGAATAGTGTACAATTTTGTTGAAGGTGGTTGAAATATGAAAGTATAAATCAGTTTCATGAAATCCATGATTAATTTCAGTTAGGTTCCAGATTTTGCTCTATTTTCAACCCTCTTTACGAAACTTTTACTTTGCACAGGGGTCAATGGGTGTGTATGGGAGTGTGTGGTTAACACCCTGACAATGGTCCTGAACAATGGCCAGTGTTTGAAGGCTTCATTATTCATTCATGAGAAATTCCACTATAACAACTAGTCTTCATTCAGCCTCTGGCAGTATCTTTGTAAAGTCAAACGCCTGCCGATACTGTCGTTGAGTCGCGACAGTGCTCTCCCTTCTTCTGAAAAACGAAATTGCAATGAATACCTTCTGCTCTGTTGTAAACATGGTGACAGGAAGCAAAGAAAATCAAATAGAGTATACACTTGTGTATATGGGGCCTTAAAGAAATTCACTGTGAAACAAATCGGCCCAATGAAAAATGCTGCTGACCTCTTTACCAAAAATCATCCTTTTTTTTTTTTTGGGTTCCGTTCATCGCACAGCTTGCACGGTTTGGTAAAGATTTAGCGCTTCAATAGATTCTGTACTTCAGAACCCTTTTCCTCAGTTCACACTGTTCAGAGTGTGTGCTTTCTTCCGATATTAGGATAGGTTAGAAGAGTTGTAATAACTTATGTTGTAATTGATATGATCATCATGGTCAGGAAGAGGAACATCAAAACATTATTATCAAATTCTCGATATTCCACTGCAGGGTTGTGGAATTATTGAATGACTGTTTGATTTTGATTGATTGCGTGACATGAAATTATCTGAAAGCTGAATTGCTCATGACAGTGAGAGCGCAGAGTTATATTTGCGGATGCTAATTGTACCCCCGCCAAACGAAGTTTGAAGGGGTTATTATAGGAATCAGCGGACGGTCGGGCGGTCGGTCGGGCGGTCGGTCCGTTGCAAATCTTGCGTCGCGAACTACTTCCTCAGTTTTCAACCGATTCCCATAAAACTTGGCACAGATGTGTGCCTTGGGTTGTAGATGTGCAAGACGTATTTTTTTGACAGTACCCAAAAGTACGTTGCCATGGTAACGGCATATTATGGGCAAAAATGGGTATAAATCTTGCGTCGCGAACTCCTCCCTCAGTTTTTGATCAATTTTTATGAAATTAGGTACAGATGTTCATCTGAATATGTTAATGTGCAAGACCCATATTTCCGCAGTGGCAAAAAGTGCATTGCCATGGTAACGGCATTGTATTGGTAAAATATAGGGCAAAATGCTTCATGGCAAAACTGCTTCATCAGTGTTCTTCCAATTCTCATGGAATTCATATTGAATGTTTGTCTTAAGATATAGGTCAGCATGACACATTTCTTGACAGTGACAAAAAGTATGTTGCCATGGTAACAGCTCACATATTATGAGCCAAAATGATGGAAAATTTTGTGTTGCAAACTACTTCCTCAGTTGTTGCCCAATTTCCATGAAACTTGGCACAGATGTGTGCCTTTGGTTGTAGATGTGCAAGACGCAATTTTCGACAGTACCCGAAAGTACGTTGCCATGGTAACGGCATATTAATGGCAGAAGATCAAGGAAAGATCTTGCGGATTTAACTACTTCCTGAGTTTTTTGACCAAAGCTTATGAAATGTTGTTTTGACCAAAGCTTATGAAATGTTGTTTGGCGGGGGTATAACCAGTCGCTGCAGCGACATTTCTAGTTTCATCTGTAATATTTAGAACAGTTGGTGATGTTCCTGTGCGTTTCTGTGCGTTTTGTATCAATGATTTGTATTCAAACGTGTAAAATTGCAGAAGTTGTAAATTATAACACGCAATAAAATTGAAAATTAGTACATAAATGAGATGGAGTAAAACAAACGAAAATAAATAATAATCTGAATATATAAATGTGTCACTCGCCAAAATGTGTTCCTGCCAAAGCAACTAGTAAAACCAAGTGTAATTCCCTTTCCATTTAATCTGTTTGTAGGATTTAGTCAAACCGTGAAAACACTGACCATTAAAAATGCCCCAATCAATTCAAAAACAGTCATCCATCAGGAGCCAATTGCAAATGTACAGGGTATCAGTACTCACTCCTCAATCGTCGGGTGCGAAATGTTTATATCGGCACGAACTGCTTGCGAGTTTCTATTTTCATCTTGAGCAACCTTGAAAGAGAATGTAATCATGTTGATACTAACAAGTGACTGACGCTTCTATGTATCTCAGGGTCTACATGCCACTTAATTATCTAGAGGAGAGTGATGATGGAAATTTATCATTGAAACGATTCCCTTTGTGTGTGTGCGCGTGTGTGCGCGAATGTGGTGTGTTTGTGTGCGTGTGTATGTATACGTATGGATAAATGTATATGATGTATGCATATCGTCCCGACTCTTGTGACATGCAAGCATTGTCTCAGGAGTTCTTGTGTGAATTTACCCAGTTGAAAGTGCTGAGCAAGTGCTAATAGTCAAAGAGCTTGGGAATCATTTCCCCTTCTCAGCTTTAATCAATATGAGTAGGCTTGTGTAATCTACCCAGAAGCGGATGTAGCTACCTTTGATGATCAAATGCCAGAGATATGCCAGGTTTCGTGGCTCTGGTGGTCAGAAAACTGACTTGCGTGTACCATTGTATTGTATCATTATACTCCAAACACACACACACACACACACACACACACACACAATACGGAAACTCATACACAAGTCACTTATTGTACGCACCTACAAAAATCATAGACAGCACATACCATGCAGCTCACAACAAATACACACAAACACACACACACACACACACACACACACACACACGCACACGCATAACTTACCAGTCATACCCATCCCACCAAAGTTTAACACCGGAGGAACCACCCCGAGCCAGGGGCGACAATCCTTGACGGGGCGACCATCCGTGTCGCAACACATCTTATCCGTTCATGGATTTGAAATTTGTGCGCATGTCCGTGTCGGCATGCGCTGGCCGTAGTATTCAGTGTAGCTCTCTCAAGGTCCTCTCGATCGAGTCACATTCAGTCATCAATTCGAATAGAAATGGACTATTGGCAGAACCAGACGTATGCCCGAAGCCTGTTTTCAATACTGCAACTTAATTAGTAAGTCTTCAAATTGAAGACATTTTTTGATTTTAAGTTGATATTTACCCGCGATACTAAATCTGTCATGATCCCGAATGCTACAATGCGAAGCCCCATTACGCTATGCGAAAGGAGCTGCTGGTCGTAGTTAATTGCATGATTACTAAGACATGAGAGCACTTTGGGGCGAGTAAGTCTCACAATGTTTGTTATATGAAAGGTACTTTAACCTGAAACACAAACTACGACAAGAAAATTCAGGGAAACTTTTGAGGTACCAAAACTTTATAATATTATCTTTAAATTAGTAATACAGCTATTACAATCTCTATCAAAAGTTTAAACATAACAACAATGAGATCAAAGGAATCGACGATTTTATTATACTTGTTTATAGCTAAAGAGGAAGAAAAGAAAATGCAGCATCCTGAGCAAGGGCTTCATGGTGATGGCCGCTTCAAGGAGTCTTAAGGAGGCAATAAGAAATGTGATAATACCTTTATAAACAGAGTGGACAATTTCCCGTTGAAATGTTTTGTGCTAGATTTGTGGCGTTCATCAGATGACGCTAGTAGGGAAAAAAGAAAAGCAACGAAAAAAAAAAAAACGTGCTTTAGCCCATATAATAAAGACGGCCTGACTTCGCTAAAACAAAACACTTCCCCGAGCACAGCTCGGGACTCGTCCTCAACGGGTTAATGACAAAGAACAATTATACTCTCTAATTCTTTTAAACAAAATTACAGATTGTAATCTATTATAATGTGGTATGCACATCCTCAAACATTAAGACAATAAGTTATGAACGATACTATGAGAGCGTTATATAATAGTAATTATTTGCAAATTTCGTTTAAACAAAAGTTTATAGTGCCTAATATACTTCCAACAGTTTATTTTTGTTCTTTTTTTTGTTCCATATTCCACATTTCTACGAATAAACCATACACCCATCAAAACAAATAAATTAATGAATTGTCAAATACAATTGTACAGCATTTATGGCAATTAAACATGTGAAATATGATGAATCTACATAGAATAATTGTTTTTAGGGTGTAGACAGGTGTATTTCTGAATTTTACCATGATAAGTTTTATACTAATTCCAGGAAAAAAAAATAGTGCTCCTATTTTATCATATCTGATCCTGTTAAAGCTATTTGTGAAACAAACAAACAACAACCGTATTTCCCATCTGGTTTTGATTGACTTTTTTTTTCCTCAGAAAATATTTAGTACTTGGTAAGAAATGAACGGAAACATTTCAGCGGCGTTCCATTTACGTCTGGAGTACCGTGATCAGCTTGCGAGCTCAGTTGCAAAGGAAGGGACGGTGTATGAAAACTCCGGAGAGCTCCATTGTATATTAAACGCTTCGCCCTCGGGATGGTTGCAGTTTTGCAATAAACATTTCAAACATCTAAAAATTGAAAAAAAATCATTGAAGCCCTTCTCCAATCCCACAATTTTCTCGGACAGCCATATCATTTCTTATCTCCTAAAACAATAGAAGAGGGATTGACAAGGCGAAATTATGTATTGTCAATGATTATTTCTTCCCTTTATTGTCAGCAATGAGTCAAATCAACGCCTAACCTTACTTTTGTTGGTAACACCTTGACATTAGACTAGGCATGCCATGGTATTAGTGGATTAATATACTTGCAAAACCTATGATACAATTGTTTTCACTTGAATTGCTAGTAAGATATTGAAGTAAATTGTTAAAAGCAATTAAACTGATTTTCAGGGTTATTGCCATGAGAAGTCTGAAATTAATTTCCGTGCCTACGCGGTCCAGCGATTTGCATGGCCTCGGTCTTCCCGCCAGTACTGTTTGGAGGTCAGCCTTTCAGTTTTTTCTGCATGGATACGGTAGGCTATATTCAGTGACAATTCTACTAAAAAGCCAGGCATATTATAGAAGAAAAAATGTTTTGCACGCACGTCTGGTAAAGTACGAATTTCATTTTTCATTTATTGCAGTTATTATGTCCACAAAATAGCACTAAAAATCAAGTGGAAGATTAAATCAATAACACGACTTCAGATTACTATAAATCAAGTTTGTCATAAGGTTTTCATCCAATATGCACAAACACAAGCAGTGTAATAATGTTGCGACTTATAGATAAAAGATGCCCCACAGCATTTCACATATCTAATCAAATGCAAACGATACATGAGATATGAGAAAATATCCTACACGATTTATTAATGAGCTAATAAACTTCATCTCATCACAGCTTCCCATCCATCCTATAACCAAAATGACTGAAGAAAATTCGTATCTTGTGCTACAAACTTGTAAAAGAAAATGTTGATATCAAAATATTTTCACTAAGATACATGTAGGACTCGAGTCTGCGGCCTAAAAGCCACAAACAACGCGACTACCAGACACATAAGTTGTGGAAATGTTTGTTGGTTATTTTCTTTCAAGTATTGAATATGGAATTAAGGAGTTTATGGTGAGTGAAGTTCTCTCAAGTCTATCGCACACAACATTTCTGACAAATGAAGAGCTTGCTTCCAAAAGGCGCTAAACCATAATTTTCAATGGATTTAGCGCCTTTTGGAAGCAAGCTCTTCAAATACTGAGAACTCTTATTTACAATGTAGATTGCGGTAGTTTCGATAGTGGTGGTATCTGCGTACTTGTGCTGAGGCGACAAGACGTATCCAAGCCTAAGGTTTCTTGAATCTGAAGCAAAGGCGTCTGCTGGATTCCGGATTATCGGACAGACGACAATGTATAATCTTGCCGAAGACGTCACGAAAGTTTGGATGTTTCAAGCCGTATATGATAGGATTCAGGGCACTGTTGGCCATCATCATCATCGACCCGTAGAGGGTCAGGACGCTTGCTCCAGGAATCGCAAAATTGACTCCACTCGGCAGGAAGCAGAAGACGAACACGCAGACGATGGTGAACAAGTTTTTGGTGATCTTCATTTCCCTGTCCTGCAGTGCTGCATTGAAATTAAAGTGCCCCTTGGTGGCTCCACATCCTCCAGTCCCTATTTCCCGGTCAACGACTGGGAATTTAGAGCGAAAACTGCGACCGTGATTGACAACGAAGACGAGAATGCGGGCGTAGAATACCGCTGTGACGATCAGGGTCAGGATGATGACACTTCCCTGAATAAGAACGAAGTAGTGAACCAGGGGATTTGAATCCGTCACGGAACACAGCGAGTAGAACCTGGAATAGCCAAGTTCACCGACTCCGAAGAGAACAGGAACGACCACGTACATAATCGACGTTGCCCACGTAAATATTGAACAAGCAATCGCTTTCTTTGGTTCATTGAAACCTCTTCGACCACGAACACCTTTCGTGATTACGTACCATCGGAGGATGGATATAGCAGCAAGTGTCTGGATGGCTGCCCCGGAACACGAAAAGAGTAACCCAGTTGTCACGATACAGACGACGTCGGGCAGCGGGTACTCGCCGGATCGGTTGACGAGACCGATCACGAGGAAAGGCAGACACGCGCAGGTCAAGAAGTCGGCGATGGCCAGGTTGACGATGAGGACGTTTGTGGCCGTGTGGAGCTTCTTACAAAGCGCTACAGAAGCGAACACCAGGGAGTTGCCCACAAAACCGACGGCGGTGACGAGGCACAGACAAATAGCCACAACGACGCGATGACAAAACGGAATTCCGCTCCGACTACGGGATGTATGAGTGATGGAAGAAGTTGTAGCCCATTCAGCTTCTGAAATACGAATGAATGTTGCTACACTGGTATTCAAGAGCTCTTCCATACCGGGAGCCATCAGCTGCTTCGAATTTCTTTCCGTGGATTTACTGGAAGTTTCTTACGACTGTGACCAAAAAGTGACTACCTTTTCTCCTGACTTCTTTAATTTTGATGTCTAGATCACTTTTGAGGTCGTTAATAGTTGCTATGTTGAGTTTCTTAAAGCGGCAGAATGTTTAGGGTGTACTCTACAAAAGCTTGAAATGGAAAATCAGAGAAGTTCTTGCCGAAATAATGTCGCACTGTATCAAACCGTGAGTGAGGTATCGTTCACGAATGCAAAAGGAACTTTAGAATTAAACCAAGCACTGGAGACGACGTGATTTTATTTATTATTTTTATTTTATTATTCTATTATTATTTTTTTTTTTACACGAGGTTGAACAGCTCCGAATTTCACGCGCAGAGCACATGATCCTGACCTTCGGATGCCATTTCGTTAATGCCTTCTCATTATAATAATTTTCGAGTCCGCAATTCGTGAACAGTATTCGGCTCTCTCCAGGGCAAATCTAATGTCTGCTTCCAAGTCCCAGCATTTTACCCTGTCGCTATGGATATTTTGTAATGAAGCAGGGAAGTGTAGCCTATATAAAAAATACACACGCACGCGCACACACACACACACACACACACACACGCAAGAAGATAAGAACTAGTTGAAGGCGCGGTTAATCAGGGCGAATTAATTCACTGAATGGCCAACATGGTAGCGTGTAATGCACTTACGCACTTTAAACGAAATGTCCCTGGCAGTACTCAGTGTCGAAATTTAACATTGCTTACAAGTAAAAAAAAAAAAAAAAAACGAAAAAGAAAAAGACCCTTCATAACCGGGAAAGAGTGGAAAAACATTCCAAACAAAATAATAAGAAAATAAAAATGTGATTACACTCAGGAGGCTTTAGGTTATGTGTAGGTGAATGCAGAAGAACATAATAGATGATAGATATTCCTACTCATATTGGTGTCATCATTAATCATTGCCATTAGATTTAATGACTGGAACTAGTGATGAATCTTGATGATAGCATGTAAAATCGTTTTAATTAAAGAGCTGTATCAAACCTCAAGAGATTGCGCAGGGTTTGATACTATGACCTACTTGTTCTTACCTATGATTTGTCAAGAGCGGAAAAAAAAATAATGAACATATACTTGCCATTAACGATGGCGAACATAATGAGGCGACTGCCAAGTTTGTGCCTCACATAACGATCTAGTAATAATTGTATCAGCAGCGAAGGGACATTGAGACAGATGAATTCGTTTATGCACTCTACACTCTTGTGGTAGAATGGTGTGATATTCAGTGCCAGTAAATTTACCTCTTTATGAGCCACGTTCCAACGCCACACAAATAAGTCGACGGAGTGTCATATTTTACTAAAAAACGCACAGATCTTCTCAAACCTATTGATAAATCCCAACGTATCAGGTATATTGAAAGCTTTACTCTTGATTCCATTTCTTTTAGAGATGATTACTTTGCATGGCGGTTAATAGGAAACGGTGTTATGTAAAAAAAACAAAAACAAAAACAAAACAAACAAAAACAAAAATCCACACAACACACAAAAAACAACTAACCAAAAAAAAAAACACACACACACACACACACACAAATCGAGCAAGTCTAATTCTTTATAAATTTTTCCTGGTCATGGACAATAATGTAGATACAACTACTGGTCATTTTCGAATGAAATATTAATAGAATGTCACACAAATTCAAATCACAGCAAATAAACCTGGGTTATTTTTTGTACAACTCTACCCATTGCATGTCCAGCATAAATATATATCACGTGTAATATTACATGGATTTTTTCCTCAGAAAATATTTAGTAAATGGTGAGAAAAGAACGGAAACATTTCAGCGGCGTTCCATTTACGTCTGGACTACCGTGATCAGCTTGCGAGCTCAGTTGCAAAGGAAGGGACGGTGTATGAAAACTCCGGAGAGCTCCATTGTATAGTAAGCGCTTCGCCCTCGGGATGGTCGCAGTTTTGCAAGAAACATTTCAAACATCTCAAAATTGAAAAAAAAATCATTGAAGCCCTTCTCCAATCTCACAATTCTTTCGGACAGCCATATCATTTCTTATCTCCTAAAACAATAGAAAAGGGATTGACAAGGCGAAATTATCTATTGTCAATGATTATTTCTTCCCTTTATTGTCAGCGTTGAGTCAAATCAACGCCTAACCTTACTTTTGTTGGTAACACCATTACATTAAACTAGGCATGCCATGGTATTACTGGATTGATATACTTGCAAAACTTATAATACAATTGTTTTCACTTGAATTGCTAGTAAGATATTGAAGTAAATTTTAAAAGCAATTAAACTGATTTTCAGGGTTATTGCCATGAGAAGTCTGAAATTAATTTCCGTGCCTACGCGGTCCAGCGATTTGCACGGCCTCGGTCTTCCCACCAGTACTGTTTGGAGGTCAGCCTTTCAGTTTTTCCTGCATGGATACGGTAGGCTATATTCCGTGACAATTCTTCTAAAAAGCCAGGCATATTATAGAAGAAAAAAATGTTTTGCACGCACGTCTGGTAAAGTACGAATTTCATTTTTCATTTATTGCAGTTCTTATGTCCACAAAATATCACTAAAAATCAAGAGGAAGATTAAATCAATAACACGACTTCAGATTACTATAAATCAAGTTTCTCATAAGGTTTTCATCCAATATGCACAAACACAAGCAGTGTAATAATAAGCGACGTCATGTACAGATCAAAGATGCCCCACAGCATTTCACATATCTAATCAAATGCAAACGATACATGAGATATGAGAAAATATCCTACACGATTTATTAATGAGCTAATAAACTTCATCTCATCACAGCTTCCCATCCATCCTATAACCAAAATGAATGAAGACAATTTGTATCTTATGCTACAAACTTGTAAAAGAAAATGTTGATGATATCAAAACATTTTCACTCAGATACATATAGGACTCGAGTCTGCGGCCTAAACGCCACAAACAACGCGACTACCAGACATATAAGTTGTCCAAATGTTTGTCGGTTATTTTCTTTCAAGTATTGAATATAGAATTAAGGAATTTATGGTGAGTGAAGTTCTCTCAAGTCTATCGCACACAACATTTCTGACAAATGAAGAGCTTGCTTCCAAAAGGCGCTAAACCATAAATTTCATTGGATTTAGCGCCTTTTGGAAGCAAGCTCTTCAAATACTGAGAACTCTTATTCACAATGTAGATTGCGGTAGTTTCGGTAGTGATGGTATCTGCGTTCTTGTGCTGAGGCGACAAGACGTATCAAAGCCTAAGGTTTTTTGAATCTGAAGCAAAGGCATCTGCTGCGTCCCGGAATATCGGACAGACGACAATGTACGATCTTGCCGAAGACGTCACGAAAGTTTGGATGTTTGAAGCCATATATGATAGGATTCAGGGCACTGTTGGCCATCATCATCATCGACCCGTAGAGGGTCAGGACGCTTGCTCCAGGAATCGCAAAATTAACTCCACTCGGCAGGAAGCAGAAGACGAACACGCAGACGATGGTGAACAAGTTTTTGGTGATCTTCATTTCCCTCTCCTGCAGTGCTGCATTGAAATTAAAGTGCCCCTTGGTGGCTCCACATCCTCCAGTCCCTATTTCCCGGTCAACGACAGGGAATTTAGAGCGGAAACTGCGACCGTGATTGACAACGAAGACGAGAATGCGGGCGTAGAATACCGCTGTGACGATCAGGGTCAAGATGATGACACTTCCCTGAATAAGAACGAAGTAGTGAACCAGGGGATTTGAATCCGTCACGGAACACAGCGAGTAGAACGTGGAATAGCCAAGTTCACCGATTCCGAAGAGAACAGGGACGACCACGTACATAATCGACGTTGCCCACGTAAATATCGAGCAAGCAATCGCTTTCTTTGGTTCATTGAAGCCTCGTCGACCACGAACACCTTTCGTGATTACGTACCATCGAAGAATGGATATAGCAGCAAGTGTCTGGATGGCTGCCCCGGAACACGAAAAGAGTAACCCAGTTGTTACAATGCAGACGACGTCGGGCAGCGGGTACTCGCCGGATCGGTTGACGAGACCGATCACGAGGAAAGGCAGACACACGCAGGTCAAGAAGTCGGCAATGGCTAGGTTGACGATGAGGACGTTCGTGGCCGTGTGGAGCTTCTTACAAAGCGCGACAGATGCAAACACCAGGGAGTTGCCCACAAAACCGACGGCGGTGACGAGGCACAGAGAAATAGCCACAACAACGCGGTGATAAAACGGAATTCCACTTCGACTATGGGACGTATGAGAGCTGGAAGAAGTTGTAGTCCACTCAGCTTCTGAAATATGATTGAATGTTCCTATACTGGTGTTCAAGAGCTCCTCCATACCGGGAGATATCAGGTCTGAATTTCTTGGCGTGAACTTCCTGAATTTTCAATCTGTGGTGGCCAAAAAGTGATTATTTTTTCTCCCGCCTTCTTTACTTTTTTATTTCCTGATTCCTTTTCAAGTGCTGAATAGTTGCTATGTTGAGACTGCGAAAGTGGAAGAAAATTAAGGTACTCTACAAAAGCTTGAACTGGAAAATCAGAGAAGTCCATGCAGAAATAACTTCGCAGAGTGTGTGCGGTATCATTCACGAATGCAAATTGATTCGTGGACCCGTATTAACTGAATTTTAGAACGAAACCAAGCATTGGGATCGGCGTGATTTTGTATCTTTTATTGAACTGACTGAAGAGCGCCAGGTTTTACACTCAGAGAACATGATCCTTTTCGTTAATGCGTTTGTGACAGCAATGCGTAAACAGTATTCCACTATCTCAAGGGCAAATCTAATGTCCGCCTCCGAGTCCGAGCATTTTGCTCTACCTATGGTGCTGTATAATAAAGCGAGGAAGTGTCGTTTTGCATTAAAAAGAAAATAGCTTGATAAGAACTAGTTGAAACCGCGGTAATAATTAGGGCGAATTAATTCCCCAAATGGCAAGCATGGTAGCGTGTAATGCACTCACGCACTTTAAACAAAATGTCCCTGGCAGTACTCACTGTCGAAATTTAGTATTGCTTAAAACTGCCCGAAAAAAAAAAGAAACAAAACAGCCCCTCATAACAGGAATGGAGGAGAAACACATTTCAAATCAACTGAGAAACAAAGGGAAAACTGTTATCACCCTCCACAGACTTTATGTTATGTCTAAGTGAATGCAGAAAACAAATAGATGAGGTCCTTACTCATATTGGTGTAATCATTAATCAATGCCAATGGGTTTAATGTCTGCAATGCAAGATCTTCTTAATTATAGAGCTATATCAAGACAGGAGAAATTGCGCAGGTTTTAATAACATGATAACTATTTTTCCCCATAATTCATCAGGCACGAAAAAAAAATAAACTTAATAATAATCGCAGGGCTTTCTGATGGAACAGTGGCAAACATTTAAATGCCTTACATTTAAATGAAATAAACTTACAATTAATGTTATTTATATGCTCTTTACCAAGAGAAAATGTAATATTGAAAATTTTTCTGTCAATATCTGTGCCTCTCAGGTAAAACGTGTGTCAGCATTGAAGTTTTTAGGATTGATATTTGATAAAAATGTTACCTGGAATGCTCATGTAAATAACCTTTGTAATGTGTTGGCAAAGAATATTGGTGTTATGTATAAATTAAAGTCAATGCCTAAAGTGTTTTAAAAAATGATTCATAATTCAATTGTTTTACCACATTTGTCATACGGGATCATAATTTGGAGCAATGCATCAAAACCCCAGTTGAACAGAGTTTGTGTCTTACAAAAACGAGCAATACGTATTGCACACCATGCTTCATATCTTGCCCATTCATAACCAAGCTTTCAGTTGTACAAGATGCTACAATTTTATGATATATATCTTTTACAGTTGGGTATTTTTATGTATTTATGTTACAAAAAGTTCCTTCCAGAATCCCTTTTAGATTATTTTTCGCTGAACAGCACTATCCATAATTACGGAACAAGAAATTCTGCAAACTATCATCTATATCACATGCGCACCTCATTTTTCAAAAAAAAAAATCAGTTATATATCAGGACCCTCATAATGGTATTCTATCACTAGGGAAATTCAAGCATCAAAATCTATTAACAATTTCAAAATTAAATATAAACACTTTTTTGGAAGATTACAAATATAGTTAATTCAAGGCGTATTTTTGGTGTTGCTGTTTTCTGTGTTGTTATCGTCCATACCTCCGTAGATTCCTTTTGTAATGATTACATTGGTTTGACTTGTTCTGTTTTGTCAACTTAACTGACATTTTTTTTTCTTAAATCTGTCAAAGGTATGTATATTATAGTACATGAGTCAGCTACTCACAAGGGCTTTTCCTTTCTTGCTACTTCTCCCTCCAATGGCATTGTCTCTGTATGTATTCATACCGCTACATTATTTCTACTCTAATGTCGTATGTCCTATGATTTTTTCTCTTTTTGTATCTTATTTTGTACATTCATGTTTTATTGTATGCTCTGTATATTTTAATGCTTGATGCAAAATAAACTAAACTGACTGATTTTAGAAATGAAATGACAAGAAAAACTACTTGAACAAAATATTAATAACAAACCAGCAAATATAACTATAATGTTCTTAGATATTTTTATTTTTCATTTCATTTCATTTAATTAAAAAAATAAAGGACATCTCCCTTCTGGCTACTACCTACTTATAGCATAACTGTTAACCTAAGAGTGTGATTTTTATGTTCCTTGTCGGTGATGTATCGTGATACATTCATACACTCACAACTCTTACAACGAAACTCGCGACGAAAAAGCAAGCACATACTTTGATATGCAGTTTAGACAGGTGCACATATATTGGTAATGTGTCCAGCGTAGAATAGCAACAAATGTATATGTGACCCGTTACAACAAAAGGATCCGAAAGTCGGGGGAGGACAGTTTTCTAAAAATGGCATGATGTTATTCCCGTGCTCCTCTACTTTAATTTCAAAATATATAGCACAACTCATAAAGGTACTCGGCTGCGGAGATATCGATGATTTCATCAGCGCATGTCAAGTGGTTGAGGAAATCAGAGTTTCGAGAAAAACGCCTTCAAAGTTGTCCTTTCCACGTTATAATGGTCATGGGGAGGCGAGACAGTTTTCACCGCTTGACAATAGAAGGCACGCTCCTAGCGACCTCCGCCATGTTCAGTCAAGCTTAGCGCCAGCGGTCTACGCACAACCAATCAGTAATCAGGATGCCATGCACTGACCGATAAGATCACTCCCTCATTGCTAGGGCGGAATCTAGCTGCGGCGCTAAATCAAAATCTTCGAACACGTTTCTCTTTGATACATTGAAAGTCGGAAAATCATGGCCTAGAAGAACGCTAATTTCTTGCCTTTCTTTTGCTCATTTAGCTTCGAAATTTCGGCAGATGATGGACAAAACATTAGACTACAAAATTTTGCCAAAAACAGAAATCCGATTGTTTTAACCAATTTTGATGATGTGACCTCAAAACTCGATTTTCTTGGCTCGGCCATCAGCGACTTTAGGATCCTTTTGTTGTAGCGGGTCACATAATGCACGCAGGCTCCCTAATCTCTCTTGGTAGCCATATACAATGGTCATGGGTATGGCTAGGGAGTAGCCCTTGGGGAGTTGTCCCCAAGAGGGGAGAGTCCAGAATGAACCCATCTGACAATGTGAGGATTACATATAAGAGATGAGTCTTTGATGTAAGAATTAGTTTGTTTACATGTAGCAGAACTGGACTAAGAACTGACTGTGGAACTGTAAATGCAGGAGTCTGGATTACTTGCAGAACAAAAGAAAAGATTAAGTATCAAGTTCATTGAGGATTACTAGAGGCAGGAGTATATTGTGATGGTGGGCTTTAACATGGGAAGTTTTCTTGGGAGTGAGACGACATTGTTGATTGAAGGATGTAAGAACTATTAAACTGTGGGAATTATAAACAGGGGTTGGAGTGGGCTGTATCTCTAAATGCATTAATGGTTAAGGTCCTATTTTCCACCTTACACTATGTACGTATAATTGTCAATCTATTTTTGCATTTTTTCCCTTTTCACTGTATTGCTGATGTGTGTGTCATTGTATCCGAATATTGATGTATGTATTGATTTTAATATGTTCCTTACTTTGGTGAAATAAAGAAACTTGAAACTTAAAACTTGACTTTGTTAAACTGTGTGCTGTAGATGTTACTGTTTTATAAGGAAAAGAATTATTCCATTATCATTCCATATATTCTTTCTTTCAATATCATTTCTGTGTGTTTGTTCCCTCCAGTGTTTTTATCACTCTTTTGACCTTCTACCAACACAACCCTTTTTTTAACAGTCGAGCCCTACCCACATATTGCAAAATGTAATTTCATGGCTGTGGTATTTTTCTGTCTGTATTACTCCGCTTTTGCGTTTTACTTCATTTTTGTTTTCAATTTGCTTCTATGGAGATTATTTTAGCTTGGAGATCTCATGCCCACTTTAACTCTTTTTAGCTCAACTGGCTCGATATCAATAGATACACAATTTCCCACATTTTTTTTTTAATAACATTTGTCCTTTAGTCCACGTATAGTAAACTAAGATCCCATACATCTTCATTCATTCAAAGTAGGTCCTACACTGCTTCTGATATTCAAGCCTCAACCCGTTTTGGAACATTGAATATATAAAAAAATAAAATATAAAAAACTCAGCATTGGTCGAGACAAGTGTAGACCTACTTTCCACACGAAGTCCCTAAATCACTATGTTTCCAAAGTTGACAAGATTTATTTGACGAAAAAGATACAATCGACTAATGTTTACATCACATAACAAGTAGGCTTACAGCCAGTCTAGACAGACACGCATCCAAGCTCAAGCAGATAAAAGTTCATTATAAACCGGCTGAGGGTAGAGTAATGAACTAAATAGGCAAACTGACAAAAATGATATCAAATTCATGACATAGGGCGCCATCGTTTCGTCTGTCCATGATTAAATGACATGCCGACCCTGGGAGACAGAGTAGGAGTGCCATCAGTTGTCAATGACAAAATGAGCCAGTTTCAACCCTGTCGGAGATGATTTAAAGAACAAATTTACCATCATAGGCCTGTGCAATTGAAATACAGCAACATAAGTAGAAGAAATCAAGGACAGATTGAGGAAAATGGGACAATCAGTTTAAATGTTATGAATTCTTACAGTTTTTGTTCAGTCACTGCTGGTGTGGAGCGACATACAGGTGATGATGATGTGTCAGGCGTAGAACAATGTAAGAAAAATATTAAGATAATTCGAGAAAATTTCATTATTCTTCTTTTTTAAAGAACACATTCCTTCAACTAAACTTAGCTGAAATGTGTAAAGGGTAGAACTACTCCCCTGCCTTCTTAATGAGGCAAGTCATGTGCTCTTTTATCATGTGATAAACATGACAGTTAAAGTATGCTGGATTTTCTTAATGTTTCCTTTATATCGTTCTTTACATATCACACCAAAAGCTGCAGTGATATTCACATTCAGCGATCGCGGAACTGAAAGTTCAAAAATTCATAATTTTTGAACGGATTGTCCGATTTAACTCAAATTGCCTCTATTGCCTAGACATTGCTTAAATCTCTCAATCTATGTGTTTATATAGGTAAACTTGTCCTTTAAGACAATCTTGATTGCAGCTCGCGCACACGTTTCCGATTCTCGCTAAAAGAACATATAAGAGGGTCGAGAAACGGACGAGCATACCACAATTTCAACTGCAGCTTTACCAAAAGTTACAGTTGGCGGCTTGCAGAGGAGTTTACGGGAATTGATTTGGTATTTTGTATGGGCAGGAGTTACTTTTCCCGAGGGATTCAATCTCATCCTACACGCAATTCAAATGGAGCGGAAAGTACAAGTGGTTTTATTTGCTACCTTCGTAGGAATACTCTTTGGTATGTATTTATTTTCAAATATAATTCTTGTTTCATTTATTTTCGTTATATTTCTTTCATGCTTAATATTATTTTTTATTCTTGATTTTTGGCATGCATATATTTGTTTGTATATATTGTTATATATACATGTATGTGACGTGCATTACCAAACGAACAAAAAGTTGCACACAGTGATTTTATGTGAGGACAAAAAATAGGTGAAATGGGTCAACATAACCAATTCTGAGTTTTTCATATTTTCTGAAAGAGCAAGTCTTTTTTCTATACTATATTAAAGTTTGGGATCACAAAACAAACAGGAACTTGTGTTT
This sequence comes from Diadema antillarum, assembly GCF_040938485.1. Classification (NCBI taxonomy): domain Eukaryota; kingdom Metazoa; phylum Echinodermata; class Echinoidea; order Diadematoida; family Diadematidae; genus Diadema; species Diadema antillarum. Next base: position 395,860 of record NW_027272036.1, on the reverse strand, counting down.
TGAGCAGTTTTTCTCGAACACTTTTTGGTAGAATAGTGTGATTAGTTGTTTCTCGTAGAACCCTCTTCCCATTTCTCAAAAACCCTGTCCATACACTTCACTTTCAACTCCAATAACTTAAAAAAAATGATGATGCTGCATCGATAATTGGCATTAATCATGTACAGGAATGTGCTAATGAGGCATGCTCAATTTCAGCTTAATTTGATAATCTCTTCACTGTTGTTGCTCCACTGGTCAACATCCTGTTTGTTTTGTTTTGTTTTGTTTTTTTTTTGTTCTATTCATCCCACAGCTAGCATAGCTTGGTAAAGATTAAGTGCTTAAATACACCCTGTACTTCAGAGCCTGTTTTCTTAGTTCACACTTTCCAGAGTATATCCTTTCTTTCTAAAATTTAAATATGTTAGGAGAGTCCATTTCAATTAAGTTATTCATCATTTTAAAGCTTAGAATCTGTTCTTTCAGAATCTATCATTAACTAAAAATCCATGTCTGGAGACGTTTTGCTTGTTTTGTGGTGCAGGGTCAAATATTTACACATATAATACTGTCCCCAACAATTACACCGTCTTTTATGGGTACTCTTACATCGGTATAATAACAACTGTTATTCTGTCTGCAGTTTGTGACTCATTTGTTGTCTTAGTCTGCATTTGAGAAGAATTTGTCGTTTCTGTTGTTTCTGTATGTTTTTATATTTTGGTCCTAGGATGTATTCGTTATCTTGAACTGTACACTCGGATTTAATTCTTGGATGTACGCTGAAAGCTCGCTTTGAAGTAGGTTCCATCGTATCTCTATAAAATTGTACCTATACAGGCCTTTATTCGAACTTTCATAGATTGACCACTATGTCCTCTGTTACCATGCATCACAAAACCAACAAAAAGCTACGAAATCATGTTAAATGGAGACAATCCAGTGATGCTGTTTGTCCAAAATGTCATATCTTAAAGGAACTAATAATCATACATTTGAATGCAAGCTCAATCAGCTTTTGAAACTATTATGCAGTTTGTTTTATTATAAGTTTTTGATCCTCCATAAGTTGAGAGTAGATCGCAATATTACAATTGTATATAAAAAGAAAAAGAATTAGTGCAGATAAACATATATTTCTAAGAGAAAAGGTGAAAGAAAAATGGAAAATCCTCCCAATGTTATTTAAAAATAGATATACCTGCACACAAACGAGCTGTTTATGATACACGTGTGTATTCTTATTAAATGACTATTACTGTAATAGAGTAGTACAGTTGAGTTCTTTATACTTTCAGGTTGTTCTGCAATGCAAGTTACAACATAGATAAAATTAATGGTAGGTTCGTGCATGTATAAACTGTGGACAGATGAGAATCTTTCTAAAGTACAGATATGTAAGCAGTGCACTTCTTGTGCGTGTGTGTGTGTGTGTGTGTGTGTGTTTGTGTGTGTGTGTGTGTGTGTGTGTGTGTTTTTTTTTCTTGCAGTTATCTTACCATCTTGTTGTCTTCTGTATACCCTTGATAGTGGAGGCTTTCACAAAAGCCATACTCCACAACCTTTTTATTCTTTGGCTTTTCATGACGTGACCATGGTGACTGTGCTGACGCACGCATATCAAAATCAATGTGACAGACGCCAGATGTATAATGATGGCGGGACGCCTAGGACGACAAAATAACAATGCCTAATGGTTTTGATTAAAAAAAATCCAAGAACGAAAAAAAAAAAACCGAATCAACATCAAAACGTATAAAAAAACTCATAAAAGAGCTAAGACATTACAAAAAAAAAACAACTAAAGCACATCGACATAATCGTTCTCAAAATAGCATATTTAGTATTGCGGATAAAAATCACACGAAAATCTCCAGAAGCTATGCAAATGGTCATAGGGGTCTCTGCTTTGTATATTGTATATAACACTCACTTACAATCATGGTGTGTTTGACTGAATTACATGTAATAGAATGAAGGCAGAATACTGCAATCATGGTGAAGTTAAAATAGGACCACCCTACGACACCAATACCCACACGTCCCACAGCCCACGATACCGACATTGAACAATAATTATAGGTCCATGAAAATATATTTTCATTCGATTCTAACACTTTTAGATTACCGACAAATAGAAAACAATGGATACGAATACAAAGAAATGCAAAAAGATGTATACGGTAGAGACTCATGCAGTGTATTTTTTAGATCATAAGAGCTTGTTTATCCTTCTATCATTTTATCATTCCAGCTTGCTTTGAGTCATTCCATGACGACATGCATTTGCATTAAAATGTGCCAAACCATTACATTTCCTACATAACTTGTATTTACGTAGTAATACACATAAATACCTTTCATCTGTGCATCGCATTATTCAAACATTGAATAACGCAATCTGACAATGAGAACCTTTTCGGGACTATAATAACCTTGAGCATAGATATCTAGACTATTCCATATGTAACGGGCACGTAAATATGAAACCCACACAAATTTGGGGGAAAAACAAGAAGAGTAGATTTCCATTATTAATTTAGAACAATTATCTATATTAAAAAAAAAGAAAAAGAATGCTATCACTTTGACTATGCTGTCATGTGCATAATAACAGCATAATAATAAAACATAACCATAACGGACAACGAATACTGTACTAAATTTGATTGAAGTCCTTCAATCAATAACCGAGATCTAGGTGGGGTTATTTTAGGCCCCCCTCCCCTGTTTGTTTGTTTTTTCCAGCTTCCACAATAGCCCAGTCTTTGTAGAGCTAGGTGTCACTCTTTTGTATTCCCCCCCCCCCCCCTCTCTCTCTTTTTCTCTGAAATTTACACTGAAAGTGTCTGGAGTGCTGTTGAGCGAGGAAGAAAATGGATTTTGCCCGGTGACTGTCGCCAGCTGTGGAACACACACACTCCCCAGCGGGGAGACGGTTGCTATGGTTCCCAGGTTGGTGGGGGATGAAGAGATAGCCATGATGAAGAAGTATCCCATGCTGAAAGGAAAAAAGAGGTACATCTGTAGTATTCCACGTGAGTCATGAGCCGATCTCGTTATGTTCCTTTCATATATCGACAGCACAGGATGGCAATTCATCTGAAGTTTTGACCATTAGGAATGATACTGTATGTTTGTTTGATGTTGCTGTTGGTTTTTACTTCACCATTTCTGTAGATATGACTCTACTGCCTTCAACCTTGCTCCATTTCCTCTCAGCAACCCTGCCGATTACGTTGATAATGAAATGGGAAAAATGTTTCTGTATACAACCACAAAAATATGAAGAGTTTGTTCGCAAAAACCGATAAGTCCATATTTGCCAAATGGAGATATTTGCGATTAAAGGTCAAGAAAAATAAAGAAAATAATAAGAAAATACATCCTTCTTTTGACCATAACTTTAAAAATGTACTTTTATATGCAGTGACCAATTTGTCATTTCAAAGGTATCATTTTGTACTTTATGACAGAGACCGTACTTAAAAATTTTCAAAAATGGACTTATCGGTTTTTGAGAACAGACTCTTCATAATACCACGAAAATATGAATGGATGAGAATGAGTTTCAATGCGACTCGTTAGTTTTACCTGTGAATAATTCTGTTAAGTTGAATTATTTTTGTATTTTTTTCATTCATGTTCCATAATAGTATTCCACATTTCATACAAGTTTTATATTCCATTTGATTTTAGAAAGATATGTGTTTAACACCACAGACAGTTTGAAATAAAATTGCACAAACGTATAAGGACATATAATTGACGTTTAATATGAGGAACCCACTAAAAAGCAAAGTTTGTAGGATGTAGGTTCCAAAATAAAATACATACTTTTAGTACAGTATATCAATGTCAGTTGTTACAATCGATGACAATGTAAATATCTATTTAAGATCATATATATATATATATATATATATATATATATATGTCCATATTAACTCAGCCTGTGCCTCGGATCCTTGCCAGAACAATGGAACGTGTAGAGAGGCTGAAACCGGGAACGATTGTGCTTGTACTGAGGATTATTTTGGACCACAGTGTGGTATGTATGATTTATGTGACCCTGCATCACAAAACCATCAAATACTCTCCAGACATGGATTTTAAGTTAATGACAAATACTGAAAGAGTAGAATCTAATCATTACACTGATAAATAACTAAATACAAGTACGAACTTTCCTAAAAAATACAAAGACAGTACAAACATTTCCAAAAAAGTGTTATACTCAGCAAGGACATTTCGAAGTTCAGGGTATATATTCTCACCTACTCACCTTCTCTGCTCTATGCAATGAATGGGGAAAAATATGTAATAACGGGATGCAAAACAAAATGCAACCGCAAGTAGAGGTAGGCTTATTTATAAGAAATATAGTCAGGCTTTCTTGTGCTTTAATACCCCGCTCCACTGCTTCAGGGATAAACTTAGAAAAAGGAACAAACAGTGTAAAAATGTTAATCATTATAATCAATGTTAAGTAGTGTTATATACCCAAACTGGGAACAATAGTTCGAATAAGATTGTTTCTATAGACCAAACTGTCTACAGTAATGGTTTAGTAGGAAATTGTGATATCTCCTTATATTTTAGGATTTATTGCGGTTTTTTTTCTGTGGTATAGATTTGTGATACAGGTAACGGTTTCCTGTATCACAAATTTATACCATAGAAAAAAAAAAACCTACACAGCTGCATCAAACGTGTTAACTCAAAGATTGTTCAAATCATTACTCCCAGTGGTAATCAATAAGTTTAATCAAAATAATTCTAATCATGGCTGATTCTATCTTTCAAAGCAGTACCTTTGTTGTTGTTTCTAAGGCATACCTAATATCACCATCAAAAAAAAAAAAAAAAAGAAGAAAAAAAGACAAGTTTTTCTCCTTGTTTCAAATCATAGCCTGCCCGGTGATTTACACTGAAGACGCTGGCGGACCACAGAAGAGGTTCGCTTTTCTCGATGTCAAACTGTCTGGAAGTGCATTTGTCGTCGATTTTGAGGTCAGCGCTTATCATGATGCGCATATCGCCTTATCCCGTGAGAACACATATCTACGCGACATGTACCTCATCGGTAAAGCTGAATTTAGTATCGTTTCTTGAACACAATGTTTATGTGTATTTTGCTGAGATCAAAAAATAAAACAAAATGTAAATAGTTCTGTATACAATGGAATAAAAGAAAGAATTTGCGGTAATCCCAGTTTGAAACGATTTCACGTATCTTGCTGTATAAAGTGTAAGTGACGTCTTGTCTGATAAGAAACGCTACAGGAATGAACTCTTAACCAAACTCAATGGAGTTTTCTTCACAATAAAGGTATGGCGATATATTTTAAGACCCGAAATAACATTCAGACAATTCAATCAAATTGAAAGTTATCAACTCGGAAGTCCCAGAGGATTTTTTTTTTTTTTTTTTTGGGGGGGGGGGGGGGAGTCGGACATTGCTTGCGACTGTTGCTTGGGGTTTATGATTGTTTGTTTATTAGTTTTTTTCTTTCTTTCAAGGTTTTGGTTTGTTACATCTCTTTTGAGGAGGTTTTCTTTGGTTTTGTTTAGTTCGTTTTTTATCCATCTATCTATCTATATGTCTGTATTATATATATATATATATATATATATATATATATATGTATATGTATAACGTATATATACATTTTTTTTTTTGGGGGGGGGAGGGGGTGTCTTTCTTAATTTCTGAATTCTCCATACTTTTCTCTTCTCTGTTTTATAAATTCTAAGTAGGATTCACAGTGTAGATGTGACGACATCAAAATAGCTTTACAATCCGTTGTATATCAAAAACCATATAATCCCTTGTAAAGAGTACATTATTTGTGCGTTATGTCTATAGTCCTCTTCTGTTATTTGCATATTGCATCGGACCAGTGATCGGTGAGCACAAGACGAAGGTGATGTTCTTGCGTGGATGCGCGACCAAGTACTCCACTAATTGCAATGAGACTACCGAGACATCTTATCCCAGCGCCGTGCTATCAGGCATTCCCACGTATGATCGCTTCTGGTTGACCTTTAATGAGGGTCGTCTCAGGATCGGCCACCATGGCAACCAAACCCCCATCATCGACTGGACGGACCCCGACCCTCTTCCGGTCAACCACATCGGGGTTTGGACTGGGTGGGGCTCAGAAGGATACTGGAAATTTCACTCCTTTTGTTGAAATTAAAAAAAAAAAAGTTTCGAGGTTGCAGCCCCCATGCACAAGTACAATGTATTTTTGGTGCATGTATCTATTATATTTAGGCCTCACAATGCGTCATAGATGTCAATTTTCAAACATTGCCTGCGCAAACAAATGAAAAAAAATCTAGCAACAACAACAACAACAAAAACCCAAATCGCCAACGTTTTTTTTTAATAACAGATAAAGTATAGGCTTATTTGACTCAATGTTGTTCAAAGGTGTTGACAATGACAATCTTTTGTTTGTTTGTATTTTATACCGTCATTGTCCAATGCATAATCATACAACTGCTTATTAAGCTAAGTTTTTCTTCGTTCAAAGCTTGTTGGTTTACAAAATCATGTTCAATTGTCCACTATGACTTTACAAAGTTTTCTTTAATTTTACCTTTTTAACAGTACCCATTTGCACATAAACATCATAGAGTACGTCCGCTGAATCTTGCTACTTGCTTCCTTTCATCTTTGATCGTTGCTCTGGTAAAGAACATGGCAAAAACCTTTTTCAATTTTAAGGCTGAATATAATATCAATGAATAGAAGAAAAAAAATCATCTATTAATCTTTCACGACACTGATTTCTAAACATTTGAAATCAATGTTCAAACTGATTCCAGGAAATGATTTTTGAATGAATGTTGTAAAATGTAAAGGGAAGAAATGTACAATATATATATATATATATATATATATATATATATATATATTTTACATATATATATATCTGTCAAGTGAAAATTCATTGACTACCCTTGTGAAAAGACTAATGTAGTGAGTGAATGTTCTGACAGCTGCTCTGTGTTTCTGTTCCCATAATGTCATTATCATGATAATGATTGTTCATTCCACGATACGTGGATTGAGTGAATGCATCAAGACCAGTAGAGTACATCAGAGAAAGTTTAACAATCCGTTCAGACGTTACTAACTCTTAATTCTCCGCGCATCCACTACTAGATGAGACGACTACTAAAGCTTATGACGTCACATGCGTATAACGATATACGGAAAATACGAATATTTGAAATTTTTTTCCTCCTTTTTTTTTGAAAAAAAAAAGAAAAGAATGTACATAATAATACCATGACCTGTAATTGACTTGCATTCTTCAAACTGCAGGAATACATTATCAAGGTGAACAGTGAACTTGTCCGTTATGATATTTTTATGTCTTCTTATTCCTAATAATGTCTGTCTTGCCTATAACTGTAAAGCACATTATGAATTCATGCAGATCGTATTAAATTCCAATGAAGCGCTAACTTCTGTTGATAAGAATTTACGAGATGAGACATTTAATTAACACGCATTCACGTCTTCTAAAGCCGCATTCGTACTGTTGAAATACGCAATGCAAATTCATGATGGTTTTTTGTTACAGTACGGAAGCATGTACAAGCAGAAAGACAATTGGTGTTTTAGCCATTTTAATGATCCTGCGTCGAAAAAAAAAATAAATCCTAGGCAAAGAATTTTAGTTTAGAGTAGATTATGATTGAGCATGCTGTTCAACACTAATGGATTTTCCTAATCTAATCTTAAGAAATGAAAGAAATTGGACACTGTAGAAAAGTGTTTACTGAGAAAAAAAAATGCTAGTTCAGGGTGTTTTTTTCAAACATTTAAACAACAAGTTCACCTTAACGTGTATATGGATTGAGTTAATACAACAATATCAATGAAAAACAGAAGGGAAAGTTTTAGGAAAATCTGAAATTCCGTCCAAAGGTTATTTGTTTTTAAGTTTCTGCGCCGTCACTGCTAGATTTGAAGACTACTCTCCACGTTATGATGTTATATGCGTAAAGAAAATTACATAATGTATATGAGAATTTCCCCCCAAAAAAGTATTTACATTAAAAAGGACACATTCTCTCGACTTGTTACTGATATAATGGCAATATCGCTACCACCGATTTCTGAAACCCGGCAAGTCAAGTTATCATTGAATATGAGGGAAAATAAACACATGTTGAATTTTCTTAATACAACAACTGGCATCGCAACCTGCAGTAATCTTCTTATCCAGCAATGGCGGCATTGAAACTTCAAATATGCAGACATTAACAAAGGGTTTTCACAATTTCCTTGTTTTCTTTTTTTTAACTGATGTGTTCTATTAGTATTGCTGCATTCTCTCAATCCACGTGTATATTAGGGTAAACACGTCATTTAATTTCACCAAGAAATGAAACAAGAAAAAGTATTGAAATCTCCGTGGCAGCAGAAATGAAGGGATTATCAAGTTAAGCCGTAATTTACTTCACTCATTAAACAAATTATAGTCATGACTTTCATAAAATATCCTGGCAGTGACACAATCCTGATCATGATTTTTTTTTTTCTCCGGGCATCCCCGCGACTCAACCGGGAAAAGCTTTGGTCATGCCCAAACTTGGTTGCCGTTAAATCGGATTGGCGTGCGTACCTCCGGGCAACTACAGACGAGATACGCGCTAGGTACTGTCAGGTGCGGACCAACTGCGGAGAGCTCCGGGTAGCAAATTTGTTTCCCCGCAAGTCAAGCCGCAACATTTCCCGCGATACGGTATGACAAGGCCTTGAGCATGCTCAATACTTGTTCCGAGTGAGTCTTGGGGGTTCGCTCACAGAGGTATACGCAGAACACCAGTAGGAGACCCTTACTGGCAGCACCTCGCAGGCAATTCCAACGCATGTACTTCTCAGTATCCATAATTCGCTCGAAACAGAAAACGGATCGGTTTCAAAGCTCTCGCCCAGGTCACACAGAGTACACGCAAGTAGAAGGTAAGTAGCACGCGTATAGCAGGTAAGAAACAAGTGCGAAACCCCCAAACATTCTTGTCCACCCGCGGAAAATTCTCCTGCGCACTGGAAAATCCCTCCTCGCAACAAGCCCGCGTAGCTTGCCCGGAAAGGACTGGTGTGGCACGGACTTATCAACCTCCTACTGGTGTTCCGTGTGACATAAGTTGCCAGTGGATCTATGTTTATGCGCCGGAAGCGCGTGTCATCTCAAATCCTTGCCTGGCTGCAAACTTTGTCCTGCGGGTAAGTAGGACTTGGGTATGCAACTCCGGGTAACTACGGGTGAGATACGTGCTACTTACTGTCATGTGCGGGTCATATACGGGGACCTCTGGGTATCAAAATTTGTTCTTTGCAAGGCGCACGCAAGGTTTGCTCGGAAAGGTGTGACAGGTCCTTAGTAAACGACACAACCATGCATTGACATAAACTGATAATTTTCGTTATAATGATATCATGTAATGTAGATAGATTCTAGATGGAATTACACTGGCTGTGTAGATATTAAAAGGAATTCACCATAACGGATAGGTCAATAAGCAGTTTGTTCTGATCCTATTTTGTGTGTTTTTTGAAAGAATTTGAATGTTATAAGACCGCCTGCATGGGCATCAGTAATTATCTCTCTGGTAACTGTTTTATAATCTAATCATAGTGATATACATGCATATAACATACACAATATAATTTGCATAACAATCTTTTCAGGAATTTTTTGGTTGAGACAATGTAATACTAACGAAAAGCTATAAGTGGATAGACGCGCAAAGGAAATGGAATTTTATCGGGATTCGAACCCGTGACCTCCGGATTGCTAGCCCAGTGCTCTACCGACTGAGCAATAGAAAGCCCTGGTTCAGTGTTCGTCCCAGAAACCCTAATGTTTAATGCTCTCGTGGTCAGAAGCTATATAGCAGTATGTGTATGTGTGACACACACAAACACACACACACACTACACACTAACATCTGACATAAACCCGAAGGATAATTCAACTTGGGGATAAATGCGAGGGATCGTAAAAGTGGTGCAGCTGTTTTGAGTATTTCACAAACGCAAACAGAAGGAAACTGACCAGAAATAAATATAATGTATCCTCGCACTACTAGTATACGTAGGCTTCTGATCAGTCAGAAATGTCCCGCTGTCTGGTCACATCAAAGAGTCCTAGTTGAACGTGTTGGACAAGAGCATTGATTTCCCATGTAGGCAGCACTTATTCATTTATTTATTTATTATTTTTTTTTTTTTTGGGGGGGGGGGGGGGGGGGGGGGAAAGGATTTTCGTACATTTTCGACCTACACCTCAAGTTTGACAACTGCGTGTGAGCGTTCCATTATCAACATTTCCTGCAAGTTTCATTCAAAGTCGTTCTCAATTTTTTGAGTTTTGGAAACAGACAAAACAACGTCGATGAACGCTTAACCTCCCTCAGCGAAATGAAAAAAAAAAAAAGGTTTTATAGGTTTGAAAAAGAATAAGAGAGGATTCGTGTAGCATCTAATACTTATGTCACTCGTGTCTCACCGATAAATACAGCATGTTCGCTCATCAGAAATTATTTGCTGTAGAAAGTATTTCGCCGTGCAAGGGTAAACTCGAGTGGCCCGCAAAATCTAAAACAAACAACCCTTTTTAATAGAACTTCCAGTTTCAATGAAGTCTTCACGTAGTCCCTTTGCAGCAATTTTGATGAAACTTAGGTTGCATGATGGCACTGAAGTGTAAATGTGACCGTGCACCTCAAAACGAACATAAAATCGCACACACTGATTTTGCGTGAGGACTGAAAATAAAGTGAAATGAGTCAACCTAGCCGAACTTTTTCATATTTTCTGAAAGAACTGGTCTTCTTGTACATTATGCCAAAATTTGGTATCATAAAACGGGCAGGAAAGTGTGTTTTTTAGCAGTTTATCTCGAACATTTTTGGTATAATAGTGTGATTAGGTGTGTCTTTAGAATCCCTTTTTCATTTCTGAAAAACTCTGTCCACACTTTTCATTTTCAACTCTAATAACTTTTGAAAGGATAGGGCTACTGCTTTGAAAGTTGGCGTCAATTATGGACAGAATGTGTTAATGAGGCATGCTCAATTTCAGTTTAATCTAATAATTCCTTCACTGTTGTTACTCTGGTGGTTTACTTCCTGTTTTTTGTCCCATTCATCGCACAGCCAGCACGGTTTGGTAAAGATTAAGCGCTTGAATAGACACTGTACTTCAGAGCCTCTTTTCTCAGTTCACACTTTTCCTGAGTTTATGCTTTCTTTCCAATATTTAGATAGGTTAGGAGAGTCCATTTGATTTGAGTTATACATCGTTTTAAAGCTTAAAGTCTGTTCTTTCAGAATTTGGTCTTATCTAATAATTCATGTCTGGCGACTTTTTGTTTGTTTTGAGGTGCAGGGTCACAAATATGCGAGACATATTTTTGTGAATTGTCGAAAAAAGCGTTGCCGTGGTAACCACAATTTTCTCGAAACCTATTGAAACGAACTACTTCCACAGTATTGTAAAAGATTTACTCCAAATTCGTTATGTAAAATTATCTATACGTGCTTTCTGCAAGATACTCTATATGTCTGTACCCGACAATGCATTACTATGGTAACCACATATTTCTGGAAAAAATCTTGGGGGTTTCTACAACTGCCTGTGACTTGCTGCTGCTACGGGCCATTTGAGGTAAAAAATGGAAACTATGACATCCGTGGTCGACGTGTTATGACATTTGTGGTTAATCAGGTTTTGATCTTGCGCTTAACGTGTTATGAAATTTGTGGTAATTCTGTCATTTGTAGTTGAGGTCTTATGATATTTTTGGAAATGTTGGCATTATAAAGCGATTTTGACATGTAGGGTTTGACGTCTTATGATATTTATGGTGACTTTGACATTTGCTGTTGTCGTATTATGACATTTGTGATAATTTTGAGATTTGTGGTTGCCGCGTTATTAGATTTCGGGTAATTTTGACATAAGTAAGTGATTTTGAAATTAGTGGTTTGACGTGTTATGGCATTTGTAGTAATTTTGACACTTCTGGTTACGTGTTATGACTTTTTTGGTAATTTTGGCATTATTAGGATTTTGAATTTGTGATTTAACGTGCTGTGATATTTATCGTAATTTTGACATTTGTGGTTGTCGTGTTAACAGATTTGGGATAATTTTAACATTAGTAAGTGATTTTGACATTAGTGGTTTGACGTGTTATGACATTTATGGTAATTTTGACATTTGTGGTTAATGTGTTGTGACATTTTCTGTGTAATTTTGACATTAGTAAGCGATTTTGACATTTGTGGGCTTTACACCCCCCCCGCACGATAAAAGGGTTGGTTTTTTATGTTCCTTTAATTTGTTTCTTATTTTTCTCACGTATATGTTCTCTAACATATGTTATGCTAATCTCGCTTACACGTATATTAGAATTATCACACAAGAATGTAAAGAAATTATCAGGGCTTATAGGAAATAAATGAAAGCAGAACTTTCTACTACCTTTGATATTTCAGACGTTCATTTGTACCCATACTGTAAGCGTGACCTTGCCGTGATTGTCTTGCTGCATGCTTTGCAAATGCGAAACAAACGAGCAAATGAGCTTAACAGGATGGTATAGTTCCGTTTGAGATCTGGTTTCAGACATCTAATTGTTTTTTTTTTATTCATTTCATTTCTTTTATGAGATAATTAGAAACGTTATTACCAAAAATTATTGCAAACGTCATGTCAAAAGGAATTCAACGTTTATTTGACGAAAATTAATTTTGGTTTGAAATGACCGACATATATCCAAAACAAAGCGATCCAAATAAGAGGTGGGACTGATATTTCTTTCGGATCGCATTTTTAACTTTGTTTTTAGATACCTCAGTCATTTCATAAGCTTTTTTCATCCAATATATTTTTTAATTCCACTCAGAATCGTATGCTTTATAACATTCCATAAGTGGTCTCATAATATATTTCAAAAGTTAAAAGCCTAATCGTCATTTACACAAATACTATACCATTCCTGTAATGGTATTGAGACTGAACAAGGAAAGGGGAAAAAATAATAGGAAGAATGAAGACAATGTACAAATAGACAAACTAAGCGTTAGACAAAACAAATTCCAGACGAACAACGAAACACGCACCGACAAATGCTGTTACTGATAATTCAAATGGTTATGATAAATTATGTGATTATATTTTCTAAAGAAGAAGAGAATATGAAAATTCGGCCTAAATTTGGGAGCCCCCTCCCCCCTTTCCGGTCCTCATAGCATTATCATTTATTTCTTTTCCTAGAAAATAAGTTCTGTGCAAAACTATAAGAGAAGACAATTTAACTAACATGAAATGTGGGGGACCTACTTAGCAGAGCTTGTAATGTATAGGTTTCTTGATAAAAAAGAGGGAAAACATATTGATCTTGGTAAACAAACAACCTAGTAACGAAAAACTAGGAAAGAGGAAAGGGAGGAATTTGAGGTGAAGGAAAAGAGAGCAGAAAGAGCAAAGAGAAAGAGAAAAAATTGAATTACATTAGAAAATCACTTGTAATATGCTTACAAGATTCCTCGTCACCCGAGCAACATAGTTACGTAACTGTAACAATTTGCAAAATGCAAATGCTACATAATGGGTCATGGATTTAGTAATGTCCTTGACATGGACGACTCTGAAAAAAGAACGAAAAACAAACCGTAATACCTGATAAACAACGAATGTAATAAAGAAATGGAAGTTGGAATAAAGTTGCATGCTAAAAGCCAGCGTGAGGGAATTTTGTAAGAGTGAAGGCTATTTCTGAATGTCGGACCTGTGTGTACTATTCTTTTAAGTGCAAAAGCAGTTTTGTACTGGGGAAAAGTGGAATGAGTTTTTGTACCTTGTATGGTAGGAATTTTTAATTATATATATATATATATATATATATATATATATATATATATATCCCGTTCCTTCCGCAATTCTCTGAGTGCCTTTAATGCCCCCAAACGAGATTCTTTTGGTAATCCAGCTGTGTGAAGGCAGTCAAGCGGTTCATTGTGTCCCCTTTTCTAGAAGAGAAAAATCACCTGGTGAGATATCGTGACCCCTCCCCATCTATAACCGTTCACGCATAATGGATCCCCCCCCCCATGCTTATGACCAATGACAGTAATTCATTCAAAATGTTAGTCAGCAAGGGAGAAGTGGGGCATTAGTTATGCACATTGGTTTGTTATTCTTGATGCCAAATAGGGCAGGGCATTGTCAATTATCTAGGGCCCCTTGACCTCGTATCCCATCCCCATCAACACCATTGCTGAGAAAAATAAATCCGCGACACATGTCATAACATCACACTAAATATATCTATGGCATGTGAAATTTCGGTTTCAAAAGGTACTACATCCTCTTTCGGTTGCAAAAGGTACTACATTCACAAAAATATAAAAATGTTTAATTCATAAAAAAATAAATGAATGGAACTGGTTTTAGTGTTGTATCATCTAGCAGTATAATAGGGGGAAATATCATTCCAGTCTGAGCTTCCTAAATATGATAATTTAAAAAATCACGTTTTTCTCAGAACTTGAAATTATGGATGTAGTACCTTTTTAGACCGAGCTCATCATATAGACACTATATATATATATATATATATATATATATATATATACACATATATATAGGCGTACCTGTGTTTTGGTGCCTTGTCTGCTACCGGCGGTGTCATGCTGTCGCGATCCTCAGGACTGCCTAATATGCTCTGCTTTACAGCATTGAGCACTTTTCAATCCTCAACAAACTACATATTCCCGACGGATATATACCAAACGGATATATATATATATATATATATGACCCGCTACAACAAAAGGATCCTAAAGTCGCAGACAGGTGAGCCGAGGAAATTGCGTTTGAAGTCAGATCATCAAAATAGGTCAAAACGTTCGGATTTCTGTTTTTGAGATAACTTTGTAGTCTAATGTATCTTCTATCATCGGCCGATATCTCGAAGCTAAATGACAAAAGGAAAGGCAAGAAAATAGCATTTTTCTGGGCCATGATTTTCCGACTATTAACGGAACAGAAACGTATCCCAAGATTTGGATTAAGCGCCACAGCTAGACTCCGCCCCTAGCCACGAGGGAGTGATCTCATTGGTCAGTGCGTTGCATCCTTGCTACTGATTGGTCGTGCGTAGACCGCAGGCGCTAAGCTTGAATAAACATCGCAGAGGTTGCAAGGTTCGTACCTTCTATGGTCAAACAGTGAAAACTGCCTTGCTTCCCGTTGATCATGATAGCGTCGGAAGGGAGACTTTGAAGGTGGTTGTCTCGAAATGCTGATATCCTAAACCACTCAACATGCGCTAATAAAATCATTGATATCTCTGCAACCGAGTATTTTTATGAGGCAGGCATATATATGACATTAACGTGTAAGAGTAAGGGAATACTGTCAGGTTATTTTCAGAAAATAGTCCTCCCCCGACTTTCGGATTCTTTTATTGCGGCGGGTCACACACACACACACACACACACACACACACATATATATATATATATATATATATATATGTGACCGTGCACCTCAAAACGAACATAAAGTCGCACACACTGATTTTGCGTGAGGACTGAAAATAAGTGAAATGGGTCAACCTAGCCGAACTTGACTTTTTCATATTTTCTAAAAGAGCGGGTCTTTTTTTACATTATGCTAAAATTTGGTATCATAAAACGGGCGGGAAAGTGTGTTTTTTTTAGCAGTTAATCTCGAACATTTTTGGTAGAATAGTGTGATTAGGTGTGTCTTTAGAATCCCTTTTTCATTTCTGAAAAACCTTGTCCACACTCTCACTTTCAACTCTAATAACTTTTGAAAGGATAGGGCTACTGCTTTGAAAGTTGGCATTGGTTATGGACAGAATGTGTTAATGAGGCATGCTCAATTTCAGTTTAATCTAATAATCCCTTCATTGTTGTTACTCTGGTGGTTTACTTCCTGTTTTTTGTCCCATTCATTGCACAGCCAGCACGGTTTGGTAAAGATTAAGCGCTTGAATAGACACTGTACTTCAGAGCCTCTTTTCTCAGTTCACACTTTTCCTGAGTTTGTGCTTTCTTTCCAATATTTAGATAGGTTAGGAGAGTCCATTTGATTTGAGTTATACATCATTTTAAAGCTTAAAGTCTGCTCTTTCAGAATATGGTGTTAACTAAAAATTCATGTCTGGCGACTTTTTGTTTGTTTTGAGGTGCAGAGTCACATAGATATATACATAAATAAATAAATATATATATATATATATATATATATATATATATATATATAGTATATATATATATATAATCAAAGTAACATCACGTTATGCATCACCAGCGATGCCTGCTACATTAGGACGAAATGCCCTGAGTAGATTACCAATGTAACGAGAACTGCCTGTGGTTTGCTTGGTTGGCTTCACAGGAGTTAAACTTGGTGAGTCGAATCTCCACTTCGTAATTTCACGATATTAATTCATGAATGTTTGGAGTACTAATGGCAGTACTGGTACTGAAGAAATAACATTAACAAACAAGCAGAATCCTGCTGTGGTTGTATATTCATATAATTATGTTGTTCCACTTCAAGCTACAAGTGACTATAATACTCTCGACGATGTAATACCATATCATAATTTCGCAAAGAAAATCTCTAAGCTAACTATCATGTGCTAGCATGCTTATCCTTACCAAGTTAGTCTGATATAAACCTAATAAAAAACGGAAACAAAAAAGAGAGAAAAAAAGACCGCCAATGTGTTTTCATTTGAATGAAGAAACTAACAGTAAAAGCATATTTTTTCATTACCTTTAGCCTCAGATATTTGCACTGGCTAACATTGCGTGCAAGTTTTGTCACTGTTTTGTGTGCAAAAGCAATGCCTTCACATTAATTTAGCTTCTTGTAATTTGAAAGAAAAACAATCACAGATTTGTCATACGATTTCAATAAAATCAAAAAAAAATTGTATTTTCTCTACAATTTCACTCATTATATGTCTACCTTTATAGAAATATATAGAAGCAACAAAGATTTGAAAAACATTATTTTTCTCAGAGCATGACAACTTTACTGTGTCTCAGAATAATGTGGCATACAGGGGGTTTTCACCATGGCACATAAAGAGCTCGAGGTGGATCTTGCTTTTTGTCTTCAAATTATCTTTGCCGCTTCTCTCGCAAAGTGACAAGGAAAAAAAAAAGAGGAAATTCTTCCCTGCCCATTCCACGATATCCAGAAAAGCCGAAAAAAGAGAGCAAAAGATCAAGGCCCTCACCTTGGTGTTAAAAGAACCAAACATCATCAAAAACACAAGCGAGCGCAATGGGGCGAGTGTTTGACTCCCCCCCCTTACATCAGCCAGTGTAAGCTTTGTTTAGAAAAAAAAAAATATTTTCCATATTTTCAGAAAGGGCTATCTTTCTTTTACATTATTCTTTAGTTCGGGATCGTAACACGGATAGGAAAGAGTGTTTTCAACAGTTTTCTACAACCCCTATTCGGGGGAGAGTATAGAATGACTAGGAATGTATTACAGGCACCTTTTAATTTATTGAAATCATTTGTACACTCTCTGTAAGTCGGAATCAATCATGGACAGAAAATGTTGATGGAACGTGGTCAATTTCAGCTTAATCTGATAATCCCTCCATTGTTTTCGCTCCGATGGTTGACATCCTGTGTTTTGCCCATTTCATCACACAGCCAGCGCGGCTTGGTGAAAGATAAGCGCTTGGATAGACCTTGTACTTCAGAGCCTCTTTTCTCAGTTCACACTTTTCCAGAATGTGTGCATTCTTCCAGTATTTAGGTAAGTTGGGGAGTCCGTTTGAATTGAGCTATACATCATTTTAAAGCTTAGAGTCGGCCCTTTCAGAATGTGCCCTTATTCGAAAATGCACGCCTGGCGACTTTTTCAAGTTCAAAGTTCAATTTCAAATTTATTAGTTTCAATTTTGTTGGTTTTATGATAGAGGGGCACATTTAATGTTTGGTCATATTTCCCGGTTCCTGCAATCAGTTAGTATTGGGTGAAAGTATCTATTGCTTTCCTGGCTGTACGTGTTGTTGAGTCGCACATGTATTATATTTAAGTAATGACATTTCTTATTGAACATTTTATTATAATCTATTTGATAGTAAGAGAGGAATCTTTGATTAAAACGGTTAAAGAATATTGTAGAATTTAGGCAAATTCATCCCAATCTTGATGTGATGAAATGAATAGAAACGTTCTTATCGCCTCTTTGGACCTGATTTGCATTGACTATAGATACAAGACAGTGTATAATGAGGGGCGGGGCATATACTCCGCCACTGAAGTATAGGTTTTTTTATTTTTAGAGTTGAGATTCAGCAATCAGGTGCACCCTTCGTTGGAATATTTGTAAAATTTTATAATCTTATCAGATAATTTGGGACAATTGTGAATAAAGAAAGAATGATACCCGTCACTTCTTGCTGAAAATCGACGGAGAATGAAATGGGAGGCCATTGATATTCCCTACTCCCAAAATTATGGACTTTTTTAAATGTTTTAATCGAAATAGCACAATCAAATGTGACCGCCGACAACAGTTTCACGCAAAAGTCGGGAATTTTCAAAATCGTTTTTTTTCCATTGGATGACATTGCCTATTTCATAAGCTTTGCTTTGATATAAAACACTTGTATTCTACGGCATGTGTGCATGTGCATCAGGTGAACATAAACATAATGTATCTTAAATTAATGTTCAGTCAGTCCGCAGCGTGAGCGAAAACGCACGTATTTATTCAAGTCGTATGCACGGCTGAGCGGTGCTTATACGTAATGAGCAGATACATGGTCATGAATAAATCCGTGTAGAACGAGTATTTCTTGTCAGTTTTCGACACTTTTAATATCGACTGAAAGAGAAAACATTAGCAAATATGCTCATGATCAAAATAAAACGGAAAAGAAGAATATAGAATATCAAAATCTCTCTCGAATTCGGTATTGTATTCAAAAATGTTCCTTCACGTTTGACGCCAAAAAAATAACCTGAAATCTTTCATGCCCCTCTAAAGTATGGTGAAGACTATGTCCGCTAAAGTATATAGTATCACAATAAGGGCAAGTTTTCTCATCTTAATTTCAATACAGGTCAGGAACTAGCAAAATTCAGAGACATGTCTAGCGTCGAGTTTAAAAAGATTATCCTTGCATTCGCACCGGAATTCCGGGTCTGTGATTGGTCGAAATCTGTCGCAAGACGCGGCGTGTCGCATTGCGTAGTATCCATTGGCTGCTGACTCAATGCTGTGAGTTCAAAAACTATGTATCAGATAAAAGTGCATTTGATAGGAGTAATAGCTGAATAGTGTACAATTGAGTGAGAGGTAATTTGAAAATGAAAGCCTATATTAGTTTCATGAAATCCATGATTTTTTTTAAAATGTTAGGTTCCAGATTGTGATCGAATTTTCACTCTCTATACAAAACTTGAACTTTACACAGGAACCAATGATGTGTATGTGAGTGTGCACTTACAATGACCCTGAACAATAGACCTGGCTACCACCTGTCCCGAGCTCTGCTGCAAGGCACATGAATGCTTTATCAATTATTCATGTGGATTGCCCTGAGCACAGCTAGTCTGAATTCTTGACACAGGGCGAAATGTATGCACATGAAAGAAGTAAGCACATGTGTCCATGTGCTTGCACACACCACATTTCAGAATGAAAAAAGACTAGCTGCGATAGTGGAATTCCTCATGAAGCATTCCAATCCTGGTCATTGTCCACGACGATTGTCTGGGTATCAACAACACACTCCACGCGCGTTCATTCACTATCCCACTTCCGGTAAGAAAATATAATTTGCCTTGTTTTCAACAGGAAAATTCAAACCTTAAAAATGGTGCCCCTCTTCGTTTTTTAATTGATCATACTCGCTCAAGTTTCACGATTGTGAAATCGAAGAAATTACGGAGATCTATTTTCAATACCAGTCAGGAACTAGCAAAACATCAAACTATGATCTAAAAGCTTCTTGAACACTGGCAAAATAATCGTTTACTTTGATGCTAAAATGGATTACTATATTGAGATCAAAAATTGGGATATTAGGTATCAAATTAATGAGCATAATCAGCTCTATAACATATCCAACCATCCTGGGTCAAACAATGCACTGCAAAAGCTATGAAAGCTGTTGTTGCGACCTCTGCAAAAACTCTCGCAAAGTATCGCGAAGTCTCGTCAGTCTCAAGGGCTCAAACTGCGCCAACGTGATTCTGAATAAAATTGTCGTTCGTGCCTCATTATCGCACGCGCTGCGGACTGACTGTGTTAGCATGACAAAATTGAGAGAAAAACGGGCGTTGATATTTTACCTATTTCTCAAAGACAATATACGGGCGGCGATGCGAGGTTAGAATCACCCATCCTTATGGTGGCGAGTATGGTGGACGCAACGTATTAGAATTTGGCGCCCCCATATGACCGGGTGCATCCAGTAGTTCTGTGCATGGTAAATTGAGTGGACGTAAAAAGAAAAAAAAAAAATGGCCAGAACGAGAAGTCAAAAACTCAGACGACGCAAGCAATTAAGTAGATCAACTTGATGAGCGTTTTCTGTGCATGCGCAAAACATGTTTTTTTTTTTTCCTCTGAAGGTCCGCGTCATAAAAAATCTAAAGCTCCCTATTATTACCTGAAATCGTTCTCGCGGGTCACAATTGCACTTTTCGTTGGTGCGTTAGGAAATTTACGAAGCATCTGAAAAATATTTGTACATAAATGGCTTGCAGATTGCAATTCATAATTTTGAGTTTAGTTGGATCTCTTTTTTTTTTCACACATACAATAAGTTTCAAGGGGGAGGGGGATGTAATTATATAAACCCTTAAAAGCCCAAGGGGGAAGGTATGTTGAACCCTTGCCATATTTTCAATATTTTCATTTGTAATTCCTTCGCCTTTCCACCAATCTAAACCAAACTTGGTGACTTTTAGGTAAGTTTGGTATTGCTGGTTGCCATGACAACTATGAAGTAACAACAATGTCAGTCATTATTTTCTGTTCCAACTGCAATTAACAATAACTACAATGATTCGGTAAAATGTGAGTTTCTTGGCTGCAATTTGCCGAAGAAGCCAAATGTAAAATATTATGGTTGTAAATGTCCCCGAAATGGTTGTCTCATCCTTTCCTCTCTTTTCTGTATGACATAGGCTTCAAGCATAGAGATAATTGAAAAAAAAAACATATTATTTTTTCCCACAGATTTTCTTTTTACTTTATGACATACTAATCTATAACGCAAGTTATGCCCGAAACATTACTGTTTTTCATTTTATCTCCAGACTCAATATCCCATTATCATTCAAATATAAGATAGAATAACTACACATATTCCTATCTCAAACGATAGGAGCCTACAAATTGTACATCACAAGTTTCGTGATGTATTTCTTTCATTGCCATGAATAGGACCCCATGTGATGACCTTGAAACATTTCATCAAAACAAATAATGAACTTTGACTTGCTAATCATTTGTTGCAAATTTAAAAAATAAATGATTGGTCTATAATAACAAGAATGATTATACAAGTGAATAAGAAATCAAACAGAAAAAAAAAATCACGTTTTTAGAATTTTTCATGTTGATTTCTATTTATTTTGCATACTAGCGGCCTCCATGGGTAACTTTGAGAATTTGAGTTGCTCTTCTCTATACTTTCCCGTCTCTTCTGAAGACACGAAATGTATGATCCACATTTGTTATTGCTGCCAAAATGATAACGGCTCATCCGCT
Source organism: Diadema antillarum (assembly GCF_040938485.1). Classification (NCBI taxonomy): domain Eukaryota; kingdom Metazoa; phylum Echinodermata; class Echinoidea; order Diadematoida; family Diadematidae; genus Diadema; species Diadema antillarum. Next base: position 374,050 of record NW_027272036.1, on the reverse strand, counting down.
TACAACATGTGGCTTATCCCACCTCAAGACCTGCATGAGAGAAGAATTGGCAATATCCCTGTACATTTGTATTTTTTTCTCTCTATGTTTCGGTCATCTGTTGTACCGTTGCTCGTCATGTCAGTCTGTAGCTAGAATTTAACTCTTCATGTGCCATGGTGGAAACCCTTGTGTGCCACATTATTCTCAGACACCACTGTTGTCATGCTTTTAGAATATATATATATATATATATATATATATATATATATATATATATTTTTTTTTTTTTTTTTAATGTATGGAACTTCTATAGATTTCTGTTAAGCTGAACATGTGATGAGCGAAGTTGTAGAGAAAATGCCAAGCTTTGCATTGGTGAAGATTGTAAGACAAATCGATGCTTGTTTTTTTTTTCTTTGAAATGACCAGTAACTACATTCACCGTAATGGAATGACTCTTTGCACACAAAATTAGAACTTACACGAAAATGTATTAGGGAACACCGCTTGAAAGTCAATCATCATAAAAAAGGCAAGCTATTTGGGACGAACGGTAAACGCGACAAAAGCTTAAATTGTACTACTGCATTTGGCGATTTATCGATCGGTTTTGGCGGGTTTGTGGGTTTGAGCAGAATATTGGAAGTTTGCACGCCGTCGACTGGGTCGGACGTGCGAACGTGGCACATAAAGAATTAGTTAGGACTTGCGCTCCACAAGCTTGCTTTTTTGTAGCTTCCTTCATGTTTCTTTAGCATTCATTCCGATATTCCAACTTTTATCGATCGACCACTATGTGTTATGTTTGCAGTATTCCATATATGTCTCCTAGCTGGTCATAATTAAATGTATTATTCAATGTTGTTACATTAGTTGATGTATATTTTTTTATTCATTGAGAAATATGAAAATAAATGAAATAAAATGAAATGAAATGAAATGAAATGTGCCAAATAAAGAGGTGATACATCATATAATAACGAAGATATATTGAATGAGGTACAATGTGCCCCCCCCTTGGCCTTGCAAGGGTCAAAATAGTTTGGACTCTAAAGGGATAATCACACATTGAGGGGCACTGTACCCCTTCATCCCCCTACCCCTCTGTTTATCAACATTATACCATTCATATGGCGTTGTTTATCTTGCAGTACATATTTTACGGGTAATTGACAAAGAAACATCAGTATTGAATCTTCTTTTTATGTCTTTGAAAGACAGGTGGTCGTGTTCAGTCTCCGATTCAAAAGAAACTGTTCATTTTATAATTTAATCTTTCTGCAATAGACGACCATTTAGACAGAAGATAGACAACTTATGGATAACTTACTTTTTTTTCTTTTACTTTTCACTTTTTTTTATTACATTTCAATTCCTTAACGGTCTCAACCTGATTACAGAGGTGGTATTTTGAATTTCGAATGCTTGTTTTACACGTTTATTTGAGGAACTCATGACCTCGCACGCTGAAAAAATAAAATTGAAGGAACTAGTGTTGCCTTTGTTGGTTTTGTTTGTTCTCTATTTTCAGTACAAGTATTTCCATCATTGATCCTAGCACTAATGAAAGAATCTCGTGCAATCAAGAAGTAGTGATACGACTCACCAAGGTTATTGCCTGTGAAGTCAACCAAGCAAACCACAGACAATTTTCGTTAAAGTGGTGATTTACTAAGGGCATTTCATTAAAAAAAAATAATAAAATAAAATGTTGGTGCATGACTTTAGTAAAGGCCCTGACACACCTTCCAGGGCAAGCTACGTGGGATTGTTGCTTGTATGGATTATCCAGCAAGCAGGTAATCTTCTATTGGCGGACAACGATTTAGAGGAGATTCACATGCGTCTTTACCTGTTGGACGTGTGCTACTTTTGTTCTACTCACGTTTTAGTTACGGGCAAGTTAAATGGGCGTTGCCTGGAAGGTGCTACTGTTACGGATCTTCTACTGGTGTTCTTGTTGCTAATTGTTACTTATCACAGTTAGAAATAACCTAAGCGTTACACTAAATATATCTAGGCATTTTTAACCCCTAAGATTAATTTTCCTTTAATGGTGCTATTTAATAATTAATTCAAGCGGATGAGGTATTATATCTGTTTTTTTTCCAAACTAATCAAATAATGTGATGGTGTGATACATACTTTGTATTCTGTTGTGCTTTATATTGGATGTCAGATGGGAAATAAACAAAACTGAACTGAACTTTGCTGAACTGGTCGATACCATTTGCTGACTATTGCTAACGACCTTAGCGATGAAGGGCGGTGGTGTGGCTCAGCCTATAGGCCTCCAAGTTGTCTTATGTAATGGAATTATGTATCTACATAATTGGAATATGAGTCTTTTATATCACCATCGCTGCTGCTGAGTGTAATGTTTCTTATTTCTTCCTTTTTTCTTCTTCTTCTTCAGAGAATTGGCTTCATACCTGCTCACGGAGAACAGTCAAATCCACAAAGCTATCATAATGGCACTATCCATTCTTGTAAGACCCATATTTTCGAATAACAAAAAGCAATGGAACACATAACAATTTCGCATGATAATGCAACCCTTATGGAACAAACACACCGTCGAACATTGTGGTTTGTGTGGTAATGTCCCAATTTCACATAGTAACTATGTGAAATTTGGACATTACCACATAAACCACAATGTGTGACCATGTGTTTGCTCCATAAGGGAAATAACAGCAAAAATGTAAGAAAGTACAAGAGTATGTGTGTGTGTGTGTGTGTGTTTGTGTGTGTTTGTGTGTTTTTCACTTCTTTTCCAAAGTCGGCATACGCGCGCGCGAGGTAAAAAAAAAAGAAATCATACTGTTTTATTTTTGGTTATTCTTATTCATTTCTTTTTTGCAACTTTTCTCGTAATCTCGCCGGACGAAAAATGAAAAAAAAAAAGTATTCACATTTCCATTGCCCCCTTCTTCACTATACAGACGAAAACAAAGGAACAAACAAACACACAAACCAACAAACAAAAAACAGGAAAAGTTTAAGGCCCACACCTAAACAAAAGACCAAACAGCACCAAACAAGAATCAGCTCAAGGGGGCGAGTGTTTCACCCCATTCCCTCTTCTTAGATCAGCATTGCAAGCTTTATTTGATTTGAAAAAAAAAAAAAATCTCTGATTACTGCCTGGACATTGACAACCAAGCTAACATCTCCCAGGAGTTGCTAAAAGCTCCATTGAAGGTAAGGGGAGTTAGATTGACAGATAGACAGGCAGACTTTAGAAGGACAGACAGACACATTATACAGACAGAAAGTATAGTGCATTAGCCAATGCTTTTATAACATCTTTATATAATTGAATTAGATGCCGACCCTGGGACACACTAAAAACGCCTGTTGGTAGCTGTCAATGACAAACTAATTCAATTTCACGGCTGTCTGAGATGGCTTAAAAGGCAATCTGAAGCAGACTACACCAACACAATCACAATTTGCCCACGAAATCTAAGAGTTCGAGGGATCAAACATTGTACCCTACAGGGTGTCGGTTTTTGCTACCGCTTGACTTTTATTGAATCAATTGGTCATTTTGTATGGTCAGATATCACGGTTGGATTGAATTTCATTCTACACAAAGTTTATATGGAGCGAAAACTCTTCCTGTCTTTCTTGGCTGCCTTCGTAGGAAGACATTTTGGTGAGTCACAATTATTTATGTTCCGTAATAATATTTGTTATCGCACATCTCCTCATAATTCATTCCATTAACATATTCCATTCCAGTTAATTCCAAGCGTATTTCAAGCATCCCATAAGCGTACGTGAAATGTACATAAAAATCATATAAACAAAACGTACAGACATACAGAGGTCTATACCATCGACTTCTCTTTAATGTAACAAATAAAAATTAAGCATATAAGAAATGACAGCTTTTGCTCAAGCGATTAAGGAACAATTCGGCTTTTAGACAACTTCAAGCCAATCTTGATGTAATCAATAAAAATATTCTAATACTGTTTTTGAGGGTGTCTCAGACATTCTAAAACATACGTTTACTGATTTTCATCAAACAAACTTTGACTTTGACCTAGTACTGTTACTATTTCATTAGTGGTTTACTAGTATCTCACAAAAAAAGTTAAAAATCAATTCCTGGCATCCGCCAATACCGTGCCATCTTTTTTAAACAGGAGGCGCTTGGCAAGAGTAGAGATTTAGGCTGGTCTCCATACCAACATAAGTTAGGCAAAACAAGTACAGTATAGTGACAGTACATGAATATCATAGTTTTCACCTCTTATACTAATTGACAAACCGACACTAACTTCATCCCTGAGAAATTTAATATTCAATTCAATTTCCCTGCGCATCATAACTTTTCCCCACCAAATTTCAACAGATTTTCGTTCGATTTAAAAGTGAGAGTGGTCATGTGAATTTCCATGATTATAGAGATCAACACCCCCAATTTGTGACCGTGCATCACAAAACGAACAAAAAGTCGCACCCTTTGATTTTACGTGAGGACTCAAAAAAGGTGAAATGGGGCAATTAAGTCAATATTGAGTTTTGCATATTACCCCTCCTCTACATTTGTAAGTTTGGGATCATAAAATGAATGGAAATGTGCATTTTCTGCAGTTTTTCTTCATATCTTTTTTGTAGAGTAATGAGATCAAGTATGTCTTAGAGGCCCCTTTTCATTTCTTGATGAGCCTTTGCACACTCTCTTAACTTAAGAGTCTGACAACTTTTGAAGGGATAAGGCTATCGCTTTGACAGTTGCCAGAATGAGTTGATAGAGCATGTTTAATTTCATGTTGTTATTTCCTTTCTGTGTAGTTGACTTTGCGTTTGTTGAAACACCTTTTTTTTTGTGAACATGATATCTTATGTGTATTGTTCTTTTAGTTTGTATATTCCAATTGATGTTCATTATATCACATTTTATGTATCATTTGTATTCCTTTAATGAATATGTGGAAATAAAGTTGAATTGAAGTTGAAGTTATCTGATAATTCATCGATCGTTGTTGCCCCAGTGGTTAACATCCTTTTTTTTTTGTCCCTTTCATCGCACAACTAGCACGGTTTAGTAAAGATCAAGCGCTTAAAACAGATCGACCCTATACTTCAGCATGTGTTCAGAGCCCCTTTTCTCGGTTCACACTTTTCCAGTGTGCGTGTTTTCTTTACAATATTTAGATTAAGTTAGGAGAGTTTATTTCAATTGAGCTTTACATCACTTTCAAGCTTAGAGGTTACTCTTTCAGAAACTGCCCTTAACTGAAAATCCATGCCTGGCCACTTTTTATTTGTTTTGCCATGCAGGGTCACATTTCATCAGCATGCGATGTCATAAGGTTTCCAAATGGACGTGTAAAAAAGGCGTTCAAATTAAACATGTGCTTGCAACGTAATCAAATTCACAGCACTTTTCTGACATGTTATGGCCATTCCCTATATAGATAAGTGTCACATCCTGATAGGGGATAAATTGAAGAAGAAAAGTCAAAAGGAAAGGAAAAGCTAGGGTCCAAACATACTATTAATCAAATTAACTGATATTAAAGGTAACTTTGACAAACAAAGTGAACTATATAACCCAATATATCAAGGGAGAAAAGGGATACACAGAAAAGTGTGGAAACTCATTTCTGTTGACTGAGCTTGAACGTCCAAGGCGCTAAGTTTTGTTCCCATTAAGTGAAACTAAACATGCCGTCAAACCCCCGTTTGAGGCGAGACCCAATCACCAAACGAAGCTGATGGGGTGCTATACCCCCCTAACGATTCCTTGTTTGAGAGTTGGGAGTAGGGGGCTTAATAACTTTCTACTCAGGCGTGGCAAACCTGGAGGCCAAGCCAGGGTTTAATGACTGCAACAGCTGTCATATTGCGTAAGAGCATGATAAGGATATCTTCTTGTGGCAGACCATTCAAAGTGCACTCAATTTTCTCTATTCTTTCTCAAGTTTTAGATTTTATTTTCTATCGAGAAATTCTATAGTCACCCGCTTTGAATTTCGAATAAAAAAATTTGACTCATAAATAACGAAAATACAGGAATAAGAAGGAGAGCATTGTAGAAGTTTGTCGACACACACACGCACCATGGAGCTACGTAGCCCATGCCAAAACCAAAAAAATCTCCTCCTCTCGCGGGTGCCCCCCCCCCCCCCTCCCGTGGCGGTGACTGATGCTTATATTAGGCCAGGGTCAAGAAACAGGTGTTTTATATCTTTGGTTTTTAAGTCCTTGATTGCCAAGATATACACTGGCATCGTCTACAGGCCTGGGTGTAGCTTCTTCAAACGAGAGATTTGCCTCATGATAGGATGTCTAACCAGCCGAAACCTTTGGTTTGTTTGTTTTTTTCGTCAAATTTCATTAGATTTGCTTTTGAATAATTACAAAAACGCTCAAATTCAAGCGATTTTGGTCACTGCTCCACTACTCTCACTGTTCATATCAATTCTTTGACCATTCAATATCATTTTCCACGATTCCTTTTAGATTCTTGTTTCATTCAATTTCGAAAGAATTCATTCAATTTAAAAACACAAAGTTAACATTCAATTTCTTGCCAGCTACAAAAACGTTCCCCCATCGTCACAAGTACCGATTTCAATTTCATTTATAGGAACAGAACTTTGCACTTTATAGGTTCAATTTTGCTCTAGCTGGGAAGAATTTCCATAATCGTCCCAAGTACAAATTCCAGTTCTTACCCTACGAGACTAATACATTCCTTTCAACTCTCCTGTACAGACCGTATCTTCCACCCCCCCAAAAAAGAACAACTATTGCACGATTAAATTCTGAAATGATTTGGATAGAGAGAAACAAAAATCAATTTTAGTCTATTAGTTCATTAAAGCATAAACGTAAGCTAGTTTTGCTGAGGACATACTTACAGCTATTTTTTCAGTCCTCCTGGATATTGTTTGTTGATACTCCGTATTTCTGTCATTGCATCTAATATATGTGACCCTGAACCTCAAAACAAACAAAAAGCCGCCAGACATGAATTTTTAGTAAAGACCATATTCTGAAAGAGCACACTTTAAGCTTTAAAATGATGTATAATTCAAATCAAATGGACTCTCCTAACCTATCTAAATATTGGAAAGAAAGCACAAACTCAGGAAAAGTGTGAACTGAGAAAAGAGGCTCTGAAGTACAGTGTCTATTCAAGCGCTTAATCTTTACCAAACCGTGCTGGCTGTGCGATGAATGTTACAAAAAACAGGAAGTAAACCCCCAGAGTAACAACAATAAAGGGATTATTAGATTAAACTGAAATTAAGCATGCCTCATTAACACATTCTGTCCATAATTAATGCCAACTTTCAAAGCAGTAGCACTATCTTTTCAAAAGTTATCAGATTTGAAAGTGAAGAGTGTGGACAAGGTTTTTCAGAAATGAAAAAGGGATTCTAAAGACACATCTAATCACATTATTCTACCAAAAATGTTCGAGATAAACTGCTAAAAAACACTTTCCTGCCCGTTTTATGATACCAAATTTTAGCATAACGTAAAAGAAGACCTGCTCTTTCAGAAAATATGTGACACTGCACCTCAAAACAAACAAAAAGTCGCCAGACATGAATTTTTAGTTAGGACCACATTCTGAAAGAGCAGACCTTAAGCTTTAAAATGATGTATAACTCAAATCAAATGGACTCTCCTAACCTATCTAAATATTGGAAAGAAAGCACAAACTCAGGAAAAGTGTGAACTGAGAAAAGAGGCTCTGAAGTACAGTGTCTATTCAAGCGCTTAATCTTTACCAAACCGTGCTGGCTGTGCAATGAATGGGACAAAAAACAGGAAGTAAACCACCAGAGCAACAACAATGAAGGGATTATCAGATTAAATTGAAATTTAGCATGCCTGATTAACACATTTTGTCCATAATCAATGCCAACTTTCAATGCAGTAGCACTATACTTTCAAAAGTTATTAGAGTTGAAAGTGAAGAGTGTGGACAAGGTTTTTTAGAAATGAAAAAGGGATTCTAAAGACACATCTAATCACATTATTCTACCAAAAATGTTCGAGATAAACTGCTAAAAAAACACTTTCCTGCCCGTTTTATGATACCAAATTTTAGCATAACGTAAAAGAAGACCTGCTCTTTCAGAAAATATGGAACCCTGCACCAGTCCTCGAAACGAACAAAAAGTCGCCAGACATGAATTTTTAGTTAAGACCATATTCTGAAAGAGCAGACTTTCACTCTTTATGTGCCACGTTCGCACGTCCGACTCAGTCGACGGCGTGCCAACTTCGCATATTCTGCACAAGAAACAAAGCCGCCAAGACCGATCGATAAACCGCTAATTACTGCTAATCCCGCAGCACAATGAAAGCGTTTCTCGTACTTTTGTTCATCTCATATACGGCTTGCATTCTATGTGGCGATCGACTATCAAGCGATGTTCTCAACTAGATTTGCTCGTACATTCTAAGTTTCTGTCACGGTTTAATGTGCAAAAGTCATGCCTTTATAGTAATGTAGCAGCTGGTCATTAAAAGAAAAATTGAAAATAGAGTCGTCATACAATTCATATCGAAACAAAGCTTGGCATTCCTCTTTAACTTTGCCTAATTTGCCCATCTTAACAGAAATTTGTAGAAGTTATACTAATTGGAAAAACAAAATTCTTTCTCAAAGCATGACTACCTTCGTGTCTCAGAATAACGTGGCACACAGGGGGTTTCCACCATGGCACATAAAGAGTTAAGCTTTAAAACGATGTATAACTCAAATCAAATGGACTCTCCAAACCTATCTAAATATTGGAAAGAAAGCACAAACTCAGGAGAAGTGTGAACTGAGAAAAGAGTCTCTGAAGTACAGTGTCTATTCAAGCGCTTAATCTTTACCAAACCGTGCTGGCTATGCGATGAATGGGACAAAAAACAGGAAGTAAACCACCTGAGTAACAACAATGAAGGGATTATCAAATTAAAGTGAAATCAAGCATGCGTCATTAACACATTCGGTCAATAATTAATGCCAACTTTCAAAGCAGTAGCACTATCATTTCAAAAGTTATTAGAGTTGAAATTGAAGAGTGTGGACAAGGTTTTTTCAGAAATGAAAAAGGGATTCTAAAGACACACCTAATCACACTATTCTATCAAAAATGTTCGAGATGAACTGCTTAAAAACACACTTTCCCGCCCTTTTTATGATACCAAATTTTAGCATAATGTAAAAGAAGACCCGTTCTTTCAGAAAATATGAAAAAGTCAAGTTCGGCTAGGTTGACCCATTTCACTTATTTTCAGTCCTCCCGCAAAATCAGTGTGTGCGACTTTATGTTCGTTTTGAGGTGCACGGTCACATATGAAAAAGTCAAGTTCGGCTAGGTTGACCCACTTCACTTTATTTTTAGTCCTCACGCAAAATCAGTGTGTGCGACTCTATGTTCGTTTTGAGGTGCACGGTCACATATATGCCTCGCCCGCGACATCTTCTACCTTCTAGTTTTTCGTCGTGCATACTTCGTATTTCTGTCATTGTACATTGAATCTGACTTGTACTTGTACGCTCGGTTGATCACCCAACTCTCTAAAAGTTTTTTTTTTTTTTTTTTTTTGCCGCCAACATTGTTTTCTTTTTTTTCGCTTTTTCTTTGCTATATTCTTTTAGGTTTATATGTCCCTGATTCATGAATTTTTCATTCATTTCAATTATAAATATCAAGTAAGCATTTATCTCATATCAGCATTTGGGAATCTACACCATACAAGCAATGCTTTTTAATTGTCTTCAAATGCTGTTCTTGGCAATTCATCCATGCATTTCTTTTATGTGTATGGTTTAATATTTTGTTGGAACGTGGAATATGGAACAATGAAAAACAAAACAAAACATTAATAGGAACAGAATTTTGCTCTTTACAAGTTCGAATTCAATCTGCATAACTTTCTACGCAATTATATGTTTGTTTGTTTTTTACACTGTGATATATTACTTGATGCGATGTCGTTAATTTTTGTTTTTTTCCATTTCAAAGTTTCATCTATAATCGTAATTGCGTGGTATGCATTTCTTTCCTGTTGATCCTTCTCGCAATTTCAATTTATCCCTAACATCATGAATGCATCCTTTAAATAAATGCCATATCCCAGAATAATAAATATCGTTACGTTCAAATCCATTTCGTTACAGGGTCATATCGCCAGTGATTTAGCTGGGCGTAAAATGATTCACCCACTTATTCTATCCGTATACCAGATGTCCAGGCATACGCTGTACTCTGCATATGTTTTAATGTGGAGTTTGAATGCGAGGTTAATACGATCTGTTAGCTATATGAGGCAAATGCACCGTTTCAGGTTACATGATACGGATATCCAAACAGATGAGTAACTATGAAGAATATAAGTAATAACGAAAATCACTGCCCGTAGGTTGTTGATATTTGCCCTGTAGTGAAATTGAATTCTAACATTCTCCACGGCGGTGGGAATGTGAATTTGAATGTGTTGCACTTGCATTTTTAATTCGGACGCCCGTTTTACACATTAATAAGAAAAAGTAATGAAATCCCGTGCTAAGGAAATAAAATCTAAATAAATATAGTTGCCTTTCTGAATATTGATCTCGATTGAACTTCAGTGACTGCATTTTAAAGTCGGAGATCGTCACCCCTAATGGTGCGTTATTTCGTAATCTCCCGAACGACCGAAGTTTGTGCATGCAATTGCGCAATGCCAGACTCGGTGCTATATATCCATAAACGTGTGGGACGATGCTGCCACTGAGATACGTGTGTTTGTGTGTGCGTGTGTGTGTACGCATCATACACAAACATTGTGATCGCGAGCTACGGTGATTGGAGGAGAGAAGCCAGAGGACGAGTGGCTCTTTTGGCCTCTCTTCATGCGCATGCGCACTGAGAGTGTGCGTCCATTTGGAAGCTCTCGTGGCTCGGGCAGCCATTTTGGGTCGGGAGATTTGTAGAATAAAGTGTTGTTCGCTGACCCATTGAGCCAGCTCTATTCTCATTCGGTGCCACTACATTTGGTACAGAATGGGGGAGGCAGCGTGTTGCTCTCGTCTCCGTGCCGCAAAAACCACTCGCCACGATTGTAAGGCTTTGAAATTGAATGCAAATCTGAAGAAATTTGGAGGGAAACCTTTAATGTACAAAATAAAAATGCCACCCTGCATCACAAAACCAACAAAAAGTTGCCACACATGGATTTTTAGCGAAGAACAGATCTTAAAAGACCAGAATTTCAGCTTTAGAATGAGGTATACTAGTAACTCAGTTCAAATGGACTCTCCTTACCTATCCTAATATTGGAAAGAAAGCACACACTCTGGAAAGTATGAACTGAGAAAAGGGGCTCTGAAGTACAAGGTCTATTCAAGCGTTTAATCTTTACCATTGCGTGCTAGCTGTGAGACAAATAGAACAAAAAGAGAATGTTAACAACCGGAGTAACAAAAGTGAAGGCATTATCAAATTAAGCTGAAATTAAGCCTGCTTCACAAACACATGCATTAGGTGACGAATCCCGACTTTCAAAGCAGTAGCTCAACCCGTTCCTTCCGCAATTCTCTGAGTGCCTTTAATGCCCCCAAACGAGATTCTTTTCGCCCGTCGACAGAGAGGCACACAGGTTGGTAATCCAGCTGTGTGAAGGCAGTCAAGCGGTTCATTGTTTCCCCCTTTCCACGGTCAACTACATGTGCCAGTGAACAATGGAAATATCGATCGGGTGCGAGGTATGAATAGAGCGTGCGCTGATGAGCTCTCAGAATCTTTTGTTCTACACAAAATCAGGTACCTGAATGAGGTGACTGGGGTCAGCGAACCCGGATTTCTAACTGATCTCTGCCTTGATCGCTATGTACATGTTCGTACGAGTTTACAGCAGAACAAGCAAAAAACTAAATCAGGAAAAGGTACATAATACTGTAAAACACGCATTTTTCAAACAGAAGGAGAACAAATCCTGATAGAGTAAGCTCTTATCTTTTTATCAAACCCACTTTTCTGAGCATTTTAACACAAAGAAACGTGAATTTAGGCCACTGAAACAGGCACCCTTGTCTTCATTTCGGGAACCTGGTAAACCAGGTTCCCGTATATCAATTGCTCCCACGGGAACCTGGTAAATCAGGTTCCCGTAAGGAACGGGTTTATTCTTTCCGGAGTTATTTGGTTTCAACCTGAAGAGTATGGACAGGGTTTTTACGAAATGAAAAGAGGACTCTATGAGAAACACCTAATCACACTATTCTAGCAAAAAAAAAAGTGTTTATGGAAAAAAAATGCTAAAAACACAATTTTTCTGTTCCTTTAATGATCCCAAGATTTTAGTACAATGTAGAAGAAGACTTGCTCTTTCGGAAAATATCAAAAATTCAAGATTGGCTGGGTTGACCCATTTCACCTATTATCAGTACTAAAACAAAATCAGCTCGGGCGATTTTTTATTGGTTTTGTGATACACGATAACAATAAGTCCACAAAGGCTGAGAATAAGTATCAAGAAACCACACTTACACAATACCTGAAAATAACCGAAAGGGGTTTTTTTCAGGAAACTCCTAAAGCACTATTTTCAAGCTTCTAAAAATAACTACTTCATCGGATAAACAAAGAATATTACAAATTCTGAGAGGAACCTAATTTAATGCCAAAGAACGACAATTTTGAAGAAATGATTGAAATTATCGTATATTTTATTATTATCTTATTATTTCATCTGATTTCTAGCATGCCCAGGATTATATCTCCAACAACAATAAAAAAAAATGACGAGAAAGGAGTGTATTTTTTTTTTGCAACCAAGCTCTTCAATTGATAATCCTTCAGAGAGACATTGCATTAAACACTTAATCAGTAAAAAAAAAAAAAATCGCTTTACTTTGCAGCAGCCCATAAGTAAGGGAATGTAAACCATCATATCTATAAGATATGCATGGGGTATCTAAAAGTCACCTGCAAACTGGGGCTCTGGGCAGTTGACAACAGTCAGCATAGGTCTGCTTCATTTTCTTTCTTCTTTTTTTTTTTTCAATGGATGGGTCGTCAGGCTCTCCTAAGAAGAAACAGAAACAACAATATAAGTTACGATTTTAAGAGGCTTCATCTCAGAAAGCCAGAATAAGGACTTCAGGGAGTTTCATCAGATAATAAGAGCTCAATATTTATAAAATATGAAAGAAACAGTCGAGTACAATAAAGCTATACGTATTAGGTTTCTGTCACTGCTTTGTTTCTTTATTTTTTCCTGTATCTAATTAATGATAATCATCTACTTTTCTTATATTTATTTTTCTATCTTCGTATTCTATATTTATGTTTCTATCAATCAATACCATTTAGATTCTAATAAAATCACATTTTCCCCCAATTTTTGTTTACAACGATTACAAATCTCATTCTTTTTTTAAATCGTTTTCGTTAATTTACTTTACAAGTTTTAGGAGCCCAGGCGTCTACAGAACAAAATGGTCCCTGCCTGTCGACTCTCGTCAGATGTGAACCAGTGACTCTCGGGAGCGGGAAAACGGTTGCCACAGTTCCCAGACTGATGCCTGACAAAGTGACGGCCAGGCTGGGGGACTATCCTGCTCTGATTTGTAGCCCTCCACGTAAGTCAAGTGACCGTTTCTTTTTGATTTTTTCTTTAACTTGAGGTTTCTTGAACCGACTAACCCTAACTTATCTCTTAATGTGCCATGGTGGAAACCCCCTGTGTGCCACGTTATTCTGAGACACGAAGGTAGTCATGCTTAGAGAAAGAATTCTGTTTTTCCAATTTGCATTTCTTCTACAAAGTTCTGTTAAGCTGGACATAATAGTGAGCAAAGTTAAAGAGGAATGCCAAACTTTGCTTCCATATGTGACCCTGCACCTAAAAACAAACACAAAGTCGCCAGACATGAATTTTTAGTTAAGACAATATTCTGAAAGAGCAGACTTTAAGCTTTAAAATGATGTATAACTCAAATCAAATGGACTCTCCTAACCTATCTAAATATTGGAAAGAAAGCACAAACCCAGGAAAAGTGTGAACTGAGAAAAGAGGCTCTGAAGTACAGTGTCTATTCAAGCGCTTAATCTTTACCAAACCGTGCCGGCTGTGCGATGAATGGGACAAAAAACAGGAAGTACACCACCAGAGTAACAACAATGAAGGGATTATTAGATTAAACTGAAATTAAGAACGCCTCATTAACACATTCTGTCCATGATTAATGCCAACTTTCAAAGCAGTAGCACTATCCTTTCAAAAGTTATTAGAGTTGAAAGTGAAGAGTGTGGACAAGGTTTTCCAGGGATTCTAAAGACACACCTAATCACACTATTCTACAAAAAAAAATGTTTGAGATAAACTGCTAAAAAAAAAAACACACTTTCCTGCCCGTTTTATGATACCAATTTTTAGCATAATGTAAAAGAAGACCCGATCTTACAGAATATGAGAAAAAGCCAAGTTCGGCTAGGTTGACCCATTTCACTTATTTTCAGTCCTCACGCAAAATCAGTGTGTGCGACTTTATGTTCGTTTTGAGGTGCACGGTCACATATACAATGTATAACAATTCTATTTTCAATTTTTCTTTTGAATTACCAGTTGCTACATTACTGTAAAGACATGACTTTTGCAAATAAAATAGTGACAGAAACTTAGAATGTACACGCAAATCTAGTTGGGAACACCGCTTGATAGTCAATCACCACATAGAATGCAAGCCGTATGTGAGAGGAACAAATGCGCGAGAAACGCTTTGATTGTACCGCGGGATTAGCGATTAATATCGATCGGTTTTGGCGGCTTTGTTTGTTGAGCAGAGTATGCGAAGTTGGCACGCCGTCGACTGAGCCGGACGTGCGAACGTGGCTCATAAAGAGTTAAACAGATGAATAAATTCCCAAACTTCAGAGTGCAATGAAAGCTTCAATCGTGATTCATTTCCTGCCACAAGTAATTCGTTTTAAGTTGTGATTGAATATCGAGCGGTGGTAGCTGTTGGATTTGCGATTACATTTCTGATTTCAGTCACTACCTCATTTCCAAAGGTCATGCTTGGATAACATTTATGTTCTCTTGAAAGAATCATATTCAAGGATTTGTCATAAAATTTACAATCATTCAAAGATTTACATTGTGTCACATGTAAACAAAATTCAATAAATTCAAGGAACAGAAATGTTTTCCCAAAGCATGAAAAAGTTGCGGTCTCAGTAAGTGGCAGACAGGGAGTTTACCGCGAGCAGAAACAGTGAATCAGCTGCACTGCCGTGTAAATTATTAATATATGCCCGATATTCAAGATTCGAGCATTTATTGTCTGATTTAAGAAAAAAAAAATACAGAAAATCTTCCTCCACTGGCAAGATAACAGAGCATAACACAACAAGAATAACGAACAGATCACATATAAATGCACATGCACATATAAATTAAATTAACAATTCGACACATCATCAAACGGTATATTGTAACTAATTAAACTGAAATACTAGTGAAATGAAAAGGTATGTTTGAGATTATAACAATAGGACATTAAAATATGATATTGATGCATTGAATCTTTCCAACATGCTGACGTCTAACTATGACAAAAAAAATGCAAAGTCATAAATACAAAATTGCACAGGCCCTAATAATATGTTGTTGGGAGTGAAACATGTGTGATGTACATAGTGTACATTATACAGAACCCAGGGATCACATGTCACATGTGTGCCCAAGAAGAGTAGGAATAAGAAGAAAAGAAAAGAGGTGGAAAAGGATGGAGAGGGTTCCATAGAACAGCTGCCTCTATGGGCACACATTGTAATACAGTGTTGTTACGCAAATATGCATGCACACGTATGTGAAAACATTCCGTGATCATTCCAATAAAATAGCACAGTGCAACAATGAATGCTGCATAATGCAAAAGTAAATCACAGTCCATGTGTGCCCAGGAAGCAAAATAGAAAAGATAGAGGGAAGGAAGCAGAAGATAGACGGGAGGGGGAGGGATTTCCAGGAAAAGCTGCCTATGTGGGCACAAATACAATGTGATATGCCTTACATAAATACATATATCAAGATTCCATTATAGGGCTGTAAATAACTTGCATAATGAGACATCTCGATAAAAGCACATGGAATTGCACACTTATACATGGTGAGCTGTCTTGAAAACCTGTCAATGCAACAGTGTTATCCTATATTATTGCATTAGTTGCACTCAATAAGTGCCCAGAAAAAGTATAAACCATGAAGAAAAGAGCACAGGATCCGAGGGAAAGAAGAGAAATGGGGAAAGGGAAGAAAGGAGTAGTCCTCTCAAGAGAGATGTTTATCAAAACTCACAAAGAATGCAGCATACAATGTACATGCAGTTGAAATGCATGGATGAATAAAATTCTAATGACATTCACGAAACAGCCTTATAATTCAACGGTGAAAAACAATAATAAGGCACAATCGCCATATACATGTATCACACTGCATGTGCGCCCACTAGTAGGAACCAAGAGAGGAAAGAAAGAGAGAGAGAGAGAGAAGAAGAAAACAGAAGATAGAAGAAACGGCTTGAGAGCTTCCAAAGAACTACACGTGCGGGCACACATGCAACATAAGAAAAATTATCATAAAAGGCATTTGTACAATATAAATACCGTATCATAACAAACTTTCCAGATTCAAATTCAAATCTATCAAAAAAGATGGGCTATTGGAATTAACAAAACAGAATATTGAACGAGAACCAGTGCACCTCATTAGTGGTTCCACAAACAATCAACCGAACCGGTTAAAGTCATTTGACCATGCAATTAACAAAATTATATGCCCGATATCTACAAATTATCTCTCGTTTTCATTTTTTAGTCAGTGAAACGTAATTTTAACTAGTTGGAGACAATTCCCGAGTATACTCATGAAGGTGTCTATGAGAATCTTGTGCTATAGCAAAATTAGTTGGTCCTCAACGGATTAATATGTGACCATGCATCACAAAGCGGGCAAAAAGTCGCACACACTGATTTTGCGTCAGCACTGAAAATAAGTGAAATGGGTCAACCTAGCCGATCTTGACTTTTTCATATTTTCTGAAAAAGCAAGTCTTCTTTTACATTATGCTAAAATTTGAGGTCACAAAACGGGCGGGAAAGTTTGTTTTTTAGCAGTTTATCTCAAACATTTTTTTTTTTTTTTTGGGGGGGGGGGTAAAAATAGTGTGATTAGGTGTGTCTAAATAGAGTCGCTTCTTCATTTCTGAAAAACCTTGTACACACTCTACACGTTCAACTGTAATACATTTTGAAAGAATAGTGCTACTTCTTTGAAAGTTGGCATTAATTATGGACTGAATGTATTGATACGGCATGCTTAATTTCAGTTAAATCTAATAATCCCTGCTTTGTTGTTACTCAGGTGGTTTACTCCCTGTTTTTTTTTTGTCCCATTCATCGCACAGCCAGCACGGTTTGGTAAAGAGTAAACGCTTGAATAGACACTGTACTTCAGAGCCTCTTTTCTCATTTCACACTTTTCCTAAGTTTGTGCTTTCTTTCCAATATTAAGATAGGTTAGGAAAGTCCATTTGATTTGAGTTATACATCGTTTTAAAGCTTAAAGTCTGCTCTTTTAGAATAAAATGGTCCTAACTAAAAATTCATGTTTGGCGACTTTTTGTTTGTTTTGAGGTGCAGGGTCACATTAAAATGATGTATAACTCAAATCAAATGGATTCTCCTAACCTATCTAAATATTGGAAAGAAAGCACAAACTCAGGAAGAGTGTGAACTGAGAAAAGAGGCTCTGAAGTACAGTGTCTATTCAAGCACTTAATTTTTACCAAACCGTGCTGGCTGTGCGATGAATGGGACAAAAGACAGGAAGTAAACCACCAGAGTAACAGCAATGAAGGGATTATCAAATTGAGCTGAAATTAAGCATGCCTCATTAAAACATTCTGTCTATAATTAATGCCAACTTTCAAAGCAGTAGCACTATCCTTCCAATAGTTATTAGAGTTGAAAGTAAAGAATGTGGACAAGGTTTCTCAGAAATGAAAAAGGGATTTTAAAGACACACCTAATCACACTATTCAACCAAAAATGTTTGAGATAAACTGCTTAAAAAAACCACAATTTCCTGCCCGTTTTATGATACCAAATTTAAGCAAAATGTAAAAGAAGACCCGCTCTTTCAGAAAATATGAAAAAGTCAAGTTCGGCTAGGTTGACCCATTTCACATATTTTTAAGTCCTCACGCAAAATCAGTGTGTGCGACCTTATGTTCGTTTTGAGGTGCACGGTCACATATGTAGTTTACATGTTTATTTTCTAATATTTTGTTTTCTTTGAGCGAAGTTGTGGATTTTATAGTTTAACCCTTTAGCAACTGGGGATTCTGTACAAAAAGGCTTTTCCTACTGCAGGAAGGTACAGCAGTGTTGCTTTAATTTCGACAACTTTGTAAATGATGAAAAATAGCTCACTGTAGCTTTATTTTTGTCTTATATACGTTATTTTTTAAGCCTTTTAAGATTTTACCAAGAGAATGATGTGTTTCAAAAATATTTCCGACATAGTTTCGTTGACCCTTCACCTCTTTCAAATCACATAATTACAATGAAGGATTAATAAAAAATAAAACATGCCGGGCCTTTTCAGGCCTTTCAGGGAGTAATAAGACGGGCGGTTCAGTAAAATACTAATGGGTTATTAAGATGGAGGACCTTCGACTATAAAGCAGGACATGTAGTATAAAGCACATTTGATACATGTCAAAGGGATGTCCGAACTTAAAAACAAAATAGTAATTCACATGATTGAATCCTATTTTAACTTGATATCTTCAACACTATTTTTGTTTTTGTTTGCTTGTTTGTTTGTTTTTATTCTAACTTTTTCCTTCCCCCCTCCAATTCCGATCCGTTATTTTAGCCTGTGATTTGGATCCCTGCCGTAACGGCGGAACGTGCAGCGAAACTAAAACAGGCTACGAGTGTGCGTGCCCTGACGAATATTTTGGACCGCAGTGTGGTACGGATACGTTGATATCAACTTTATATCACTACATGCTCTCCATTTAACTACCCCTTTAATAGCATGCTATCTTGGTGAGCTTCAATTGACATGACATCCAGTGTTTGTCTGTAATAAAAAAAGAAGCATTATATATGAAAATAAAATTTAGCAAAAGTCGCATGAGTATGTCTTATATAACATATGTGACCATGTACCATAAAACCAACAAGTAGTCGCCAGACATGGATTTTCAGTGTAAGGGCAGATTCTGAAAGAGCAAACTCTAAGCTTTAAAATGATGTATAACTTAATTCAATTCAATTCAATTCAAGACTCCCCTAATCTAGCTAAATATTGGAAAGAAAGCAAACACTCTTGAAAAGTGTGAACTGAGAAAAGAGGCCCTAAAGTACAGACTCTATTCTAGCGCTTAATCGTTATCAAGCCGTGCTAGCTGTGCCGTGAAAGGGACCAAACACAGGATGTAAACCACCGGAGCAACAACATTGAAATGATTATCAAATTAAGCTGAAATTGAGCATGTTTTCTTAGCACATGCTGCCCATGATTAATCCAAACTTTCGAAGCAGCAGCGTCATCCTTTCAAAACTTATTAGACTTGAAAGTGAAGAATGTGCAAAGAATTTCAAGACATGAAAAGCGGCCTCTAAGACAAACTTGTTCATTCTACTCTTCCCCCAAACAGAGTTGTAGAAAACTGCTAAAACACTCTTTTCCATTCATGTTATACCAAACTTAAGTATAATGTGTAAGAAGGGTAGCTCTTTCAGAAAATATGAAAAAAACTCAAGATTGACTTGGTTGAACCATTCCACCTTTTTTGAGTCCTCACTTAAAATCAAGGATCGCGATTTTTTGTTTGTTTTGTGGTGCACGGTCATATATATATATATATATATATATATATATATGCGTAGCTTTTAAAATATAAAATAACAGATAAATGCAATTTTCATACTTTTCAAAATAATTTCACTATCAGAAACTGAAGGAATACACTTTTTTTCAAGGATATCAATGTTGTAGATGACACTAATAATACTTTCATTATTGTATTTTCTTTTTCTTTTGTCAATTTCAATTTTAATGTTTTCACTTGATAGAAACGAATATGTATAAAGCAATGTCACTATCAGAAACCGAAGGAATTAACTCTTTTCAACAATATTAATGTTGTAGATGACACGACTAATACTTTCATTATTGTTTTTTTTTGTCAATTTCAATTCTAACTTCTTCACTTGATTGAAACGAATATGTCGCTTTTTGCATTGAAGTGTAAAACATTCGTTCGATATTTCCCTACAAGATATTTCCCTACATTAGTGCGCATGTCATTGGCTAGTATCTGCGTAATATTCCACTGGAATGGAAAACGGCAGATAATCATTAATTCGTTCAATCATTATGTATACCATATGTGTATCATGGAGGGTATGTTGTAACTATATACTTGTGATATATATTCTATATTATAGCATGTCCGGTGATTTACACTGAAGACTCTGGACGCAGAATGACGGATTTCTTGTTTCTCGATAACGAGCTCCCTGGAAGTAGAACGGTCCTTGATTTCGGGGTCAAGGCCGGTGGCGACGCGGAAATCGCCTTGTCCCGTGAAAAGAGAAATCTGGCTCAGATGTACCGCATAGGTAAAGCTGGTTCCATGTTTTGTCTTGATATTTGTTCGGTTTTTTTTTTTTGTTGATTTTTTTTTCATGATAAATGCATGGTTTTCTCATTTTCGTTTTTGGATATCTCAATTGTCGGTCACTTTATGCCGACGAGTTGAAGGTCATTTTGTCTCACTTTGACTTTGAACTGTTCTTTTTTTTGTCATTATCGTATACAAAAGGTCAAGTACATTGAAAAACAAGGAAAGTATGAGAATTTTTGGAAGTTTGGTGTAAGTAAGGTTCCTAGAAGAAAAGAAAATAAAAATAAAAAAGACGACCTTCGAGCAAATGGTAACAGGCGCAGTTGTACCAGCTGTCCAGGAAATTGGTAAATGACGGAACACAGTTAGGTTTAAAACAACGTTATATAAGAACAGTGGCGTAACTACGGGGGGGGGGGGGGGCAAAGGGGGCATGTGCTCCCCCCCCCCCTCATCCGCTGGTAAAAAAAAAAAAAAATGGTAATTCAATATTTAGTAAACTGCTCTTGAAATCGACATGAAAGAGTGATCAAGAAGTAAGATATTTTTTTCTAAGACTTCTTTTAACCATAATTAAAGAGGTCCAGAGGTATGTAGTGTGAAACATCGTTAAAAAAGCCCGGACCCGACCAAAACATTGTGATTCAGCGTGATTCCTGGTTGGCATTCTGAATAGAAGCAGGATGTGCGCAGTGTACTCAGAACATCCGAACGGCAAGAGTCGCTGCAATGTTGCGCAATGTGACGTAGAATGTACACCTTTGTACCTTACGCTTCGTTGTATCACAGCTAGATCATTGATTTTGCAGTGTTGCTTTGCATAAAAGTCTATATCAAAATGCCTTGCATTGCCAATAATAAGACTTGAACTAGTATTTCCTAACTTTTCCACGTATATAAAAATATACAAACAATGAGGGGATGCTCTAAAGTGCAGATTTTGGACTTCTGTCACAGTGTGTTACACGTGAACTAGCTTATTGGTCTAGATGAGGCAGTTTGATCACCCGAAATGAAATATAAAAAGAAATAAAGTACCGTTGAAATTATGTGTGCATTTATTAAAGTGTAATCAAGTCTTCAAATCATACATACGGTCGTACAATATAATAGTCTTCTGAGCTCAGAGCTTAAACATATCTCACAGATTAAATGACTGTTATCCCATATATCAAATACTAACAACCTTCTAACTCCAAAACTAATAACTCTCAATGTTAATCTTCCGACTTATAAACTGAGTAACCAAGTACTACAACACTTCTCACAAGTAACCAAGTACTACAACACTTCTCACAATATTGACTAATGAGACGGCGTGGGCATGTGGCTTGCCACAACAAATCTTATCCCTGACCACAATGTCGGTCAGCGTTCAGAGTTCAGTTCACTACAAACTTGTGGTTCCGGTTTATCATTAATACTGGGGAATGTTGTCATACTGACTTTGCTTCGCGAATCGGCGTTCTCCATATGTGACGACAGCCTTGCGTCCTTGGAAACGGCGAACGCGAAGCGCTTGGAGAATGTGTCGGGGCGACAACGACGTCCTTCGACCGGTCGACCGCGGTTCAGCGAAGGCGACGGATCCAGCCCCGTGTAACCGGCGTTACTGTGGAGGGGGTGCGTCTCGGACTCGGCGAGGGAAATCCGGGCAACGGGTCAGGCAGCGGCGGGAGACACCTGTGGAGTCTCGACCCGGTGATTGCGTGAGCTTATCTGGACGAAGCTCCACTATACCCTTAACAGCCGTCTGGAAAAATATTACAAACAACATCATACGAGACAACTGTCTTACAATAATCATCCACTTCTGTAATACCTTTACCTTGTTGCCGTCATCAACTCACAAACATAATGAGGGAATCATATATACATTCAAACAGCTATTTTAGCCATTTATATAAAAAATACAGAAATATCACAAGGGCCTCTCAAATGTACCCTAATCTCAAAATATACAGCAGACAATTAAATCTACAGCATCATCATCATTACAATTCACTACGCGGGGACATAATTCCAAGTATTACACTGTACTTCAAACTTCAGTTATCAAAATTACTCTTTTAAACCTACCTTACAATTATCTTCCGTCTTCCTCATATCAAACTCGAATACAGAACAAAAAATCCTATATCATCTTTCTTAAATTAAATAAAACTGTATTCATATCACAAGTACAATCCACAAAGAGGGGCTTCAAAACTGTCCTGGTATCAATGATTATATAGAATACGGCTTACCGCCAGAAATATAACTATACAATAACAATTACTATCTGAGCAAACTCAAACCATTATCCATACTACGGAATTATAAATAAGACAAACTGAAACTTACAGTTGGGCCTTGGACACCCCAGTTGTGGCATCACTGCTAGACAAGGCTCTGCAGCGTCTGGTCTGTCTGGTGGCAAGACAGGATGTGGCAGCTTCACTTCTTGTGAGCCTGCCTATACATACGCTGGCTGCTGCAAACTTAACTATGCCGGGAAACAATAGCTGTCAATCACCTGCATGTGGGATGCCTCTAACCCGACTAAATTCATATGCAAATTCACTTCCTCCCAGACTGGAGGGTATTTAAATTAGATTTAAATCAACTCCTTACATAAAAGTCTATATCAAAATGCCTTGCATTGCCAATAATAAGACTTGAACTAGTATTTCCTAACTTTTCCATGTATATAAAACATACCTACACACAAATACAAACAATGAGGGGATGCTCTAAAGTGCAGATTTTGGACTTCTTTCCCCCACTTGGTCACTTCGACGCTCCCTCGCTGGTCATACCTCCCCAATCATGAACATAAAGCGACATCCTTGACTAGCAGTGGCGAATCCAAGGGGGCGTGCCCCCCTTAATTTCCAAAGCGAAAAAAATACAGCTACAAACGGCAGTTTTTGGACTGTAAAATGTTAACATTTTCAAGCTCGCTCGCTTCGCTCGCTCGCATTTAATCGTTATGCCATTCTTCTCATGTTGCTGCCAGTAATTGCCAGCAGTTGTGCCCGTTCCCCGTTAATTTCCAAAGCGAAAAGATTCAGTAGCTACAAACGACAGTTTTGGGACTGTAAAATGTCAAAATGTTCAAGCTCGCTTACTCCGCTGGCTCGCATTTAAACGTTATGCCATTCTCCTGATGTTGCTGCCAGTAATTGCCAGCAGTTGCGCCCAGTGCGCCCCCTTTAATTTCCTAGGCGAAAAAATACAGCTATAAACGGCAGTTTGGGTAATGTAAAATGTCAAAATTTTCAAGCTCACTCGCTCCGCTCGTTCACATTTAATTTTTGTTATGCAATTCCCCTGATGTTGCCAGTAATTTGTGGTTTCACACCGTCATTCCATAATCCATGTAAGGTAAACTTACAATGTTGCTCAATGACTGCGCTGTGTAGTGTATTACATTCAGTTATGTATTGTAGTCCCCATAAGTTTGCAGACCTTACAGCACACGCACACACACTTACACACACACACACGCACAAGCATACACACCCATAAAATTACTTTTCCACGAGGTGCGCCCCCCCCCCCCCCAATGTCTTGACCCTCGGTACGCCACTGTATAAGTACATCCATTTAGATAACAACTGGAGCAGCTCAGAAGAAGGGATATAGGGGGAGGGAGGGGGGTTATGACGAGGAAGAGAGGACATGAATAATAATTCAAAGAGTACAGAAACTAAGCTCACATGACGAAAATATAACATAAATTATGACCGTTCATCACAAAACGAACAAGCAGCCGAATCCCGGGATTTTACGTGAGGGAAAAAAAAAAAGGTGAAACGGATTAGCCACGTCAATCTTGAGTTTTTTCATAATTAATATCTGAAAGAGCTATTCTTACTCTATAGTATCTTTAAGTTTGGGATCAGAAAATGAATTTGAATGTGTGTTTTAAGCAGTTTGTCTTCAACTTTTTTTTTGGATTGTGATTAGGTATGTCTTTTAGAGGTCCCTTTTCATATCCCTTGCTCACTCTTCACTTTCAACTTTGAAAGTTGGCAATGATCATGGAGAGGATGTGTTGATACAGCATGCTCAATTTCAGCTTAACCCGTTCCTTCCGCAATTCTCTGAGTGCCTTTAGTGCCCCTAGCTTTGATCGCTATGTACATGCTCGTACGAGTTCACAACTGAACAAGCCAAAACTAAATCAGGAAAAGGGTAAATAATACTGTGAAATACGCATTTTCAAGCAGAAGGAGAACAAATGCTGATAGAATAATATCTGTTTGTCAAACCCACGTTTGTGGGCATTTTAACACAAAGAAACATCAATTTAGGCCACGAAAGCAGGCACTCTTGTCTTCATTTTGGGAACGTGGTATACCAGGTTAGCGTAAGGAACGGGTTAATCTAATAATCTGTTCATTCTTGTTTCTCCAGTGGCTAAGTCCCGTTTTTGTCCCATTCATACCACAGCTAGCAAAACTTGGTAATGATTACGTGCTTGAATAGAGCCTGTACTTAAGAGCCTCTTTCCAGAGTGTGTGTGCTTTCTTTTAATTATTTGGATATGTTAGGAGAGTCCATTTTAATTGAATTATACATCATTTTGAGCTTAGAGTTTGCTCTTTTAGAATCTGTCCTTAACTGAAAATGTATGGCTGGCCACTTTTTGTTGGTTTTGTGATGCAGGGTCACAATTAATCCTATTAGGTGACTACAAAGTTGACTGGACTTGAAAAAGAAAATTCCTTATAACATATTATATATGACCGTGCACCTCAAAACGAACATAAAGTCGCACAGTGAAATGGGTCAACCTAGCCGAACTTGACTTTTTCATATTTTCTGAAAGAGCGGGTCTTCTTTTACATTATGCTAAAATTTGGTATCATAAAACGGGCAGGAAAGTGTGATTTTTTAGCAGTTTATCTCGAACATGTTTGGTAGAATAGTGTGATTAGGTGTGTCTTTAGAATCCCTTTTTCATTTCTGAAAAACCTTGTCCACACTCTTCACTTTCAACTCTAATAACTTTTGAAAGGACAATGCTACTGCTTTGAAAGTTGGCATTAATTATGGAGAGAATGTGTTAATGAGGCATGCTTAATTTCAGTTTAGTTTGATAATCCCTTCATTAATGTTACTCTGGTGGTTTACTTCCTGTTTTTGTCCCATTCATCGCACAGCCAGCAATGTTTGGTAAATATTAAGCGCTTGAATAGACACTGTACCTCAGGGCTTCTTTTCTCAGTTCACACTTTTCCTGAGTTTGAGCTTCTTTCCAATATTAGATAGGTTAGGAGAGTCCATTTGATTTGAGTTATACATCATTTAAAAGCTTAAAGTCTGCTCTTTCAGTATATGGTTTAACTAAAAATTCATGTCTGGCGACTTTTTTGTCTGTTTTGAGGTGCAGGGTCACATATTGAGATTTCTAGTAGAAGTGATCAAGAAGGTATCAAACACATATACAATACTTCCACTGCAACTTGAAATTCTCTTGCATCTCAAACCTTAATTTACCCTAATTCTCGAAAGTGAGGCCAAACGTTACATGTAACCATGACAGTATTATGCTTGTGCATCACAAAACCAACAAAAAGTAACATGATGATTTCAAACTGATTTAAAATTAACTAAATGTCTTAAATCTTAGTTCATAAAATGAATTTATTATTGCATTCTTATTCATTTTTTTCTCTCGAGCACCATTTTCCTTGATTAGTGTGATTTTGAATACACTAAAGGACGTACCATTCCCTTTCCTTAACACGTTGAAGACGGACTGGTATCCCCATAACTAGGGCTCGACACTAACTTTTATTTTTGGTGGCCCGATCGGGCCACCAAAATCATTAATGTTTATTTTTTTGGTGGCCCGACAGTAAAATCTGGTCGCCAGAAAACAAATCAAGAAAAACATAAGAAATACTAAATCGGTCCAACTGAACATAGAAAATGAAATATTAAGTATTACTGAAGTGATACATGTACTCATGTCTAAAATAAATGAAGAGAAAATTCAATCATCTAACTGTTATTCTGAGTTCTAAGATTTAGCAAATATGCTTATAGATTATTATAAAAGTTGATGCCTATTTAGGTGGTCAAAACTTACGTTTGAAACGATGGAGTGGGAACATTTTTAGACATTTGTGAGCATCCGACATCTGTTTTGGCATTATAAAAAAGCTGGAAGCTACCGTTATTCATTTCTGATTGTAAAAGCAATTATCCAACATTTACTAGTATTTTGACACCGTACGGAGCAGAATGTTAATATTATTTTTTTTTTCAAATGTAAAAGCAAAGAACGGACATTCATTTTAGCATCTTACGGAGCTGAATGTTAACCTTATTCATTTCTGAACGTGAAAGCAAACATCTCCAATTTATTTTAGCATCTAACTGAGCCGGTTGATACCGTTAATCATTAAATTTTCCAAATGTGACCCTGCACCTCAAAACAAACAAAAAATCGCCAGACATGATTTTTTTTAGATAAGACCATATTCTGAAAGATCAAACTTTAAGCTTTAAAATGATGTATAACTCAAATCAAATGGACTCTCCCAACCTATCTAAATATTGGAACGAAAGCACAAACTCAGGAAAAGTGTGAACTGGGAAAAGAGGCTCTGAAGTACAGTGTCTATTCAAGCGCTTAATCTTTACCAAACCGTGCTGGCTGTGCGATGAATGGAACAAAAGACAGGAAGTAAACCAGCAGAGTAACAACAATGAAGAGATTATCAGATTAAACTGAAAGTAAGCATGCCTCATTAACACATTCTTTCCATAATTATTGCCAACTTTCAAAGCAGTAGCACTATCCTTTCAAAAGTTATTACAGTTGAAAGTGAAGAGTGTGGACAAGGTTTTTCAGAAATGAAAAGGGGATTCTAAAGACACACCTAATCACACTATTCTACCAAAATTTTTCGAAATAAACTGCTAAAAAACACACTTTCCTGCCCGTTTTATGATACTAATTTTTTGCATAATGTAAAAGAAGACCTGCTCTTTCAGAAAATATGAAAAAGTCAAGTTCGGCTAGGTTGACCCATTTCACTTCTTTTCAGTCCTCACGCAAAATCAGTGTGTGCGACTTTATGTTCGTGTTGAGGTGCACGGTCACAAATGTAAAAGCAATAATCTGTTCTTCATTTTAGCATCGTACGGAGCAGAATATTACCGTTATTCATTTTAAAATAAAACAAACAAACAAACATGCAACATGTGTTTTATTATCGTACGGAGCCGAATGTTACTGCTGTCCACTTCCGAAAGTGAAATTAATTATCTGACAATTTAGCATTGTACGGAGCCGAATTTTACAGTTTTTCATTTTTGAACGTCAAGGCAGACATCAGACATTAAATATTTTACCATCAAACGCAGCCGAAAGTTACTGTTATTCATTTCGAAATGTAATAGCAATAATATCCGACATTCATTGTAGCATCGTATGGAGCAGAATATTACTGCTATTCACTTCCGGACGTATATAAAGGCAATCATCTGACATTTATTTTAGCATATTGCTTAGCCGAATTATTGCTATTTACTCTCGAAAGTAAAAGCAAACATCCGACATTTATTTAATCATCATTCGGGGTTGAATATCATTGTTATTCATTTCCGAGCGTCAAAGGGCAAGGGATCATTCGACATTTATTTTAGCATCTTCCGCAGCTCTGTTATTGCTATTTACTTCAAACCTGAACGTGAACATCCGGTATTTATTTTACTATCTATATGGAGTTGAATATTATTGTTGTTCATTTCCGACCGTCAGAGCAAAATTGATATCCGACATCTATTTTAGCATCTTCCGGAGCTGAATGTTGTTGCTTTATACATTGGAACATAAAAGCAAACATAAGACATTATTCTTATCATTCACCTGAACGTGAACATCCGGTATTTATTTAACTATCCATATGGAGTTGAATATCATGTTTATTCATTTCCGAACGTCAAAGGGATCATTCGGCACTTACTTTAGCATCTTCTGGAGCTGAATGTTGTTGTTATTGACTTTCCAACGTAAAAGAAAACATCCGGCATTTATTTTCTCATCGTACGGAGTTGACTATTATTAGTATTCATTTCCGAACGTCAAAGCTAACATTCCACATTATTGCAGCATCTTCTGGAGCCGAATGTTATCCGTATTCATTTCCGAACGCAAAACCAAACATCCGACACTCCTTTTAGTATCATACGGAGCCGAATATTATCGTTATTCATTTCCAAAATAAAAAGCAAACATCCGGCATTTATTTTCTCATCGTACGGAGTTGAATGTTATCAGTATTCATTTTTGAACGCCAAAGCTAACATTCCACATTTATTTCATCATCTTCTGGAGCCGAATGTTATCCTTATTCATTTCCGAAAGGAAAACAAACACCCGACACTTATTTTAGTATCATACGGAGTCGAAAATTACCGTTATTCATTTCCAAAATAGAAAGCAAACACCTGACATTTAGTTTAGCATCTTATACGGAGCCGATTGTTACCGCTGTCCATCTACAAAAGTAAAGGCAATTATAAGACTTTTTGGTGGCCCAAGTCTTCATTTCTGAAATGTTGGTGGCCCGACGCGCGTTTTTGGTGGCCCCGGGCCACCGGGCCACCGGGCAACCGGGCCACCGGGGCACCGTTAGTGTCGAGCCCTGCCATAACACTCATTTTCAATCTGACTTAGCCCGATGATACTCGGGGATTAAGAATAAAAAGAATGTTAAAAAAAAATGTTTGAAGAGTTCGTTCGCAAAAACCGATAAGTCCGTATTTGCCAAATGGAGATATTTGCGATTAAAGGTCAAGAAAAATGAAGAGAATAGTAAGAAAAGTTTTGCTTCTTTCGACAATAACTTCAAAAATGTACCTTTATATACGTAGTGACCAATATATCATTTAAAAGGTATTATTTTGTACTTTATGACAGAGACTGTACTTCAAAATGTTAAAAAAATGGACTTATCGGTTTTTGCGAATAAACTCTTCGTATGCAACCTTCATTCATGAGTTGCTCACAATATTGATTGCGTCATAATGTTCCAAAAATAGGGCTCTAGTAACCCATTTTTTTAAACAATGATAAATCAATTTGATATTCACTGGATTATCGACAGTATTGGAAGAGACGCACATTAGTTGAAACTTATGTTATTTTTTTTTCTCCCTCTCTCCTTTCATTCTGATCTCGCCATGATTTCCGCGTGGGGTAATTCAGTTGTAGCAGAAATTATAAGAGGTCAAACTATGAACGCAACATTAACTGCGCAGGGCCCTGTTTTATGAAGAGCTAAAATTGATCATATAGTTGATTTCAACTGTAAGTCTATGGCAGCCTGTGTGGTAAGGAAATTCAAAATCGATTTTATCTTTTGATAAAACGGGGCCCAGAAGTTATTATTGAGAAGCATGACATTCTCTTCATGAAATTCTGTGGGGCAGGTTAAATTCACAGAACAGATTAAACGTTCTCACGTTGTTTGTTTTTGCTTTTTTTTTCCAGTTCTCGGTGGAGGTGGAAACACGAACGTATGGGTTCTGCGAGCATGCCCACCCTACAGCCTTGCATATCCGTGTGCAACGAGATCACTGGCAGCTAGAAAGTACCTTGGTAGGGTGCTATCAGGCAATTCGAGGTACGCCCGTTTCTGGTTGACCTTTGATGGGGGTCGTCTCAGGATCGGTCGACATGGCAACCAGGTCCCCTTTATCGACTGGACCGACTCGAACCCCCATCCTATCAAATACGTCGGGTTGTTGACTGGGTGGGGCTCAGAAGGATACTGGCAATTTCACACTTTTTGTTGATATTTCTTTACATTTCTGACGGGTGTTGCCCATAGTACGTGTAGTAAGGAGAGTCTCGAAATATTCCAAATTAAATTGTCCTTCATTAATTTATTTAAGTAAGTAAAAACATAACCGCTGCACTCAGAGCTGTATGAAAACGATAAAAAAACAAACAAAACATCCTACATTCTTGCGTCTTTCTATATACTTAGAATTTCAATAAGTTAAAACGAAAAGAATCGTTTCCACATTTGAAAGCTAGGGACATCAACAACAGCAAAACAAGTAAATTCATCAATATACTTTTTTGTTTAATAGATACTTTATTTTCTGCAAATCAATAAATCAATCAACAATTCAATAAACATAAGGCACATAATCATGAGCATGTTGGAAATATACAAAGTAAATTCAAGACAGAGTCATTTGACTTGCATAAACAAAGACATAAAACGAAAATAATGGTATAATATACAGTATGCAAATTTCTGCAGCGGGGATTACAACAATTACAATTATGGAGCCATTGTGCAGAGGGCCGCCATTGTAAGCATAGCTTGAAAAGATGGCCGGCCCGAGGGAAGGTAGGGACGTATGCTAGATTCGTAACAATACGATACAATACAATACAAATTCTGCTGCGAAGATAGCAGGGGAAAATAAACTCTGATGTGTGATGGTGGTGAATGTGCGTGCAAGTGCTAAAAGGTGCACAAGGGCAGATACGCTGGAATATAGAATAACAGAATTGGTTTGTTGGAAGAGGGAACAATATACGATATTGCTACTGGGAGACCAACATTAATCATATAAATTATTAGTTTTTGATTCGTATTGAAAGTATACTGTAATAAAAAGTGCTTCTTTAGGTTTGCTTTGAATGAAAACAAGGAGGCACACTGTTTCAACTCCTCAGGAAGAGTGTTCCATGTATCCGGACCGTGATGTCTGATCGACTTTTGAGCGAGTACAAGCTTTGGATTACTTACATGAAAATCATGGGAACGACGGGTTGGGTACGAGTGAATAATGGTCATTAGTTACTAAGGCATTATGAAAAAAAGGTAATACATTTCGAGTGTGTTTATACATAAATATGGCAGTTAGGTATAAATGTATATCATGGGCCTTTAGAATTTTCAGGCGATAAAATATGGGATCAGTGTGAGCCAAGAAGTTTGAGTGTTTGCATATACGAAGAGCCTTTTTCTGAAGAATAAAAATTGTGTTCAATTTAGTTTTGCTACAGTTGTCCCATACAATATTGCACTACATTACATATGTGACCCTGCACCTCAATACAAACAAAAAGTCGCCAGACATGAATTTTTAGTTAAGACCATATTCTGAAAGAGCAGACTTTAAGCTTTAGAATGATGTATAAATCAAATCAAATGGACTCTCCTAACCTATCTAAATATCGGAAAGAAAGCACAAACTCAGGAAAAGTGCGAACTGAGAAAAGAGGCTCTGAAGTACATTGAGTCTATTCAAGCGCTTAATCTTTACCAAACCGTGCTGGCTGTGCGATGAATGGGACAAAAAACAGGAAGTAAACCACCAGAGTAACAACAATGAAGAGATTATGAGATTAAACTGAAATTAAGCATGCCTCATTAACACATTCTGTCCATAATTAATGCCAACTTTCAAAGCAGTAGCACTATCCTTTCAAAAGTTATTAGAGTTGAAAGTGAAGAGTCTGGACAAGGTTTTTCAGAAATGAAAAAGGGATTCTGAAGACACACCTTATCACACTATTCTACCAAAAATGTTCGAGATAAACGGCTAAAAAAACACACTTTTCTGCCCGTTTTATGATACCAAATTTTAGCATAATGTAAAAGAAGACCCGCTCTTTCAGAAAATATGAAAAAGTCAAGTACGGCTAGGTTGACCCGTTTCACTTATTTTCAGTCCTCACGCAAAATCAGTGTGTGCGACTTTATGTTCGTTTTGAGGTGCACGGTCACATGCTATGGTAAAAATAAAAAAAAATTATATAACATTATTAAAGTTTGATCATTAATCAAATACTATTCTCCCTAAAACACCAGATGCTTTAGATATTGCTGTGGTAATATTCTGAACATGAGTATTCCAAGTTAGATTGCTTTCTAGGGTCACTCCTAGAAACTTGGTTGAGCGTTTCTCAGCGATGTTAATATCATCAATAAAAATACTTTTGGGAAGGGTGGGTTGAGATTGTAGAGTATGAAAGTGTATAAAGCATGTCTTATCAATATTCAATGAAAGCTTGTTACAACAAAAAGTCGCCAGACAAAGCAGACATTTGGTTTTCATGTATATTGCCATATAACTCAAAATATATGGAGAGCATCGATATAAACATAAATGTACATGTAGAAGGGAATACGTTCATCAATGCACCATATCAAATGTTGCTTCACGATTAAAAAAAAATAATAAATACTTAGTTATGTATCAGTTTATCGTGTTAAAGTAGCCATCTGTTTAAATCCGAGTGCAGTCATAATGTAATAAAGGACAATGAAAACACGATATGAATTTTTGAGGTAAACATTTGTTTTTAGTTAGAAAAACTTAAGTATCATCACTGATGCCTCAAAATGCAAAGGACACAGGTATAAACAGTTTATCACTGTGTCGTATAAAATGGTCGCCATATTTAATGATTTTCACTGTATGAAAACTTTATGCAATACCAGATGGTTTTGAGTTATTAGTCAAAAGACTGGTGCAGTCAGAATTAATTCAGCTATGGATCATGAAAAGTTGACAATGCCACTAAGGTTCCTTCCTGCCATTCAAACGTACCTTTACCAATAACATAAAAGTCAAGGTAGCATGGCGAGTTACAACTTAGGCATGTTGGGTGAGATTGTTTAGTGGAACGGAGCAAGCGAGATTACTGACAATGCAAAATGGCGCGAATGGTGGGCTCAACCGATTGTATTGCAAAAGGAGGGGGTGTTTCGTTGGAGTGTACAAGTAAATGCCTATGTTAGGACTGGTCTATACTGTTGGTGCGCGAAGTGCTAATTCTGCATTTGTCTTGCTGACAATGGTTGAATGATAGAAAGAAGCTGAGACACTAAAGCTCGGAACGAGGTAAAAACACCTCTCCAGAATATTTGTCTTTGAATTAGATCCTTCCAAAGATCAGGTCGTGCGTCGACCTTGAGTTCATTGTTATCGTTGTACCAACAGATGTAGCAAGGTGGAAAATACATGAATAAAATAGCACGCACATTACATAATCTTACAATATATATGAAGTTTGTCTCCAAAAATGACATTGCAGTGAGTGGACTTAGCTTGCTCTTTTGAAATAGCCATCTGTTTTAACCTCGAAGCTTGTTTGTGGCAGTAACAATGCGATGGCAAGAAATGGATACACGCGCCAAATGCATTAGTCAGACATTTCGAGTTTAAAAGCAGACAATTTGATTTCATGTGTATTGCTATAGCTCCAAAATATACAAAGAGCATAATTCTAAACTTGGATGTACGTGCAAAAAGAAAAACGTTTGTTACTGCACCGCATCAAATGTTGCTTCAAGAAAACACACACACACACACACACACACACATATATATATATATATATATATATATATATATATATACCTATATCATTATATACCAGTGTATCATGTTAACGTAGTCATCTATTTAAATCCGAGTGCAATCATAATGCAATAAAGAAAATATACACTATAAATGTCTGAGGTAGACATTTTGATTTTAATGAGAAACACTTCAATATCATAACTGATGCTTTAATTACACAATATACACAGGGCATCAGTATAAACCGTTTTTCAATGTATCATTTGAAATGGTTGCCTCATCTGATAATTTTCATTGTATGAAAAACTTTATGCGATCCCAGTTGCTTTGAGTTCTTAGTCAAAAGACTGTTGCGGTCAAAAATAATTCAGTTATAGATCATGAAAAGTTGACAATGCCACTAAGGTTCATTTTTTTTTTTTTGCTACTCAAATGTACTTTTTACTATAACATAAATGTCAACGTAGCGTATAGCGTGTTGCAACTTGGGCATTGGGTGGGGTTGATTAGTGGGCAGCGAAGCAAGCAAGGTTACTGCCAATGGAAAATGGCGCGAATAGCGAGCTCAACCGTTTGAATTACAAAAGGAATGGGTGTTTCGTTGGAGTGTAAATGCCTATGTTAGGTCTATTAACTATTGGTGCACAAGGTGCTAATTCTGCATTCATCTTGCTGACAATAGTTGAATAGTAGAAAGAAGCTGAGACAGAGAAGCCCTGAACGAGGTAAAAACACCTCTCCAGAAAGTTTATCTTTATAATATACCTTTCTAAAGATCGACCTTTCCAAGATCGTGCGTCGACCTCGAGTTCATTGTTCATCGTTGTACCAACAGATGTAGCAAGGTGTAAAATACCAACAGATGTAGCAAGGTGTAAAATACATGAACAAAGTAGCACACACTGCACTACATAACCTTACAATATATGATGTTTGTCTCAAAAAATGACGTTGCAGTGAGTGGACTTAATTTGGTCTTTTGAAATAGCCATCTGTTTTAACCCAAGCTTGTACGTAGCAGTAACAGTAGCAGTAACAGAAGCAGTAACAGTAACAGTAACAGTAACAGTAACAGTAACAGTAACAGTAACAGTAACAGTAGCAGTAACAGTAACGTAGCAGTAACAGTACTTGATGCACACACTTCTGCATTTATTTGTGTATTCATTATTATTTTTTTCTTTTTTTTTTTTTTGATTGACCAGTAGTCATCAGGTTAACCTTTAAAATGAAATACTTGCCGGTTGCCGTTTTGTGCGTGTGTGTGTGTGTGTGTGTGTGTGTGTGTGTGTGTGACATAGCCGGGGCTCTGTTCATACAAGCAGATGCCCATGTCGACTGAACACATTCCAGCACGGCGATAAATGAGGTGACAAGTAGTTCGTGTTTCCTATACGTCTCTTTGGTATCATCGATATGTTTTGTAATTGTGCATTGATTTTGATATAATATGTACCTATATATATATATATATATATATATATATATATATGTATATATACTTTTTTTTAATGATGCATTTTTGTCGATGAGATTATGTTAGATTCGACTTATGTATTGAATTGAATGATTGATTTGTTTATATAAAGGTAATATTTCAGAAGATTGGCATTATATGTTATCGCATTATATCATGACACATCAGATTATTTAAATAATAACTATTCTGTTGGTAGATCCAGATGAAGAGAGCAACGTGTTTGTGTGTGCGTGTGTGTGTGTGTGTGTGCGTGTGTGTGTGTGTGTGTGTGTGTGTGCTGTGTTCGATTGATGTCGATGCAATGATTTAATCATGATTCAGAAGCGACACTTCTTGAAAGATCTTTTTTCGACGTTTTAGTGCATCAGTTTATTGAAGTAATTGGCTCGCATTTTCGGATTATGTGTGTCAGGTGTAATGTAATTAACCATGATACTTCAGCATTGGAAATCTGAAATATTCAGTCAATTTCAATTGGAATGTAGCATGATATGAACTTTTTTTTTTAATTCAAGGTGCAACATTGTGTAGTTTTCATATCTACA
Organism: Diadema antillarum; assembly: GCF_040938485.1. Lineage (NCBI taxonomy): Eukaryota > Metazoa > Echinodermata > Echinoidea > Diadematoida > Diadematidae > Diadema > Diadema antillarum. The sequence continues at coordinate 338,040 of NW_027272036.1, read as the reverse complement.
TGAATGGTATGAATAAGTATAGGCCTATAATTCCTTCAACATTGTACATCCTCAATCTTCAGCTAAATGTGAAATGGACCAAGGTAATTACAAAATAATACAGATATTGATAAAGACATTACTTCGCTAATTTTCGTATTTATATTGTATAATGTAAGTTTGCATCACACAAATTAACTTGATATAGATTTTTATTTGGGACAGATTCCGACAGAGCAGACTCTAAGCTTGAAAATGATGTACCATCGAATACAAGTGGAGTTTCCTGATCTAATCTCCATAGTGGATAGGAAGTACACACAACAGAAAAGTGTCTTTGAGAGAGAGAGAGAGAGAGAGAGAGAGAGGAAAAAAAAAAAAACAAACAAACTTTCGATTCAAAGTATACTCAACTGCCGAAACTTCATCACGTTACGCTCCACGTAATGGGGGGGGGGGGGGGGGGGGGGGGGGGCAAAGACACGATGTTAAACCCCACAGTACCCGCAACGGAGGGCTTATTACATAAAGCTGACAATTTTACACACTCGTTAAGCACATTCTATTCATTACTGAAATTAGCATCATCCTTCCAAAGTTCGCAGAGTGGAAAGGGAATAGTGCGTAGAGAATGTATGTTTGCTTGTTTGCTCGCTTGCTTGTTTTAATAGGATATTTTATAAAGTTAACATGTGTCAATTCCAGCTTAATCTCATAATCCCTTTTATTGTTGTTGACATCCCTTGTTCTGTCCCTTTCATCGCACAGCTAGCGCGGCGTGGTGAAAGATTACGCGCTTACTTCAGAGCCTCTTTTCTCAGTTCACACTTTTCCAGAGTGTGTGCTTTCTTTCCAGTATTTCAATTTCACAAGTTAGGGGAGTCCATTTGAATTCAGTTATATATCAACTTAGAGCTTAGAGTCTGCTCTTTCAGAATCTGTCCTTAACTAAAAATCCAAGTCTGGCGACTTTTTGTTGGTTTTATGACGCAGGGTCACATATACAATGTATTAACCTCTTGAAATTTGGTTAAATCGGGTTTGTAGCGGAATTCTCAATTTCTCGTATACGTGCCATTCCCTGCCAACGGTTATTGGGTAGCCGTATTGATGACGTCATTTGTAAGTAGCCCCATGCGAACTCTGATTGAATTGTATTACGGGGCCAGAAGAGTGTATGGAATGTATAGTTGTAGAAATATATGGGTAAAAAAAAAGATATGAATAATGTAGCACAATCCGAGTTAAAAAATGGGGAAAAAGGTACTTAAGAAATAATAATTATAAAACAGATAATATCTGTTTTATAATTATTGTTTCTTAAGTAACTTTGCATCACACAAATATTTAAAAAATTATATTATAAACAAACTTCACGCACTCTTTGAAAGAAAATGTGATCCCAAATGATTTGATGGCATTGTGGTGTAGTGTGTATTGTCACCTGGTTGAACAGTCTGGGAGAAAGCAACAATATACTAAAACTAAAACCTACAGGGAGAAGCAATTTGAATGTATAAGACCCTATCCATTAAAATGCATTCCAAATGCTTTCATTTTTCAAGAAAGTTACACACACTTACAAACATTCAAGGAATTCACGCACTGGCACACGTTTACACCAAGAGGCATACAAGGCATACAAGGCACACACAATCACACACACCCACACACACACACACACACACACACACACACACACACCAGCTATAGGGCTCACAAGGGTAAATATTTCCCCAAAGAGACATGAGTTAAAATTCAAAATTAAAAAAAAGACTGTAAAATAGCTGAGAGAAATGAGGTGCTTCATCTTCATTAACCTGGATTAGTGTAATAAATTCCCTTTCATCCATCAAATTTCCAAGCGGGGTTCTTCAGCTCAAACTCTGTCCAAGGGTTCGCAAAGCCAGACTACGAGTTCTTTCCACTCAAAGCTCTGTACATGTACCCAATGAAATTTTAATCCCTTCAAATTCCATGAGAAAAAGCTTTCATCTTCCAACCAAAATGCAGTTTGTGGAGGAATGCATACTCAATATCTGGAGCTATTAACTCTCTTTGCCATACTGCATTTCTGATTTCTCATTAATTTTCGTCTTCATTTATTTTAGTATCTTTGGTACGATTTTGTGAAGAGATCAGGGACATTTAATTTTATCTACAGGTGTGAGCCCTATAATGTATCATCATATAACTTTTATAGCGTATTAATATATAATAAGCCTACACATTGTAATTGATTGATTAGTCACACGTGTCATGCAGTGTTTTTCCCTTCACATTCATGTATTAGAAATATAAAGTCTGTCTTGCACGGGAAGCTGATGTTATATTTTTATCTTGCTCTTTTTGATAAAACAATGGTGCCTACTCTGTATATGTGACCGTGCATCACAACACGAACAAAAAGTCGCACACACTGATTTTGTGTGAGGACTGAAAATAGGTGAAATGGGTCAACCGAGCCGATCTTGATTTTTCATATTTTCTGATAGAGCAAGTCTTCTTTTAAAATATACTAAAATTTGGGATCATAAAACGGACAGGAAAGTGCGTTTTTTAGCAGTTTATCTGGAACATTATTTGGCAGAATAGTGTGTCTTTCGAGTCCTGTTTTCTTAAAAAAACAACCTTGTACACACTCTTTACTTTCAAGTCCTATAACTTTTGAAAAGATAGTGCTACTGCTTTGAAAGTTAGCATTTATTAAGGAGAGAATGTGTTAATAAGGCATGATCAATTTCAGTTTAATCTGATAATCCCTTCATTGTTGTTACTCCGGTGGTTTACATCCCGTTTTCTTGTCCCATTCATCGCACATTCTGCACGGCTTGGTAAAGATTAAGCGCTTGAATAGACACTGTACTTCAGAGCCTCTTTTCTCAGTTCACACTTTTCCGAGTGTGTGCATTCTTTCCAATATTTAGATTAGGTTAGGAGAGTCCATTTGATTTGATTTATACATCATTTTAAAGCTTAAATTCTGCTCTTTCAGAATATACTCTTAGCAAAAATTTTATGTGTGGCGACTTTTTTGTTTGTTTTGTGGTGCAGGGTCACATATGCACTTCAAACGTACAATTAGCTCTCATATTATGCGTTTCCTTTAGTATTTTGCTTTAAAACTAAAAAGACGCTATTGCACCCAATGCATATTTGAACATTGCTTATGAATGCACCCACCCTTTTTTCATGGAAATTGATTCCTCCGTTTCTCTGCAATCTCAAAACTTTGCACGCGATAGCCCTTTCTGATGCTAAGCTGACTGTATATTAGATACCCCTGTATTTTCTCTTCATTCATCAACATTCATGAACACAAGACCTTGATTTCATGATGTCATCACTACGAATAGGGTGATTGAGATAAACTTTGTGATTATTATTATTTGATTGTATTAGGTATTTTCGCTATGTCATGGAAGAAAAGTACCTGCCTGCCCCGTCCATGACTTCACCAAAGCAGAAGCAAACTATTTGCCCAAAGAAATATAGAGAAAACAGTTTACACTTACCAATGCGGTACATCTTTTGTAGATCTTTGCTCTCATTGGACAAGGCAATATTCGCATCGTGGTTGGCGCTGACCTCAAAATCGACGACCAGACGCACTTCCAGACAGTTCGACATCGAGAAAAAGGCGAACTCCTTATGTGGTCCCCCATAATCCTCAGTGTGAATCACAGGGCAGGCTAGGATTATAAAACAAGGGGAATATCATCAGGAGTTCACAATCCCCCACCCCCCCCCCCCCCCCCCCAAAAAAAAAAAAATGAAATTTCTGTAGTCTGTTTTCTAAAAGTTGCGTGTATAGGCAATGAAGGACAAGACCGAGATCCTGATTTCTTTAGGCACAACATGCCATTTGAGGGTCGGTTATGTAAAATTATGAATACATACTTGTACTGACTAAAGTAATGATATAGGCTTTTGTAAACTGCAGACTTGATAACATTTATGTTATATTTTCCATTTTGTATCTTATTAACAAACACTTGGTGGAGTCTGATTTAAAAAGTGCCCTAATCGCAATGGGAGAGGATAGTATAGAAGAAAATAAGGATACATATTAGATGGAGAGAGGAGGAGAAACGTACCACATTGTGGTCCAAAATAATCATCTGTGCGTGCACACTTGTAGCCGATTTCAGTTTCGTTACACATTCCACCGTTTTGACATGGGACCGATGCACAGGCTGAATTGAGTAACAAACAGATGACAAAAAAAAGAAACAAAAACACAACGCAATGACACTATTAATGCCAATCACAATATTCAAAAATAGTTCAATTATCTATACACACCTCGTCATATTCAAGCTCATCCATCAAATGCTTCATTTCACAAAACCTACTTGGGGTTAGATATTCTCCACTATTCCATGGTAATTGCTCAGAGGATACCAAAACAAATGAAGCAATGAGTGGTAATGTGACAAATCATACAGTATTATGTGAAAAATAAATGATTGAATTGATTCCTTACCATTTCCAACGGTAAAGTCTTTGGCTAATGACTGATAATCCTTAGCTAAGGAAAATATCGTGTAACTGCTTGATATAAAACTTCACGTTTACCTGCACTGTGATGCAGATCGGCATATGACTTACATGGGATACAACAGATGTAATTCCTTGTTCCTTTCAGCGTAGGATGGAGCTGAACATCGCCATCTCCTCATCTGGAATCAACCTGGTTACCAAGGCAACCGTCTCTCCGCTAGGGAGAGTGAGCGTTCCACACCGTGTTATATGCCATTGGCAATGATTATTTCGCGTTTTAACCGATAGGGTTCCAGAAACTTTCAAAGAAAATAAAAGAAGAATTGCGTTGCCCTTGTATAGTGATTGAAAAAAGTATCGTAGAGGGAAGATTATGTGTTAATTCATATAGTGTAAAGCAAACCGTAAAAAATAAAATCAACATGGATACAGTTAAGTTATGGATGTACTGGAAGGGAACTTAGAAATAGGTGAAGAAAATGTCATTACAATTTCATGTGGATAAAACTTCATGGAATGTTCATTGTTTGTGGATTAACGACCTTTTTGCCTATGAAAGAGACACAGCTTGCTTTCATTTTTTTTTACTCTCTCTCTCTCCCTTTCTCTCTGTCTCTTTCTCTCTTTCCTTACAAGATAAAGTTGACGACCGGCAGAGAACAAAGTAGAAGACTTCAAACTTATAAGCACCCAAACAAATCAATATATTTTCTTTTTTGAACTATGTAATTTCAAGATATGTCACTAGATATGGTTCTATTTCATCTCAACCTTGGTAATATAAAACTGCAATTAAGCTTAGCATGTATCCATCCTGCGTAAAATCTTATATCGCAGTCAAACACTCATCATGAACAGTGCTATGCATCTCGTATCATGACACATTATTCCATTAGCCCACTGCATGCCACATCAATTTTCTGTCCGTAAGTATATGCGTGAAGTGTGTGCAAATTTGACTTATTGGCGCAGAAAAGATTAAGCAAACACTATAAACCTTTTGAATCCAGGACATAGGCCCTACTTTGTCCTTGCTCATGCACATTGCAATGAACTTATCCAAGACACAAACACATACACATACACACGCAGACACACACACATACACACATTATTTTTAACGCACTGACATAAACACACGAGTATCATTACGTAGTTCATCGGGTGACAGCTCCACAAACAAAAGAGAGAGAGAAAAAAAAGTGGGATACGGGAGAGAACAGAAATATACAGTCTCTTCTCATAATACACGATTGTAAACCTTGTGAATCCATTGACGCATTCACACTTTATTGAATCTATACATACACGTATAATGTCCACTTTTACTGAGAACGCCTCGACCTCGTGACACCTACCTTCCTTCATTTTCGGATTAACGAACCTTCGGCATAACAGCCTTATTTCATTTCCGAATTAACGAACCTTCTGAATAACGAATAAAAGTCTTTCTTTCAGCGTGACAATAATGATAATGTAAAACGAGACATCTTTGCGCAAACACGTGCCATCAAGAACAAAAAAAAACCAACAACATAAAGAGTGACAATACATAAGATATACTAGCGTATGGTTTGGGTGAGTGTCTGTGAGTTTCATCTATGACTGAAATAGATAAGTGGAACACAATATTTTTTTTCGCACGAACACAAAATTACAGGGGAACTAATGTCGTCCTGGTTGTCCAGTGCTGTCATGTTTATGCATGACAGACAGATGAATTCACATTTTAAACACAATGAGAGTATACCCAGCAGTAAGTAATAGTAAACACTGTTTTGTCAAAAGACTGTGAAATCATACCAAATTACAACAAAGGGGGTCTGCACAACAAAATCTTAAGTTTCGATAAATCCATCAACAACAAACAAAAAACAAACAAATTAATGGTTTAAAAGAGCCGTGGCAAAACTATCAACTTTGTCTGAAAGGAGTGTTCTTATTATACCCGTAGTCATTGTAATCATGGCAAAATGACGTCGTAATCCTTGATGCGTCAGAACATATTTTGATGCTCAAAAACCCAATAAATCATTCAGTGATATCTGTGTTGGCTCTAATATTGAAGAAATGAGCAGCATTTGTGCCCTTATCACCAATAGACTGTCGAGAATGACTCGTTTTATCAGGCAAGACAATTCAAATGGAGCAAGTGAGGCTTGTAAATACATGATAATGAACGAACCGAAATCACACTATGTTTATAGTATCATGTGCACATCAGGACTCTGGTACTATTTACTTAAATACAAAAAAGGGAAAAAACTAAAGAAAAGAAAAGAAAACAAGCAAACAAAACCACTAGGGATGTCGAAACATCAAATTATGTGGCAAAAGTATTATCAGTATAAACCAGTAGTCTTCAAAATGGTTGTTTGGTCTCGGTACTAATTCTTTCACGGTATGCCAACTAAATGTATTGTGCTGGGTCTCAAAGCGCTACGTGCATACTTTTGTATAGTGATTATTATATTTCAAGGAAAAAATCATACATCGAAAATCATGACCTCCGGACCTTGCACTTAACGTTTTTGTTTGATTGTTTGTTTGTATTTTGTGTCTGTGGATGTTTTTGTTGTTATTGGTTTTTTAAGGATCTCATGGATGATCGACAGGCATGTATCATAACACGTCCTATTATCTATTCCTTTTCAAGCAGTGAGGTCATCTATATAATCTGTGCATTGTTGGCACAGGTTTTTCCACCACTATTCAGCTTATACAGAATTGGAATAAAAAAATGATATATAGGAATGCCGAATTCCAGTTTAAGCGACTGTGTCGGACGTTCACATTCGCAGTTTAGTGTGATACGGGTCATTCCTATCCCACTTTTACTTTACCGGTGAATCTGGAGTCTGTTTTACCTCATCAGTATCCTGACAGTGCCAATTTGACCCTTTTCATTTTATCTCCTTTATCTTGGAGGATTCTATTACATTTTTCTTTGTTTGAAGAGTGTACATGTATAACCAACTAAATTATGCCTTGTACTAATAGTCCGTTTCTCTTGACATTAAATGGGACAAAGAGGAAACATAATCGCAACGACGAGCTAAAACGTGTGTAATAGACACATATACACAAAATGTATAAACATACAATTATTAATCGTATTGACGAGGAGATATTAGATAATATTCTAGTGTTGTCAATGTGAGCCGTACTGGCAAGATTGATATAAACTTAGGTGATATACAACAAAACATGGGAGGTGAATAATCGATAAAGAAAAGAAGCAGCAATATCCCTATATGACCGTTCTGTTTTCCCTTTTCCATCCATTTACCCCTTGCTTGTAGCAAACGCTTGGGGTTGGCTTGACAAGCTCAAAATTTTGATATCGTCTTGACAAAAATGCAACAGATACGCAACAAGTTGCTTACGTTTTAGGCAACAATGCCCTTTAGTCTTGTTCCAAAAACGAACAAAACGTTCCACACCTTTTGTCACTGTAGTATATTTTTTAATAGTACCGCTGCGTTTTTGACATTTGACCTTTGACACCGGAAGTGCTCTTAAAGTCACGTCAGGTCTCACATTGCACATAATATAAATCATGACCCCTGCGTGGTCCCTTCTTCTCACGCATCGCGCTGTTCTTTCTCCCCAATGGCGTCGTATGTGCCTATCGGCGCCGCGGCCGTAGTTAGTACTCGCTCCTCCTCCGACTTGTGCTTTCAACCGGAGGTCTTGAGCAAGGACTTGTCTCCGCCGCCGGAGCAGGGCGTCGGCGAGGCACTCCGCGAGGAGTTGAGGGAGGTGGAAGAGGACGACGGAGCGGATATCGACGGCATCTCCCAGAGACGTTGGATCTCCGGGATCTTGATGATGGTGTCGACGAGTAGGAGCATCATGCCAAGTCCAAGCAGCAGATATACTGGATGAGGGAGATGTGAAAGAAACGTACATGCGTTTAGTATATAGTTTTAGGTTTTGGTTTTGTTTCTGGTTTGGTTTTATTTTTAAAGCAAACAAGACCCCTAGCTGTTACTTAGGCCGGCCCCAAGAACTCGACAAAACCCAGCTCCATTTCAGGATATCTCTGGAGGTCCAGGGCCTGTTTACGGCTACGTGTGAAAGGTAAACCCGGACTAGTACCAGTTTTCGCTATTGGCTAGTCACATGACCTTCTCCAGAGGTCTTTTTTATGATCATTTTTGCCTGTCAGCATATACCTCGCAAAAAAACATTTGTTCAATATCCTTATATTCATTAAATGTTTCATGCAACACACTGCCTTATATTTTTTGTGAAAAGAAACAAAGCAAAAACATAATATGTGACACTGCACCTCAAAACAAACAAAAAGTCGCCAGACATGAATTTTTAGGTAAGACCATATTCTGAAAGAGCAGACTTTAAGCTTTAAAATGATGTATAACTCAAATCAAATGGACTCTCCTAACATACCTAAATATTGGAAAGAAAGCACAAACTCAGGAAAAGTGTGAACTGAGAAAAGAGGCTCTGAAGTAGAGTGTCTATTCAAGCGCTTAATCTTTACCAAGCCGTACTGGCTGTGCAATGAATGGGACAAAAGACAGGAAGTAAACCACCAGAGTAACTACGATGAAGGGATTATCAGATTAAACTGAAATTAAGCATGTCTCATTAACACATTATGTCCATAATTAATGCCAACTTTCAAAGCAGTAGCACTATCCTTTCAAAAGTTATTAGAGTTGACAGTGAAGAGTGTGGACAAGGTTTTTCAGAAATGAAAAAGGGATTCTAAAGACACACCTAATCACACTATTCTACCAAAAATGTTCGAGATAAACTGCTAAAAAAAAAACACACTTTCCTGCCCGTTTTATGATATCAAATTTTAGCATAATGTAAAAGAAGACCCGCTCTTTCAGAAAATATGAAAAAGTCAAGTTTGGCTAGGTTGACCCATTTCACTTATTTTCAGTCCCCACGCAAAATCAGTGTGTGCGACTTTATGTTCGTTTTGAGGTGCACGGTCACATATAGTAAGGCCTATTAACTGATTTACTGTGCCCAGCTTACGTTTAGTCCCATACCATTTTTTGTTCCACTTTGTTGCTTTCAATATAAGTCACCATATGTACCATAGTTATCTTGGTGAGTAATTTCCAAAAGGGTAGGATTGTAAGTCATTCATTTTAACATCAAGTGTAGATGACACATGGTATTGAAACAAGAAAACGAAAGAACACATAAACACACACACACACACCCACACACACATGGACATCACACAGCACATTAAGGTATAGACTACTTTGGATGGGCTATTTTGCGGGAAACATTGTTTGTGTATGTGACTCAAAGAAGAGGAATAGGCCCTACGTACTGCGTTTTTAGGGTCCATCAATCAAATCGTTCTTTCACCTTATTAATATTGGCGAGAGTCGTTTACTTAGCAATGTTTCTTGCTAATCCAAGCGTGAATATATACCACACGAACGTAATATCAAATTATTAGGGGAGAAAACGCTCTATGCAACCATGTATGAAAACTCTGTATTCATGTATAGTTTTTAGAATTAATTGTTGTTTGTAAGTGTAAACCTTATTGTCGATAAGCACTGTATATCATGCATGTATACGTACAAATTATAATATGTGACCCTGCACCTCAAAACATTCAAAAAGCCCCAGACATGAATTTTTAGTTAAGACCATATTCTGAAAGAGCAGACTTTAAGCTTTAAAATGATGTATAACTCAAATCAAAGGGACTCTTCTAACCTATCTAAATATTAGAAAGAAAGCACAAACTCAGGAAAAGTGAACTGAGAAAAGAGGCTCTGAAGTACAATGTCTATTCAAGCGCTTAATCTTTACCAAACCGTGCTGGCTGTGAGATGAATGGGTCAAAAAACAGAAAGTAAGCAACCAGAGTAACAACAATGAAGGGATAATTAGATTAAACTGAAATTAAGCATGCCTCATTAACACATTCTGTCCAGAATAAATGCCAACTTTCAAAGCAGTAGCACTATCCTTTCAAAAGTTATTTGAGTTGAAAGTGACGAGTGTGGACAAGGTTTTTCAGAAATGAAAAAGGGATTCCAAAGACACACCTAATCACATAGGTATTCTACCAAAAATGCTCAAGATAAACTGCTAAAAAAACACACTTTCCTGCTCTTTCAGAAAATACGAAAAAGTCAAGTTCGGCTACGTTGACCCATTTCACTTATTTTCAGTCCTCACGCAAGATCAGTGTGTGCGACTTTATGTTCGTTTTGAGGTGCACAGTCACATATAATGGCCTATGCGCTTGACTGTCAGTGGTATCATGAAGGAGGCCGACTAGTTCCTCTTTTGAAAGGGCCCACAGCACGGGTTTGTTATTGTATATTGAAAAGACAATCATGGAGAAAAAGAATGATATCAAAAACTTCAAGCCCCATCTCAACTAAAAATGTACCATCCTTTTAAGCCCTGGCATACGACACAAACCAATGGAAGCATGTTAACGATATAACATTTAAAGTCTATTATCAACTCTTTCCATCATTGCATAATCGCTAGTATATTATTTTCTTTGAAAACATGTGGAGCCACATTCCTTCCCCACCCATTTTGTCACGAATAAAAAAAAAATAGATCTGCTCATCATTGATTATTCAATTTTGTCTCGTCTTTGTGTATTTTTTGTTTGTTCATGACGCAAATCTCTCGTTTGAAGAGGCTACACCCCCGTAAATAATGCCAGTGTATATCTTGGCAATCAATGACTTAAAAACCAAATATATAAAACACCTCTTTCTTGACCCTGGCCTAGTCTAAGCATCAGTCATCGCCACAGCGCCACAGGGGGGGGGGGGGGGCACCGCGAGAGGAGGAGATTGTTTTGGTTTTGGCGTGGGCTATGTAGCTCCATGGTGCGTGTGTGTGTACGTGTGTGTACGTGTGCATTACACATTGTCAGCACCGGCAAACTGGGAATGCTCTCCTTCTTATTCCTGTATTTTCGTTATTTACGGGTCAATTTTTTTTCGTTCGAAATGTAAAATGGATGACCACAGAATTTCTCAATAGAATATAAAATTGAAAACTTTAGAGAGGATAGAGAATATTCAGTTCACTTTGAATGGTCTGCCACAGGCAGATATCCTTATCATGCTCTTATGTAATACGACAGCTGCTGGAGTCATTAAATCCTGGCTTAGCCTCCAGGTTTGTCACGCCTGAGCAGAAAGTTAATTTGCAATGGACAAATACTTCGACTCCCAACTCCCAAACGTAAAATCTTTAGCGAGGTATTACACCCCATCAGCTTCGTGGAAGTGGGGTCTCGCCTCAAACGAGGGATTGACGGCATGTTTTTTCTTGTTTTTGTTTTTGTTTTTGTTTTTGTTTTTGTTTTTGTTTTTTTTTTTGGGGGGGGGGGGAGGAGATCCTATTCAATGTATATATCTAAAATTCATGACCCCTTAACCATGTTAAGAATAATGTATGATGTGTCCTTTGCATGGATGTTTGTTGTTTTCATGTTGCTATAGGGTATACAGCGTACGCACGCACCCACACAAACAAACTCACACTGCACATGCGAATGAAATATTACGGTTTCCAAGAGGAAAAATTAGCGTTTAATTTTAGTTTGATTCATTTATTATTCAGAACAAATAAGAATGAGTGTCCATACATGCTTTGTCATTATTACGTTCATAGATACTAATGTGAAAGCGTCTGAACATCAAACATGAAATATATATATAAAATGAAATGAAAATAAAAATGAAATATATATATACATGTTTATATACATATAAATCAAACAATAAGCGGTTATTGTGGTATCAATTATATATCAAAATAGGTCGAGTTAGATTTTGTTTCATTTCTTTCCGCAATTTATATCTGTTTATATCTAAAATCAGATATTTTCTTTTAGTTTTTCGTTTTATTAATTCTTATCTTTATTCCAGAAAGCAAATAAAATTCCAAGGATTTATAATGTTCACGTAAAAAATTTAGGACAGGAAATTTGACAAAATGTTAAAACGGTCACACATAATATAAGATTTTTTTATTGCATATAATAAGCAAACTCACATAAATAGTAAGCAATTATTTAGAGGGTTAAAAGTCATAAAACAAGACTGTCGCACAAAAACACAGCATAATCCCATCGTATGAAATGAGAACGATTATTTTTTTACTTCTAAATACATTGAATTTCATATTACATATAACTGGTTCGGTGTATCTTTTTATCTCTCTCCCTCTCTTTCTCTCTCTCTCTCCCTATATATATATATATATATATATATATATATATATATATATATATGTATATATATATATATATATATATATATATATATATGAAAGTAGCCGGCAAAATAGTTTTGTCTCCACTGTATTTACAACGTGTCACACATATTGTCAGTACAGTGAATCGTATAGAAGAACCCAGTTTGATTTTGAATTCACATTCCTTCATTTGGACATGACATTGTGAAATATAGGTCCCCTCAATTGCGAGAGCCGCCTCCCCCCGCCCCCCCCCCCCAAAAAGAATGTGACAATGTCAACAACGGAGAATATTTGTTTGTCTATAAACATAGAATAATGAAACACGCCCCCCCCCCCCCCTTAACAGTTCAAGCTATTGGCGTGATATATCAAAAAGTTTATTTATGAAGGGAGGTATTTTTCTTTACGCAGTCCTTTCAATGTAGATGAAAAGAAATTTCCAATACCCAAACCCCGAAAACTTTCTGGACATTATTCCTAATTCTTTCCCTTTTGCCTTCAAGTTATTAAGCGTATGACGGCCCATTGTCATAAACAAGGGAAAGGCAGTCGGTAAGGAGGGGGGCGGGGACTTCGTCTTTGCGCCTAAATTATCGCCTATAAAACTAGAAAAGCACTCTGAGAGCGCAGACCTCGGCCAAGCAGCTACTTTCCACCGATGATCTTCCTCTTCCCAAAGAGATTTTTTTCCTCTCCACCGTGGGGAAAGCTAATATTCACACCCATATAGGTATGCATGCTGAAAAATCGCCCGATTTCGCAATGTAGAGGGCTCATAGAGGGCATAATGGATAAAAGTTCCAGACTCCAATTCGGAGGAATTAAGTCCCAAAGCCCTGTTTCTATCCCCCCCCCCGTCCCTCTCGATCAAGATGTGTATAATATGAGTACCTGGCGACGGTAGGATAATAATAATGGCAGGGCCCTCGTGTAGCATACAACAGTATGTTGGAACCCTGTTTAAGAGGCTACTGAGATAAAGAAGACCTTATTATTTTCGATCCCGTGTCGTAGTTTTATTTTCCCATTTTTTTCCTACCTCATTTGATTTCTTGTGAGTTAACATTGGTTGCTTGTATTTCCGTGTTTTTGTTATAATTTTTTAAATCCATTTATTCACTTTTCGGTCTCTTATGGTTAAAACATTTCTGTTTTTTATCCAAATTTTATTGTATACCTATCAAACAACATGTAAATATACATCTAGTTAAAAGAAAATGCAATGATATTTTTTTCCATCTTTTTTCTCATTTTCACATAAATTTTAATAATGTATGGTTTCTGCAATCATTACGAATATATACGTTTTGTATAATCTGTTATGTTGATTTGACGGAAATAAAACAGATTTGAATATGAATTCAAATTCGAATTAATAATAGTTTTATAATAACAATGATAATAATCATAATCATAGTAATCAGAGCTGTGTGGGACTTCTTTTCCGCTTTAAAGGAAACCAAAACCCAAAGGGAAACGTGAATTGAGTGAAAGCTGCAACAGTTATTGTGGAAACACAGATAAATATTGAGGAAAATCGGACAATTTTAATATGCAAAAGCAACTAATTTATTTTTTTTTTAGAATACTAGAGTTCACAACGACATGTGTGGACAATAACATAATATTAACATTAAACTGATTTCCACATTAAAAAAAAATCATTTTTCATGAAGCTTACATATTCAATCCAGTTGAAAGTAACTTTTGTGAAGGTTACCAACTATTCCCCCAACTTTCTGAAAGAGGCAATAGTCACGTGCTCTTTCATTATGCTAGATAGGGAAATCATATTTATTCTTTATTACATTTTCTTTAGTATCCACACATGTTCTGTCGTAAACTCAAGTACTCTCCTCCACAAGCGGTTCCAACACAAGAACTTCAAAATATCATAACTTTTGCATTGATTGTCCGATTTTTCTCAAACTTTCTCTTATGTGTTCTATTAATGTTGCTGCTTTTCCTCACCTCACATTTATCGTTTAGTTTTGACGTCCTTTAGTATGCAGGGGCCGTATTTTTTTTTCTTTTTTCAGGACGTAATTGAATTGGTGAGCTAGAAAAAAGAGTGCTTGATCGTATAGCTTCAGTTCCGTCCGGTGTCAAGTTGAATCACCATGTTCACGACTAAATCAGTCTGTTTTCACCTCCTTTCAAAACTGCGATGGCCTGCCACTCTTCTTCGTCTGGTAGAGACACTTGGTGGTAGAAGGCAGATTCCGCGTAGTTTGGCATCAATCGGAGCACCACTTTGTCTCCCTGGAGACCAATAGCGTAGAGTGTTTCATGAGATACGGCGAAGTCTAAGAAATTCGTGGGAGAGAATGGTACGTACTCCAGCATTCGAATCATTGTTAGGTTGAAACCAGAAGCCCGCAAATTGGAGAGAGCCGGGTAGAGGTACATCGACCCGATGGTTCTATAGAGAAGGTGATGTCCTGTGGCAGAGAAGGTGCAAAAGACGTGTTTAGTTCGACGAATCACATTCTTTGATATCCATATAAATCTAAACGGATCGCTAAAGGTTTCATCACAAATCCCTTTCAAAATCTTAAATTACATTACACTATGAAAATGAAGTATATATATATATATATATATATATATATATATATATATACTTTTTTCAGTTGTGAGTTTCTTTAGTTTGTCCCCCTATACAAATTGAGTTTGTAAAAGATCCTGTTTACTTTTGGAGCATGAAGTAAGTGTTCGAGATATCACATGTAATGCATGCGTAGGTCTGCTGTACCACAAAACATCCTACCATGTAGAAGTTTTGCAAAACAAATAAAGCCTAAAATATAAGGAGATATCATTATTTTTCTTAATAAACAATAATTGCAGACGGTTTAGTCTGGAAGCATATTGTAATAAGTGTCACATTTTGTATATTAAATGTTATCAATACTTAGCGTCGATGTTATTAATTTTCCTTTACAGTGGTTGTTGCTACTCCTACTTTATATTTTAGAAGTATATAAAAGCACTAATGCTGGGGATCTCCTTTCATCTGCAACTGGTAAATTATCGCGACTTATGATCTAAACATTAACCTGTTCCGTACTGAAACCTGGTGACCTGTGAATTAAGTCTATAGGCTTTTCAGAATTCAGAAGGGAATGGGTTAACAAACATGTCGGAAAAAGGTACCAGTGGGACTAGACCCGGGAAGCGACACTACCACCAGGCTATCCCTGGTGGTTGCCTTCAGTGACACGTTGCGATCTTAGCAAATTTCTTTTTCAATATTGAAAATTTACCTGATTCATCTTTTTTTTTTAGTCCTCAGGGATAATAGGGCATGCGAATTTTTGTTGGTTTTGTCATAGTACACGATCATATGTACACACACACATGCATAAATGATATATTGTGTATGACCGTGTATCACAAAACAAACAACAAGTCGCACCCATGATTTTACCTTATGACTGAAAAAAAAAAGGAACTTGGAGACAATGGACAGAACTTGGAGGAAAGGGATTCCTGACATACCCCACAAAAATCCCAATTTCTCTTTGACCACTGAGGCGAATTGGATGTATTTTTCTTTTTGTGCAAAACGTGAGTGATAGGTTCTAGTTTCATGCCATGAAATTGTATTTGGAGTGTTTAACTATGTTTAAAGTTATCATTGCAGCTTAACTAAACCTTTTACTGTAGAGCTTCGATCTTTCTCAGTTCACACTTTTCCAGAGTTTGGTAGAGATTAAGCGCTTGAATAGACACTATATTTCAGAGCCTCTTTTCTCAGTTCACACTTTTCCAGAGTGTGTGCTTTCTTTCCAATATTTAGATAGGTTAGGAGGGTTTATTTGATTTGAGTTATACATCATTTTAAAGCTTTGTGTCTGCTCTTTCAGAATATGGTCTTAACTAAAATTTCATGTGTGGCGATCTTTTGTTTGTTTTGTGGAGCAGGGTCACATATTAGAAAGACGCACACAAACACACACACACACACACACACACACACACAAACACACGCATTAATACGTTTAATGTTTACAAAGCGTGCCGTTTTCTTGCATATATCATTCTGCCAAATGGCCTTTTTTTTTTGCTGATTACAAAAGCCGATTGCAATAACAACATAAACTTTGATCCGTGTATTATTTTCAAAATCACCGATTTGTCAACTATTCTACCAGTATAAAACTAGATAAACAATTATTAAAACTTACCAGTTGCATGGGCCAAGGTTGAAATCTGCTGTAATGAGGACAAAGTAGTTTTCGCTTTTAATTTTTATACTTGAAATGGGTCATTTACTGCGGTCAATTTGATCACAGGTAAACATGCCGTTGCCACGCTAACAACAATCAATAAAGATGGAAGCAGATTAATAATACATTATTTTTCTTTCAAGATTGAAAATTGTCATGGGTGAAATTTGCTCTAATAAGGACAAGGTGGTCTTTGCTATGTATTCATACTTGGAATGGGTCAATTACTACGGTCATTTTGATCACAGGTGAACATGCCGTTGTCATGGTTACAATAATCAATAAAGATGGACACGGATTAATAAATGATTATTTTTCTTTCAAAATTAAAAATTTTTCAGGGGTGAAATCTGCTCTAATAAGCACAAAGTAGCCTTCGCTATGTATGATTACTTGAAATGGGTAAATTACTACGGTCAATTTGATCACAGGTGAACATGCCGTTGCCATGCTATCAACAATCAATAAAGATGCACACGGATTAACATATCATTATAGTATTTCAAAATTAATCAGATTATTTGAAGGAGGTTTGAAGGTTTATTCTATTCAATTTGAGTTTTCCTGCTGGAAAGAGAAAGTGAGAGAAAAGCGTCAAGCAACCGTCTGCATAAAGTGGACAATATGGCATATTGTAGTAGTTACGGACAATCGTTATATTGAATGAAAATATTATTGAAAAAATAAATCGATCCTTTAGGTTTTAGGTACACCACACACAGACACTCGCGCGCACAGTCACACAGAGTCACACACAAATACACAGACTTTCGATGATGCAGCTTTGATTTACACCACAAATAAACACTAACTACATGAACTGATGAAAAATAACTTTACTTTTAATAGTAGCACTACTTTTGTTACAACGTTAATAAAGTATTTTGTATGTATTTTGTTAGTTCATTATGTAATACGTGTTAAAGTGTGAAAGGACCAACACCTAGTAGCACCTGTGCTACATTTTGGTTCTTTTAGCAATCTCATTGTGTACATCATTGCTATCATCATTGTAGCTCTTTTTTGATAAATAGTTTTAGATTACATAATCAATTTTCCAATATATATTATAGATAAATACACCTGTATTCAATATGTGAAGAGTTTGTTCGCAAAAACCGATAAGTCCATTTCTGAATAAGATTTTGAAGATTTTGGAGTTTCTGTCATAAAGTACAAAATAATACCTTTTAAATGATATATTGGTCACTCCATAATAAAGGTACATTTTTGAAGTTATGGTCAAAAGAAGCAAAAAATTTCTTTTTGATCTCTTTATTTTTCTTGACCTTTAATCGCAAATGTGTCCACTTGGTAAATGGACTTATCGGTTTTTGCAAACAAACTCTTCATGTTTTAAATCGTTTAGACAGTTATGTGTGCTATGTATTTAAGGGAATGGCTAGTAACTGGTCACTGGGAATCAGTAGGAATCCTGGAGAATGATTGTTGCAATCCTTGTGGGATTCATTTAAGAGTACTATTATATATCTATTGTCGTGTGGAAATTATTTGCCTCAGAATAGTTTCATATTCAAGTAATGTGCAGTTTAATGTTTCCAGGTTACCATGTTTGTACAGTGACGGGGCATTGAACATCATATTATTTGAATATGAGACCGTACTGAAGCAAATAAATTTCACTTGACAATAGATATAATGTACTCTTAAAGGGGGTGGCTAGTATTAACCGATCAGTGAGGATCAGTGAGAATGCTGGTGATGATTGTTCCAATCCTTGTGGGATCTATTTAAGAGTACATTGTATTATCTATTGTTGTGTGAAACATTTTTTTTTGCTTCAGAATGTTTTCATATTCAAGTAATGTGCAGGTTAATGTTTCCAGGTTTTAGCATACCTGTACAATGACAGGGCCTTAAACTGCACATTACTTGAATATGAAACCATTCTGAAGCAAATAATTTTCACACAACAATAGATATATCATGTACTCTTAAATGAATCCCACAAGGATTGGAACTACCATCCCCCAGCATTCCCACTTAGTCCCACTGATCACTTACTAGCCATCCCCTTTAATATTTATGTATAAACATGTAACAAAACTTTCTTGTACATAAATTATGTTTTTTTTTTAATAAACTCAAACTCAAACACGATAGTAGTCTGCTGAAATTGCACAATCATTGAAAAAAAAAAGGAAATAAAACAAGAGTCTTGTTCTTTTTTGCTGTCTATTCCTTCTACTAGATGTTTTAAAAACAAATATCTGTCACTTCCGATCCCTGGTAGTTCGAAAACTATCAGATAACACTGTTATTGACATGAGTTAAAGCTGAATAGTCTACAGTTTATCTGGAGGTAGTTTGAATTCGAAAGCATGGCTGAGTTTCATTTGATTAATTATGTATTTCAAAGTCAGGTTCCTGATTTTTGACAAATTCGATCCCACTGTACAAAATTTAAGTTTACACAGGAACCAATGATGTGTATGTGAGTGTGTGCTTACAATGGCCCTGAACAACTCATTTGAATACCACGAATACCACTAATACCACTTTTTCAGAGCTTTGCTGACTAAGTTTCTAGTCTCTTGCTCCAAGCCAAATTAATGCTTGTCTGAAATCATGGTGGAGGGTAAATTCCATGCTCACGAAAGGTAAGCACATAATAGTGCTTGCATACACTATATTCCACGATGAATAAATACAAGCTGTGGCAGCGGAAATAATGAAATAATATAGGATAGCAAAGTCAAAGCGCTGTCATTGTTCAGGACCAATTTCCCGGTGTTAACCACACACTTCCATACACACCAATTGCCTCCTGTGCAAAGTTAAAGGGGATGGCTAGTAACCGATCAGTGGGAATCAGTGGGAATGCTGAGGGATGATTGTTCCAATCCTTGTGGGATTCATTTAAGAGTACATTATATATCTACTGTTGTGTTAAAATTATTTGCTTCAGAACGGTCTCATATTCAAGTAATGTGCAGATTAATGCCCCATCACTGACCAGGGACGCTTACCTGGAAACACCAGCCTTGCGTGCGACTTGCAAAGAACAATTTTGACTACCCGGAGGTCCCTGTAGATGATCCGCACATGACAGTACCTAGCATGTATCTCAAAAGTAATCGCCCGGAGGTGCGCACGCATATTTTTTTACCCGCAACCGTGTTTAGGCCCTGTCACACCTTTCCGGGCAAGCTACTCGGGCTTGTTACGTGTAGGGATTTTCTAGCATACCGGACATTCCTGAGGGCGGAAAAGGATTTGTGCGAGTCAGCGCATGTGTCTTACTTGCTGGACGCGTTATACTTGCGAGCATAGTGTGTGACCTTTGTACCAGTCGCGTGGGGGCTGACAACTCAGTGAAGGAATTCCTCTAATGGAATGGCTGAAATCTCACAGAATTTAATTATCTTGGCTGCATACGGGACTGCGAAGTACCTGCGTTGGGAATTGCCTGGGAAGTACTGCCGCTAAGGGTCTCCTACTGGCGTTCTGCGTGGACCTCTACGGGCATTCCCGCTACTCACCCGGAAAAAGTTTTGGTCATGCTCAAAACTTGGCTGCGGTTAAATCGGACTTGCGTGAGCACCTCCGGGCAGCTACGCGCTGGATACTGTCAGGTGCGGACCAGCTGCGGAGAGCTCCGGGGTGTAAATTTGTTTCCCTGCAAGTCAAGCCGCAGAACTTCCCCCGTACGGTATGACAAGGCATGAATGAAAATTGCAAACATTCTTGTTCGCCCGCTGAAAATCTTCTACGTGCCGGAAACTACCTCCTCGCCACAAGCCCGCGTAGCTTGCCCGGAATGGTGTGACACGGCCTCTAATAGCAGTCAGCTTCAAAAGGCGCCCTCCGTTGACTGTACTGCCCATATGACATTGAATCCGATTATGAAGCATAGAACTTGCAACTAATAACAGTCTGCATCAAATTGCAAAATTAATTTCACGTTGCCCATGGTAACCGTGACTATTTACAGTTTGTAAGAATTGTGTGAAGGAATACACTTCTATAATTTACGGTAACGTGCAAGTACCGAGTAAATCATACATGTTGAATGAGGACCATGAAGGGAATGAATCCATTATCAAGAGAATAGCAGAGGAAAGCCTGCCTTGTTCTCACTCTGTCAAGGTAAGTGAAATATCAATTATTAATATCAAGATATAAAATTATGGAGAACAGCAACAATGATAATAATGGAGAATAGCAACAATGATAATAATGATGATAATGATGATTATGATAATAATAATAATAATAACAATAACAATAATAATGATAATACTACTAATACTACTACTAATAATAATGATAGTACTGATGATAATAATGAAAATAATAACAATAATAATAAAAAGGTATCATTTACCCAGGGCAGTGCCTTCAGTGTTGCCACTGCTCTAACACAGGGCCATGTTGATTCTATTACCCCAGTGCTGTCAGGTACCCATTGATACAACTGGGTCGAGAGGAGTGGTGGGTAGCAATTATCTTGTCCAAGGACGTAAGCACTGGGGTGGGATTCGAACTCGGGTCCTCCAAACGGAAGTCGGGAGTGTTATCCACTCTGCCACAGCGTCCCCAATTATTCATAAATATAATTCATTATTGATATAATTCATAAATGGAATTTATTTATTTTAAATGCTTTGTGGAGAGAAGGGAAACTTCAATGTTATTACGGAGTGAAGAGGAAAAGTGAAGAGTGAGAATATCTATGTGACCTTGCACCTCAAAACCAATAAAGAGTCGCCAGATATGGATTTTGAAGAGCAGATTTTGTAAGAGTAGATTCTAAGCTTTAAAATTATGTATAACTGAATTCAAACGGATTTTCCTAACCTATATACGTATTGGAAAGAAATCTCACACTCTGGAAATGTTACAGGGTCTTTTCATGCGCTTAATCTTTACCAAGCCGTGCTACCTGTGTCGTGAATGGGACAAAAACCATGATGTACACCACTGTAGAAACAACAGTGAAGGGATTATCAGATTAAACTGAATTTGAGTGTGATCTATTAACACATTCTGCTCTTGATAGATGCCAACTTTCAAAGCGGTAGTGTCATTCTTTTAAAAGTTATTAAAGTTGAAAATGAAGAGTGTGCAAAAGACTTTCAAGAAATGAAAAAGGACCTCCAAGAAAAACCTGATCACATCCTTCTGCCAAAAAGGGGTTGTAGGAAAACTGCTAAAAACCGGCTTTCCCATTCAATTTATGATCCCAAATTCAAGAATAATGTAGAAGAATAGATCTTTCAGAAAATATGGAAAACTCAAGATTGACTTGGTTGACCCGTTTCACCTTTCTTGAGTCCTCACTTGAAATCAAGGAGTGCGACTTTTTGTTAGTTTTGTGATGCACGGCCACATAATAGGGATGACAAGATGATGATTGAGGGATAGTATGACGATGGGCGTCCATTCACTTATGACAGAAGTGAATATATTTTGTTATCAGAAGTGTCCACTATAATAGCAAGGCACTTGATCCACCTTGCTAAGTCTTTTCACAGGAGTCTTAAGGGCGTCAGTCCTGTGTGTAAGAGAGATATACCCCATCTGCACGAAAAGAAACCCTCTAAATTATCTAATACCATACTGAAACACAGGCGTCATTCCAGTGAAGTTGACAAATAATGAAAAAAAAACTGTTTATATCTGTCACTGTCTTTAGGATTGAAGAGTAATACATTATGTTGATTGCCAATAACAAAAAAAAGGAAAAATGTTTCAGATATAACAGAATGAATATGACAACAGAGGTACGCTTTGTGATAAACTGGAAACGGCCATTTTTAAGGTTTTTTTGTCTGCACTAAAATGTTAGCACGTTACAATCTTGGCCTCACACAAGAGCATGTCTATCTATACCAACCGTTGATGACCGGACCTATGACTAGCTTTACTTTACATAAATGATGTGGATTTGAATTTTAAAAAAAAAAAAATCTAAATAGGTACGAACACTGTAACATTATATATGTATAATATTATAATATTATAATATAGGCCTATGTATATAATTATATAGTAACAATTGGAGTTATCTACATCGTGCAAGTTCTATAAATACATAAAGCTGATACGTTCTTAATTCAGTAACTGTTGTACTATGTGCATGTGGTAGCTTCAATTAGAAAAGTTTCAAATGCGCATTTCATTCTAAGAGACTATTAGGGACCAATCTGTGTGTACATTCGGTGTTTCTTCCATCGTCAATCTGCATTTTCCCTCTCTCTTCGTCTCTCTGTTCTTTTATACCTCTCACTTACAGCTCAATAAATAAGCACTTATTATGCACACCATATGTGTCGAGTTCAGCGTTTTTGTGTTGTTCTCTGAGTAAAAGGAACGTAAGAAACAGCGTCTGCTTAAGAAACAGCGTCTGCTGCTTGCCCTTTCTATATATAATGCATACTTTTTGTTCCAATAATTACGAAATGAGTTAAGTGGCCATCTTTTATACGCTCATAACGCTTATGTAGGGAGAAATACTCGGCATATTAAGTTTCATGACGTTCTATTGATATATTATCTTATAGTTTCGAACCTACTATCTCATTCCTCATTCCAGTATTCTTATTTATTTCCGGATTGGAATTGTAGTTATAGTTACCCAATCGTTATATACAGACAACATCGGCGTTAAATTAGTTGTAGTTTAAATGTGGGTATTGTTATTGACAAATACGATAATTCAAACATCTTCATAATAATCAGTAGAAGATTAACCCGAAATGTCACTTTGCCTTGATGATATTTCCATAGAAACAATTTTATTTCTGATATTAGGCAATGTTATAGTCCGGATTGTTGTTTTCCTCAGGCACGTTCAGTTCAGTTTCGGTGTCTGTTCGTCCCTGCTGGAGATGTCATAATCATGTATATATATATATATATATATATATATATATATATACAATGTATATATATGTATATGTATATATATATATATATATATATATCATACATGTATGAAGAGTTTGTTCGCAAAAACCGATAAGTCCATATTTGCCAAATGGAGATATTTGCGATTAAAGGTCAAGAAAAATAAAGAGAATAATAAGAAAATGTTTGCTTCTTTTGACCATGACTTCAAAAATGTACCTTTATATGTAGTGACCAAAATATAATTTAAAAGGTATTATTTTGTACTTTATGACAGAGACCGTACTTCAAACTCTTCAGAAATGGACTTATCGGTTTTTGCGAACAAACTCTTCATATATAATGGTAAATGGCATATGGTGATTCTTATAGGTTTGTGCTGACAATTTCCTCTGCACACATTTTCTTCTCTCATATCGCACAATGTATTGGTTTATGTTTGTTTGTTTGTTTGTGTGTGTGTGTGTGTGTGTGTGTGTGTGTGTGACAAGAACGTGCTATGTTTTCTGAGTGGCAATTGTGAAGCTGTGATTCTGATCCATTATGAATCACGATTATATCTTCTTTTTCACAATACCTGTTATACTTTGAAATATCTATACCTTGTATATCATCTTTTGGGGGTCCCACTTCAAAGCACGTATGGTTGTTTCAAAAGGGGTCCTGGCTTCGATTTTTTAAACATGTGCATGTTAACACATTTCTCTTTTTATTGTGTATACGTAATGCTTTTTTTTTATTCTTTTACCGAGCGTAGTGAATCGAACTGAATACTAAAGAACATTTTGATAACTCAGATCTTTAAACTTCACAACGGCTGAGTTAGACTAATTGTAATTAAACGAAACGAAATACAATCACTCTCGAAAAATTCAGCCTTTTCCACGTCATTCATTCATTTATTTTTTTTTCTTCTTCAACAGAACTTGTAAATACATTTTTTCTCACGTAAAACATAAGTACATATGTGTGTCACATTACAAAATATGAAAAAAAAAATTATATTCAAGGATAAACAAATGATAGGGTGGAGAAAAAAAAGCGGAAAACATTTTGAAGTTTAGAAAATGCAGGAGATGGGGAGGAATGCTGAAGAAGCAAAGCTTGTAGGGTGCATTCCCCCTAAACATAGTGAAACGACAAACGTTTGAAAAAGAATTTCGGATTTGCAACGACAAACGTTTGAAAAATAATGTCGGATTTGCAACACGTGCGCAAAGGGATAGTTTGTAAGGCGTAGCAGGCGTTTCTGTGGATTGCTAGTGTCTCCGTTTAATTAATTAAATTATTAATTTAATTCTATGTTCGACTTAAATTTCAAGTCTATAGGATTTATTTTTAAAGTCTTATTAGATTACATTTAAATCTTTCTTAGACTTGTTTTTAGAATAAATCCAGCTTGGATTTAAACGACGAAAGACTTATTTTAAGCCTTCCTTGGATTTATTTCAAATAAATCCATCATGGATTTAAACTCAGACTACTGAAAATGACAGCCAATTGATGCACTTTCTTCACATGTAAAGGTCTATTTATTTTAACAAAATCAAACTGATGCATTTCTCACAAACATCGATAAGTTACAAAATATACAGATAATTGTCATACACATGTAGGCTCCAGAAAAAATGAAATACGACATGATGAAAACAGAGCATATTTTGCAATAGTCTCAGATGGTCACATCTTCACATTCATGAATACTGATGCTTCTTTCACTGTGTTCTGTAAACAAGTTACTAGACGACTGGAACCTTCATTGCCAAATAGATTACTTTTTTTCACTTTTTTTTTTAAATCTTGCAAGATGACTCCATACGACTCGATTCACTTTCATTTTATGTATTTCTTTCCCTGGTGAGCATCGTTAAGTCGTAAGGTGGAAACTATGAACAAATATAAGATTATATGTGACAGTGCACCTCAAAACGAACATAAAGTCGCACACACTGATTTTGCGTGAGGACTGAAAATAAGTGAAATGGGTCAACCTAGCCGAACTTGACTTTTTCATATTTTCTGAAAGAGCGGGTCTTCTTTTACATTATACTAAAATTTGGTATCATAAAACGGGCAGGAAAGTATTTTTTTTTAGCAGTTTATCTCAACTTTTTTGGTAAAATAGTTTGATTAGATGTGCCTTTAGAATCCCCTTTTCATTTCTGAAAAACCTTGTCCACACTCTTCACTTTCAACTCTAATAACTTTTGGAAGGATAGTGCTACTGCTTTGAAAATTGGCATTAATTATGGACAGAATGTGTTAATGAGGCACGCTTAATTTCAGTTTAATCTGATAATCCCTTCATTGTTGTTACCCTGGTGGTTTACTTCCTGTTTTTTGTCCCATTCACCGCACAGCCAGCACGGTTTGGTAAAGATTAAGCGCTTGAAAAGACACTGTACTTCAGAGCCTCTTTTCTCAGTTCACACTTTTCCTGAGTTTGTGCTTTCTTTCCAATATTTAGATAGGTTAGGAGAGTCCATTTGACTTGAGTTATACATCATTTTAAAGCTTAAAGTCTGCTCTTTTAGAATATGGTCTTAACCCAAAATTCATGTCTGGCGACTTTTTGTTTGTTTTGAGGTGCAGGGTCACATATATGAATTCTAATAACTTAAATTTTAGAAATGATGCTGTGTAATAAACAATACAGCCTCCATTAAGTTGACGTTTAGATTTACACGCTTTGTACGTCCCATGCATGCAATTTAAAGAATTATTTGATTTTTTGGAATGATGCATAGTATAAATTTAATCAAGAGGGAAGTAAAGGCCAAAATTAGTGTAATCAAATTAGAAAAGAGAAGAAATTTCCCTACACAGAATGGTGTAAAGACTATGAAAATCTGCTACGAAATAAGGAAGATATGCCTCTTTTCAATTTCACACATTTCCAGAAAACAGATCTTGTCCAGTCTTTATGAACGTCCAAATGAGGGAATTGATGATGTCATTCCTTCAAAATATTTTTACACTTTTCACCTGCATGTATTTGCATATTCATACGGACTAGTCAAGAAATGTTTTCTGAAAACGTGTTACATTTCCTTATTTCTTACCAGACTTCCCTAATTTTTCCACTATTCCGTAGGAAAAATTTACAGTTGAATCCAAACTGTATTACATACAACAGTAGGGAGCAAGATCTATGTAAACTCTGAAGTAAATTCACCTTAAAACATTAAGAAGCTCAAATAACAATTAACATTCTAAACTTACTTCTAAAATTCCTTGAATATTGATTGTCTGAAATGGATTTACATAAGTACATTTCCATACTGCATTTTGGTAGACAAAATGTTTGACAAAAGAATATACAAATTCCTGCTTAATCTATTGATATTTAAGAATCCATCTCAACTGATGACAAGGAACCATCTCAAGAGACTGTTCAAGTGAGATGGACCACTAGTTTCTTAATTACTTTGATGTCATATCTCGTAACAAAGCACTATGTTGAAGTGATGCAATCTGAATTTATAACTAGAATTATCACTCATTGTGATTAATATACCCCCACCCACAATTGAGGGAATTAGCTCAACCAGGATTATTTTTTCTTACTTTTTAATAAAGAAAACAATTACCATGGCAATGCACTGTTCCACCTCTCAAATCAAGTGCTCAAAAACTGAGTGAGCAAGATAAATAAACTGACGATTTCTATGGTTTTTACTAAAAATTGTGTAACCATGGCAACACAATGTTGGACATTAAGAAAAAAATGAAGTTTGCACAACGATAGGCCCTATATCATAGCCGTCATATGTGCCAAATTTCAAGCTAAATGCTAAAAGGGTGAGGGGTTTAGTTGAATTCACATTAGTGTATCATTTTCATGCAAAATATACTGTTACCATGGCAACACATTTTCCACACTGACAAAAGATTTTTTGCACATCTAGGTAATGTAGAGGTAACATGTGCCAAATTTGAAGCCAGAATGTTCTAAACAGAGACAGGAGAATCGAAATGTTTGTATGATTTTCATTGAAAATGCACCGTTACCATGGCAACACATTGTTTAACAATGATGAAATATGAAGTTTGCATATTTCTGAACTACAATGGTTGCATGTGCCAAATTTCAAGCCAAATGCTCAAAGACTGAGGGAGTTACCTGAATCCAAAATATTTTTGTATGATTTTCATTCAAACTATGTTGTTACCATGGCAACACAATGATCAACAATGACGAAAGGTTAAGTTTGCACATGTACGTACCATAGTGGTCAGGTGTGCCAAATTTCAAGCTAAATGCTCAAAGACTGAGGTTGTTACATGAATCCACAATATCTTTGTATGCATTTTAGTGAAAAGATGCTGTTACCATGGCAACGCATTGTTCACCATTGATGAAAGATTAAGTTTGCACATCTATATGCTAAAGTTGTTGCATGTGCCAAATGTCAAGCCAATTACTCAAAGAGTGAGGGAGTTAACTGAATCCACAATATTTTTGTATGATTTTCATTCAAAATATGCCGTTACCATGGCAACACATTGATCGACACTTACGAAAGAATACGTTTACACATCTACATACCACAGTGGTCTTTTGTGCCAAATTTCTAGCTAAATGCTCGAAGACTAAAGGAAGTTAGCTGAATCCACAATATTTTTGTATGTTTTTTGGTTTAAAAAAAGCTGTTACCATGGCAACGCATTGCTCACCACATTGTTTCCATATCTATATACCATAGTGGTCATGTGTGCCAAATTTCAAGTCAAATGCTCTAAATTTGTTTAAGGTGCCCATCTGCGCTGAATCTATCCTTCCTCGTGGGTTCAAGCACATACTTTGGCTGGAAAACCAAAGTTTATTTCTTTATAAATAGAGAGTTTCATATTAAAGTGTTTAGCCACAACGTCATAATGAAAATAGCAACAAATCAGCGCTCAATAAATGTGATGGACAATGGCTCAAGAACACTGTGGGAGTGATGAAAATTAGGTAATCGTTGAATAATTACAAAAGTGTTCAGGGGAACTTAAACGTTCTTCTTTCAATTTAAATCAATGCGGATCTGGCATTACTTTTTTTTTCATCATCAACCAGACATAATATACAGAAAACAAGCCAAAGATGAACAATAAATAAATTGAAACTGGACATGTATAAAAACTTAAAATATTGTTTAAATGTTCACGTAGCAATGCAAATGCAAAAGTGAGGCACACACATACATGATAGCACCTCTAAAGGAAACATTGCGGCATTAACTTTCCTTCTTGTGTTATTTTCATTTAAAAATGCACACAAAAAAAAATTACAAGGAAACTTTACTACAACCAGGGCATGACAGACATGCTTCTTGTGTGCATGGATTTGTAGCTCAATATAAATGGAAAAGTGAGGCACACATAACATAACTCAATATCCATGAGTCAAACATTATGCATGATAGTATCTTCAAAGGAAACATTGCAGCATTTTACCTGTGTTACTTTGATTTAAGAATTCACCGAAAATTAAGAAAACTTTGCTGCACATCAGGGCAAGTCAGATATGCTTCTTGTGAGCATGGGTTTGTGGCACAATGTCGGAAAATCTTACTAGCATCATACACTGACGTGTTCTTGAAGTTCGTGGCTAATGCCCAGAACGAAGCCCTCACTTGGGATTGTAGCAGTACATGAATATGCCGCCACAAAATCAAAGAATGCTTCAAGCACCCAAGCATATTTGACGATGAAGACACAGTGGGCTTTAAAGAGTCTGTCAAATTCTTGCTTCCGGTCATCTCCAGCCTGGACTTAGTATGGTCTTGTCCAGGATGAGAAAATACTGGATGTACGTCTAGTCACTCCCTTATCTGACTAAGCAGGGCTGGCTGAAGGTGGCATCTTTAGCATCACTGAACTTCGCGCTTCTCGCTCGTGATGTATACGTTTCGCGCGGATCAACTTGGCGTTTCCCGTTTGCTAGGGCTTTCAGGTGGGAGAATCTCCAGATCAGAAGATGCTTGGGGCTGGGGTTGGAGTCTCTGCATCAGCAATGCCATGAACATTGGTTCCTACCTGAAAAGAGATTAAACATGTATAGCACTACTGATATTTCGAACTAAATTTCACTTGAATCGTTTGAGCAAATGACAAAGGCTACAATTATTATCAAATAAACTTTGCATCACATAGAGGGAAGTTAAGTTCTCAGTGAGAGGGCACTCTGGAGAAAAAAAAAATTAAAATATAATTTTACATATTGATCTTAAATACAATGTACTAATAACATATTCATCACATAACTTTTAGTTTGTGATGTACAAGTAAATATTTCTGATATATTTCGGAACATATTATTTTAAAACATTTTGTCTCATCTGGTAAACCTCAAAGCCTTGAAAAAAATTCCCAGAAATCAGATTACTTTTTGCCATCACGGGGTGGGGCCTACTTGATATTTACATGTTCCAGACTCATAAGATATTTGATGTACATATGTGACACTACACCTCAAAACAAACAAAAAGTCGCCAGACATGAATTTTAACCCGTTCCTTACGGGAACCTGGTAAACCAGGTTCCCGTGGGAGCAACTGATATACGGGAACCTGGTTTACCAGGTTCCCAAAATGAAGACAAGAGTGCCCGCTTTAGTGGCCTAAATTCATGTTTCTTTGTGTTTTAACGCTCAGAAAAGAGGGTTTGATAAAATGATCAGAGTTTATTCTATCAGGATTTGTTCTCTTTCTGTTTGAAAATTGTGTGTTTCACAGTGTTATGTACCTTTTCCTGATTTAGTTTTTTGCTTGTTCTGCTGTAAACTCGTACGAACATGTACATAGCGATCAAGGCTGAGATCAGTTAGATAAGTGGGTTCGCTGACCCCAGTCACCTCATTCAGGTACCTGGTTTTGTGTAGAACAAAAGATTCTGTGAGCTCATCAGCGCACGCTCTATTCATACCTCGCACCCCATCGATATTTCCATTGTTCACTGGCACATGTAGTTGACCGTGGAAAGGGGGATACAATGTACCGCTTGACTGCCTTCGCACAGCTGGATTACCAACCTGTCTGCCTCTTTGTCGACCGGCAAAAAGAATCTCGTTTGGGGGCATTAAAGGCACTCAGAGAATTGCGGAAGGAACGGGTTAAGTTAAGAAAATATTCTGAAAGAGCAGACTTTAAGCTTTAAAATTATGTATAACTCAAATCAAATGGACTCTCCTAACCTATCTAAATATTGGAAAGAAAGCACAAACTCAGGAGAAGTGTGAACCGAGAAAAGAGGCTCTGAAGTACAGTGTCTATTCAAGCGCTTAATCTTTACCAAACCGTGCTGGCTGTGCGATGAATGGGACAAAAAACAGGAAGTAAACCACCAGAGTAACAACAATGAAGGGATTATCAGATTAAACTGAAATTGAGCATGCCTCGTTAACACATTCTGTCCATAAGTAATGTTAACTTTCAAAGTAGTATAGCACTATCCGTTAAAAAGTTATTAGAGTTGAAAGTGAAGAGTGTGGACAAGGTTTTTCAGAAATGAAAAGGGGATTCTAAAGAC
The DNA here is from genome assembly GCF_040938485.1 of Diadema antillarum. Lineage (NCBI taxonomy): Eukaryota > Metazoa > Echinodermata > Echinoidea > Diadematoida > Diadematidae > Diadema > Diadema antillarum. The sequence goes on along the minus strand of NW_027272036.1, from coordinate 306,694 downwards.
ACACCTAATCACACTATTCTACCAAAAATGTTCGAGATAAACTGCTAAAAAACACACTTTCCTGGCCATTTTATGATACCAAATTTTAACATAATGTAAAAGAAGACCCGCTCTTTCAGAAACTATGAAAAAGTAAAGTTCGGCTAGGTCGACCCATTTCACGTATTTTCAGTCCTCGCGCAAAATCAGTGTGTGCGACTTTATGTTCGTTTTGAGGTGCACGGTCACATATGGAGTGCACGCTTTTTTTTTAGGCGCGGTCAGACTGGGCCACTGGTACGCGCGCAAGCAAGAGCACGCTGTCCAGTGGCTAGTGATTATGACGTAGCAATGCACGTTTGTACATGACAATGGTCTTGCGCTTCGGAGACACAGCCCGCATACGCACTCCATATAAGGAAAAAATTGACCGAACAAAATGGCGGTGGTAGCAAGTTTTGGTGGCTGCGTATTTCCTGGGTGAACACGCATTCCACTATGTTTTAGTTCGGTGCTCGCTATCTATCAACCCGCTCTGGTGACGGCCAGCGCCAATTCTCGCTATCGCCAATGACGTAAAAAGTACCAGGATGTTGATTTAAGCGTCATTTACGGTGCATTATGGGATAGTCCGGTAGCAAAGTCACTTCCGTTCGTACGCGCGTGATAGTGACTAATGCTGTTTACAAACACAACTGACTGTATTCTACGTGTACTTCCGGTTTTCTCGCCTTGAATTACAGCTTTAATATGATTTGAAATTCCTCCATTCTTAAGAAATTGCTGTTAATACGACTATTGGTTGTTGCTGCGAAGCTGCCATGTGTTATTCGCACGACAATAAATGAAAAAAAAAATCTGCAGAAATAGGACCCTTACTGGCATGCGAGACGTGACGTGGCCGCGTGGGCGAAGTTTGCGGGTGACTCCACAGCGCAGTACTTGCACGCGCGACTTACTAGTAGTGGTAGTATAGTAGCACTAGGTAGTAGGCCTAGTGCATACGTACATTGTACGTACTTACTTGGAAGAAATTGCTTTGGAGACAGGATAAGTTCGAGATCAATGTTCGTTCCCGATTGTGTTCGCGACATTTCGACAGAGAACAAATATTAAAAAAAAGAAAAGATGGGCATTCCATGACGATATACTGTATATCCAGGCGGGTGAATATTTTCCAGCATATTTTCAGCGCATGCAGAGGGCCGAGATGACTGATCTGTGATGTACGCCGTACCGGTATGTGTTAGCTTATGCGCTGCGTGCAGTGAAAATGCAAGGCCGGCCGCCGGCGGGGACTACAGTGTACGAGTATGACAGGCCTGGCCACTCGCTGGCTCGGGCGGTACAGCGGCCTACTGTACAAGTATCCGTGGTCTACCAAATGCATAGATAAACAAAGAAAAATATAATGATATTATACATAAAGAAAGAAACAAATTGTACCACTTCGCAAATGCTTTACACAGCCGCTTCTGTCTACAATGGTATCTTTGAGCAAATTTTGGGCCTCACGAAAAAAAATGCTTGCGTTACACATCTCTTACGTCTATATTCATTTATACCGAATATGCAATTCTTATTAACAGAAAGCCTTTTTGAAATACACACACACACACACACACACACACACACACACACACAAAGAAGACATCTTAATATGGATATGTTATCTTCATATTGTTTTAGTGTATTAGTGCAAAGAACCGATGTTTCATTCTAATGATGGGAATACTCTTGTTTAATTGTCGATGAAAATAAAGCTGTCTGTACACTTTGATGGAAACCCAAATCCCAAGAGAAATGTGGATTGAGTGAAAGCAGCAACACTAATAGAACGTATCGGTGAAACAATGAGGAAAATCGGAAAATCGATGCAAGAGTTATGCATTTTTTAAGTTTTTGTGTTGGAACCGCTGGATGAGATGATTACTAGAAATTCTGACGTACGTCTGGACAACTGCAATATAATACAAGGAATTCCACAAAAATTCATTTTTCCTGACAAATAAACATACCATCAACTTGATACTGACATTTCTTAAGGATACCAATTATTCTTCCTGCTTTCTGAAAGCGGTTAGTCAAGTGCTCTTTCATTTAGCTAGAAAAGTGATTTGTGTGTGTGTGTGTGTGTGTGTGTGTGTGTGTGTAGAATCTCCTCTGTATTATTCTATATTGTTGTCCATACATACGTCATAACCTTAGTCTTTTCATCCAGCGGATCCAACACAAGAACTTAAAAAAAATCATAACCAATAACGACTGACCGATTTTTTTTTTCAAATTTTCACTGATGTGTTCTAGTAATGCTGCTGCTGTCACTCAAATTACATTGCTCCTGGGTTTAGGTTCCTTTTAATCTCTCTTGGTTTCTGATGGTGACTTGTGAAATGTTAACAATTTCGGGTCAGCTTAAAATGAAATTTATAGTTAAACCCCATCATAATTATGTATACGATCTTTCACAAATAAGTGTACTGCGTGGAGACCACACCTGCCTCTGGAAGAGAAACTTGTTCCAATGTCCCCATGGACATGAAAAAACTGTGCCATAATATTTTCTCGGAGAATACTGGTAGTTATGTCCAAATGACACCTAAATACATCCCACGTGACCATACTCATTATGACGTCATGGTTCCCGAAGCAGCGAGAGGAAAGACCAACCTATACTGTGCCCAGCCGCGTAGGTCAGCACGCCTTTCTGTATAGTGCATGGTAGAAGGATCATTTTCCAAAGCTTTCCTGAATTACTGCCTTACACACTCACATACTTGGATATGGGGTGAATGATACCCACTCAAACAGTGACATAGTGATACACTTTTCGTTGGGAGCTGTTCGTCATTCCGAAGGTTCGCTGTTCTGAAGGTTTGTTATTCCGAAGGGTCATTAATCCGAAATACACAAATTCCCTATACCTAGAGGTTCGTTAATCCGAAAATGAAAAAAAAAAAAACAACGGTTCGTTAATCCGAACATTTGTGGCATTATTCCGAAGGTTCGTTATTCCGAAGATTCGTTCATCCAAAAATGAAATTCGGAACAATGAACCTTCGAAATAACAATTCTTCTGACTAAAGAGCCGTCGGAATAACGAACCTTCGGAATAACGAGCTGTAACCACTTTGTCATACCGCCAGAGAGAGATACAGTGATCGGTTGAAATGGGACATACTATCGGTAGTGATGATTTCAAAGTGACAATTTAACTAGCAATAAACGGATACACTTGTGGATAAAAATCATTAATGTTATACAACAGTATTTTTGTTTAATGCACTTTGCATCATTTTCAGATGGATGACAGATCTGAAGAAGAAACGTCAATAGGCCTTCTGATCGATTAGGAAATAAGTAATATGAAATAGCCTAAAAATAATTATCTTTCTTTTATGAGCAAAATGTAGCGAATAACAAATTTGAATCGAATCATTTTCATTTCAAACTTACAAGATAAGCTTCAAAGTAATTTCCACATAATATGTAAAACGTACAAGTATTATGTATATTAATATTTATATATGCGTATATTTATATATTTATTATGTATATTAATATCTATATATGCATATGTACATTATATATATATATATATGTGTGTGTGTGTGTGTGTCTGCGTGTGTGTGTCTGTGTGTGTCTGTGTGTCTGTGTGTGCACATGAACCTACATAGGTATATATGTATGTAAGTGCAGACTTTATATGAAGGAATATGAGAATCATGTGTGAGGTGGAATCGGTGGGAGGTCTGGAGCAAGATGTATGAACCAGAGAGGAGAGGAGATAGGAGAATGCTGGAAATCAACGAGAATAAGAGAGAGAGAGGAAAGTGATGATGACGATGGCCAGTAACTGATCAGTGGGAATCAGTTGGAATGCTGAGGGATGGTTGTTCCAATCCTTGTGGGAATTATTTAAGAGTATTATGCTGCTATTTAGACTGATATTTGCCATTTAAACAGACACATTCATACTCTGTTTAAAAGCTTCATTTCAATCATGTAATATTCTCCATGTTACTTTTAACAATTGTCATAACGGATAATTGTGTTGATTTGGAAATACTTGAAAACTGCAAGTAACTTTGGCCTTTACCAATACATGAAATAAGAGTTTCACACATTCAGCTAAGACAAGTGGACAATATCTTTAATGGAAGAAAGTAATCGCTGAAAGTCAAATTTCGAGTACGGTTGAAATAGCATTGACTCATTATCAAGGCCCCGACTGTGAACAGGTCTTGACACGTTTGTTAAGGATTTTAAAAAAAATACACACATGAATCATCTGCTTACTTAATTTGAAGATTGTTGTGTATAACGACATTTACAATTTTCTATTCGTCTTATTTACCGTCGACATTATTTGTTGAGTATAGTATAACCATGATGATGACATGAAATGTGCATATTCCAATTCTTTGTGAGGCTGTGAATATCCACTTTCAGCAATATCACAATTTGATTGTTATACAAGAATGCGAAAATTGCCTCTAGCCAACGTAATCATCATAATATTATTGCTTTCAGGCATATTGGAGTAAAGGGTCTATCCAATCAAACCCCAAAACAATCTTATACAACAGAATTGCAGAATGGTGTGCAATTGTATCACTTTCATTGTCTTCAGGTTTTCTAATGTTTGGTGATTTTTATTTATTTATTTATTTATTTTTATTTTTCTTGGGGGGGGGGGGGTATTTCCTCCAAATTTTCCTCACATTTTATCCATCTCCCTAATAATTTCATTCGCAAAGGAATGAAACACACCAGAGTGACAGTACAAGTCATGTCTAGGTCACCTGAAAAGTAAGTTGGACAGGGAAATGCATGGCAACATTGTTAGTCTGGCCTTACTCTCTGATCAACTTAACAAGGATGGACGCGGATTTCTGATTGGATTCTGTAGCCTTTAGTTCCTTTTTTGATAAAAAATGTCATTCTTTCATTGTCCATATCAAGACAAGAATATCGCATCTTTGAAGGGTTAGATTTGATAAAGAGGTGAAAATGTGCACGCCATAGTGTGATAAAAATATGCAGATTCTAAGACGATCAAATTCTGTGAGATACATAAAAACAAACAAACAAACAAAGAAACAAACAAAGAAACAAACAAACATTTAGCTACATCATAGGAATAAACCAATGAACAAGACGTAAAACCTGCAAACAGACAGCAAACCCTTTTCCTGAGTTGAACAGAAAAGAAATACCGACAATTATAACGACAACACACACACACACACATAAACATTCTCATTGAAAGGTTTTTGTAGATAATGAGACCTTGAGACAAAGACGCTAAAAATTTGATTGTACGCGTGTGCATGTTTGTTCGTTGTTTTTTTAACGTAACGGTTGTTGTTGTATCAAGGGCCAACTCTTTTGCTGATACAATATGCTAAGAGAATACGTTAGTCCTACACCAATCAGATGCGATTGCCTGATGCAACAAAGCGTAAAACGTAAATTGATGACGAAGTGTTATTGTTGAGGTAGGATACAAGATTCAACGCTCTGTGGATCATATTACATATTAACTTAATGGAAACCATGTTCGTTAAAGCAAATATTATACCAACCTTTACCCGAGGACGGTACATTCATAAACTGACTGTAGAAAATTGCAAGCAGTCTTAACTCTAGGAGTTACAGTCCCACCTCTCTTATCCGAACATGTCGGGACCGGCGCTCATCCCGATAAGAGATTCGGCCGGATAAGGAATTTGGCTGGATATGGGAGACTCAGTGCTTTAATGATCGTAATAGTTTGCTTGAGACCTAACTTCAGGTGTCTGATATTTTTGGGTGGATTTATAAGAAACCTCCTATGAAAGACCATGCAATTCCAAGAGGCATTTAAAGTTTATTTGATGAAAATTGGTTTTGAAATGACCGAAATACGCAAAATAGAGCAATCCTAATAAAAGATGGGACGCACCTTTTATTATAGTCGCTTTATTTTATTTTGTTTTGGGATGTGTCAGTCATTCCCAAATCGATTTTCATCAAATAAACTCTGATTCGTACTTAAAATGGTATGCTCTGTATTATTTTCATTAGTGGTTTCTTGGTGTCTCACGGAAAGTTAAAAGCCTAATCCTCACCTCCACCAATACTCTATTAACCCTTTAACACGCGCAGCTGTCTACGCAATGGTAGCTATAATGTAACTCATTGCAGGGTGCGCATATAAGTAAACTCTTTCTTTGCTACCAGCAGTCATTGTTTTCTGTTTCTATTTGTTACCAACATGCAATCAGTATTTGTTGTCTAATTTGTTGTTTAATCCGCTGACAAGCTACCTCCCCCCCCCAAAAAAAAACAAAACAAAACAAAACAAACAAAAAGAAAAAAAACCAGGCAGGAGTGGGGTGGCTTAAAGGGTTTCCTCGTAACACTTTTGGGGTGAGTCACAGCCCCCCCCCCCCCCCCCGCAGAAAAAAAGAAAAAAACATAAAGTGTTTTTATAAAAAAAGAAAATAAGAAAATAAGCAAAACTTAGAAAAAGGATAGAGTGCGTTATTACAAGCTGATGGAAAGAGGGTGGGAGATGGAACTAGTAAGAAATTCAAAAGCATGGACAAAATAGTTTGTATGGAATGGAATACAAGCTTCGAAATGGCTGAGATATCCAGACGCAAGAGTAAGCGACTCTATATAAAAGATGGGATCCACCTTTGTTTTTGTTTTTGTTTCATCCAATTAAAAAAAAATCATTTAAATACTGTAAAGTGCAAAAAATAGTAACATTTTCCATATATTTTTTCTTTCAAATAATATTCAACTATCCTCGATAGAAAAAAAAACAAAAAACAAAACAAAACAAAGCTTTACAATACGTATAGGTATATAAAACCTTTTTTCTGTATCTTAAATATCTAATATGATTAATTTCTTTGAAAGATTTAGCAACTGCTACTATCATTTCTTACTTAATGTGTGAATCAAGTGTGTCGATAAATCACATGATTGCGTTTTATCGAGCCCTTAACTTACACAAGATTTTCTATGATTTTATGAATATATCTATTTTTTTAAAGACTTTCTCCTTGGGCAAATATAACTCATGATCGGGCAAGTATTCTGCAGTAATTCGAAAATCTCCTTTACCCGAAAGTCTAGAGCAATTTGTAAAAAGAAAAAAAATGATGCACCCCGCACATGTACCAAACTCACTGTATACTTTTTATTCGATCTCAGTAAAGTAAGACTTACTAATTTTTAAATTACATGACAGCTACGAACCAGATAAAGACGCGCTCTCAAGCTCAAGCCGACAAGAAGTTCATAATAAACTCTTTAAGGGTAGAATGACGTAGACAGGCAAACTGACAAACTGACAAAGGTAGATATCACATAAATGAGACGTCGCCATCATTTCCGTTTGTCAATAATGTAATGACATGCCGACCCTGAAATACATGATAGGAGTGGCATCTCTCGTCACTGACAACCTGATTCAGTTTCAAGGATATCGGAGATGATTTAAAACAAGCGTTAGAAGATCGCGCCATCACAGCCATTCCGCGCCAAAGGATACTATACGGGCTCGAGGATCAGAGGACTATTATACCATCATTAATAGGTTTCTGTCGGCTGCTTGCTCAAGAGTTCTCCTGATTTAATTCACCATTTGTACGGCTTTCCCGCTTGAATTTAATTCAATACTACACGCAGTTTAAATGGAGCGAAAATTACAAGAGGTGCTACTAGCTACCTTCGTAGTGGTACATTTCGGTAAGTTTGCACATATCTATTTCCAAATGGATTTTTTTTTTTTATTGTAATTCATATATCTTTTTCTTACCTGATACTAGTAATCATTCTAGATGACCGATATATCCCGATATATTTATAGTTTGGTATATATAGATAGATATAATTTTTTCCTCAACTCTTCCCACATTTGTTTTTTCTGTGGACCCAAATGTAAATTTTCTACATTTCAATCTTATCTTGATCTACACGCTTAGTCTTAAAGGGAAGGTAAACCCAAAGAGCAATGTGGATTGAGTGAAAGCAGCAACATTAGTAGAACACATCAGTGAAAGTTTGAGGAAAGTCGGACAATCGATGCAAAAGTTATGAATTTTTAAAGTTTTGGTGTTGGAACCGCTGGATGAGGAGACTACTAGAGGATATGACGTATGAGTGGACAACAATACAAAGAAAATATAAAGGAAATTCAACAAAAAATCACTTTTCTAGAATTATGAAAGAGCAGTGGACCAACCGCTTTCAGAAAGCAGGGGGAATAATTGGTACCCTTAACATATGTCAATATCCAGTTGATGGAATTTGTAATTTTCATGAAAAATGGATTTTTGTAGTATTTTCTTTATATTTTCTTGGTATTGTTGTCCACTCATACGTCATAACCTCCAGTAGTCTCCTCATCCAGCGGTTCCAACACCAAAACTTAAAAAATGCATAACTTTTGCATCGATTGTCCGATTTTCTTCAAACTTTCACTGATGTGTTCTAATAATGTTGCTGCTTTCACTCAATCCACATTGTTCTTGGGGTTTATCTTCCCTTTAATGCTGATACCTACGCTCAACAAACGTGTTTTTTTAAAGTAGGTTACATAGCTTTTCTGTACCATTTACCGTACCGGCCTACCCATATTCGAACTTTCCTGACCACGTCTACAATATGTTTGCAATATTTTATAGTGCGCATCCTGCCTGGATGCCATATATATATACCATTTGATATAGGTACATGTTATGTATTCTTGGTTTGAAGAAATATAATTGAAAAATAAATAAAACCCTGATTAATCAGAACATTAAGTGCACGTCCTTATGTTTTCATAATGTACACGAACATATGCCCTGCAATACGTTTAAGATACAGATACAAAGGTAAAACACAGATAAAAATATACCAAGTACTCTTAGCATACAATTTTCCAGCTTGATGGCAAAACGTGAAAGAACTTAATAATTAGTTTCAATGTCTTCACCAAAATGAACGTTCTGTGTGTGTGTGTGTGGTTGCAATCGAACAATCACTGTCTAAAATATGTATGTGTGTGTGTGTGTGTTGGGGGGGGGGGGGCTTCATCCTCCATAATACCCCAGTCTTTTTAGAATCAAGTGTCACTCTTTTCTCTGTCTGTCCGTCTGTCTGTCTGTCTCTCGCTAATATATTTTTTTTTACTGAAAGTGTCTGGAGTTTTGTCGAGTGAAGAACGAAATGAAATTTGCCCGGTGACTGTCATCAGCTGTGGAACGCATACTCTCCCCAGCGGGGAGACGGTTGCTATGGTTCCCAGGTTGATGAGTGATGAAGAGATAGCCATGATGGGGAGCCATCCCATGCTGAATGGAAAAAAGCGGTACATCTGTAGTATTCCACGTGAGTCATGAGTTGATCAGCATCGCATTATTCTCAGATGGAATTATGTCGACATCATTATAGGGTTGTAGATCACCTCAAGTTTTGACCATCGGGAAGGATATTGTATTAACTCAGTCGTTGAAGAATACTATCGTTGTGTTATATTTTCATTTTCATTTTACCATGTCTGCAGCTTTTTGTCCTATGTCTTCGAATGTGTGCGGTTTCCCTTTATCAAGGCTGCCGACTCGGCCAATAATTTATGATGGAAAACCATGTAACTGTATAACAGTAACTAAAACTGTTATATACCACGAAGTTATTACTGGATGAGATTGAGTTTAAAACGATTTGGATGCTTGACCTCTTAATCATTTTTTTATTTTTTTGATAGTCGAATTATTTTTCAGCCCTTTCGGTCCATCTTAACTCAGCATGTGCCTCGAATCCATGTCAAAACGGCGGAACGTGTAGCGAGACTGAAACCGGATACGAGTGTTCGTGTACGGATGACTTCTTTGGGCCACGATGTGGTATGTATAATGTATTGATCATGCATTAAAAAAAAAAAACATCAAAAAACGAAATAGTCTGGTTCTACATGTACGTGGCTGATTCTACATTAGCAGACTTTAACATTCAAACAGATTTGATGTTCATTACTTAAAATTCTAACTTATCTCAATAAAAGAAAGAAAGTACAACCTCTAAAAAAAAACATAAGCAGTGTACCCAGCGAAGGTGTTCGGGAGTTCAAGCTTTGTTCGGTGCAATGAATGGGCAAAAAAAAAATAAAAGAATAACAGGACGAAAAATTTATAACAACCACTGTCAAGGTATACATATTCTTGGATTTATTTATTATTATTAATGGAAGTAGAGTGTGAAAAGTTAGAAAAAATAAATAGGTTCTTCAGTCATGTAAGTCGTGATATATATATATATATATATATATATATATATATACATATGTTGATAAGGTAGTCCACGTGTTGGCAAGATAAAAAGATAAGTAACAAAGCTGCAACAAAGTTCATGCTGTATTCACCAACGGCTTATTTCTTTACACAAATTTTCGAGCGTCTCGCCGCCCTTTCTCAAGTGTTGATCATGTACATGATATACATGTATATGTCCTTGTTTGAAATCGTAGTCTGACCGGTGATTTACACTGAAGACGCTGGGGGACCACATAAGTGGTTCGCTTTTCTTGATGTTGAGCTGTCTGGAAGTACGTTGGTAGTCGATTTTGAGGTCAGCGCTTATCACGATGCTAATATCGCCTTATCCCGTGAAAACACAAATATACCCGACATATACCTCATAGGTAAGGCTGAATTTCTTTCTCTCTTTTTCCTAGAGCATGCTGGCTGCCTGTTTTTTGTTTTGTTTTGTTTTGTTTTTATTTTGGTAAACCTATATCTGGAAAAATGTTATAACTTCCGTATTCTAATAAATAAATAAACAAAAACATGTAACTTTATAGCAATTTCCAGTATTTTGCAGCTGTAAAGTGTCATCTTTTATAGACAGAAACATTACAATGAATAGCTGTGAGCAGTGGCGGATCTAGAGAGGGGGGGGGGGCGCAACCGGCGCACCCCCCCCCTCTTTATTTTTTCGTGAAAAACAAAAGAAATTAAAAAAAAAATGAAACCCAGAAGTGCCACCAGAAATATTAGTCACCCCCCCCCCCTTTACATTGTTCCTGGAGCCGCCCCTGGTAATGATGCATTCGTAGACCAATCCTGTTAAAATACACATGCGCGCTGAATGGACCTGTTGCCAACGCAGCATTCAAACATTAGCAAACTAACTGAATGCCCTGTCCGCACAGTGGTTTAGGGGAAAAAAAAATGAATGGGGTCGGCCAAGCACCACCGTGCCAAAAAGTACTGACCGGCAAACTTTACATTAAAAGTGGGTAATCGGACATACTTATTATTATTATTTTTATCATTATTATGGATCGTTCAGACGGAAACTTATGGCTAATGTGAGCTATATTGTTCAATTTATCATTGGTGTTTGACATTCATTGTGAGATACCTTTGTATTGCTCTCTTTACAGTGTTTGGTAGACGTGCATGTTTGAACGTGGTCGTTTGTCTGCATAGTAATCAATTTGTACCTCAATGAAACACAATTGTTTCCAGTGTTTCTAGATGTAAATGTTTATGTGTCACGTCAAATTACTTTCTTAAAGCATAATTTGATGTGAATATCGTGAAGCTCATTCTTACATCAAAATGAAGCCTGCCAAATGGCGCTACTATCGAAATTACGGGGAAAACAAACCCTTTACAAGAGAAGAGTTAATTATAAAGAATGAATTAACAAACAGTTTGCTAGTAGTTAATGAAAATATATCCATGTTAAAAAAAGCATTCGATTTGTTTTTAGATGTTTTAGAGAGTGGGCGTTGTCAGAGGAGTTTCAGTTGCAAATCGTAATGAGTTAAATGTTGTTAAACAATATGTTCAGAGGACAGTCATGCGTAAATATAAGGGGCATACCAAGGGTCATTTCATTTTTTTTTAAATGCTGAAAATCATATGGTAACCAAAAAAAATTGTTAAAAAAATATGAGTAAAGCCATCATTTCTAAACGAAAAATAATAAAAAGCTTTTTAATGCCTGATATATGTTACCCGAAAACATCATAATAAATTATGATACTTCCTTGAATACTTATTTGTCAACACAAACGCCAGAATATTGATGGACGTAACTTCTTATAGAATGTTTCAATGATATAGTATATCAGATGGGAGAATAGCTTGTGTCAGTGTTTGTTCAATAAGAGAGAGATAAAAAAAAATGTCATTAAAAATTGTTGCTATGCCAGCGGGTGCAACCCTAATTGTGCACGTTATTCCATCCTATTTGACATGGATTTGTAAATGTGATTTTTTCCACGTGTTTTTTTGATGACAGAAAAAATATGTTATCGTGCCTTACATAACAAATAACAAGTCGCACCTCTTGGTTTTACACGAGGACTCAAAAAAGGTGAAATTGGTCAACCGAGGCAATCTTAAGTTTTTCATATTTTCTGAAAGAGCTATTCTTCTTCTACATTAGTCTTATTTTGGGTCATAACATGATTGTTTAAGTGTCTTTTTACCAGTTTTTCAACTGCCAATGTTTGGTGGAAGGGTAGAATGATCTCGGTTACAGCTCGTAATTCCGAAGGTTCGTTTTTTTCCGAAGGTTCTTTAGTCCGAAGTTTCGTTATTCCGAAGGTTCGTATTCCAAAGATGCGTTATACTGGAGGTTCGGTAATCCGAAGAGTCATTAATCTGAAAATGAAACAAAGCTCATCATTCCGCAGATTCGTTACGGACCCATTAATACAAAATATGCAGAGAGAGGTAACAAGTCACGTATGTTTATTTTCTTCTTCTCTTATTTTCGTATTTTATGGAACAAGTTATCGGTGAGCGCACAAAAAAGGTGATGTTACTGCGAGGATGCGACACAGAGTACGCCACTGGTTGCGATCAAATCACATCAACATATTTTCCCAGCGCCGTGCTACCAGGCATTCCCACGTATGATCGCTTCTGGTTGACCTTTGATGAGGGTCGTCTCAGGATCGGTCACCATGGTAACCAGGTCCCCATCATCGACTGGACAGACCCTGCCCCTCTCCTCATCAACTACATTGGCGTGTGGACCGGGTGGGGCTTAGAAGGATTCTGGAAATTTCACTCCTTCTGTTGAATTTAGGCCAGCATGCAAATGTGTTTTTTTTTTTTGGTGTTTTTTTTTTTGTTTTGTTTTTGTGACCATCATCTGGCAGTTACATGACATTTTGAAAATATATATATATATATATATATAATATTGTGTAGTGTAGAAAAAATACCATTAACAACAATACAACCTCTTCAAGCGTGAATATTATGCAACTTTTAGACCTCATACATCTAATATTTCATAATTATGATTGTTGCCCTCTAATTGAGTTAAACGATTGAATGAAGGTCAATCGAGTGAGTATTGGACTACTTTTTTGGTTTTTGTTGTTGTGAAAGGAGCATTATGATGCATACGCCTACAGTGTCAAAACATATGCGATTTCTGGATAGAAAACGTTGTAGAAAAGGGGTTTGTTATATCATGTTTTATACTTGACGTGCTTTCAATTGCCGAGGACACACAACTGCAAACTATTTGAGTCACTTGGCAGGCCTATATGAATATGATCCCAAAACATTCAGGGAAACTTTCGACTTTTCAAGATCACGCGCAACATCACTTTCTGAGACCGGTGGGATCAACGAAGCGTGGAATAGCGCGCTGACCATTGCTTCATGTTCTCTTTACAGCCATTTTTTTTTAAATCAAATTTTAGAAATGCTCTTGACAGTTCCGATTGTGAGTGTGACCGACGCGAATTTGTGACACTGTAAGTGTACAGCGTAATTCTTCTTCACAGTTCAATGTGTTCACGCGGGTCTACGTACGGTCACCATTGAATGCCCCCCTCCCCCACCCTCCTCGATCCCTCCCTCTCTCCTTGTTCTTGATCCCTCTATACCAGTTGTAGACTACCAAACACGCCACTGATCTTCCCCTCCTCACTCCCGTTTACCATCTTTCCCAGGTCGATTGATCTATTGCCACGTGGTCCTTATCAGATGGTCTACTTTTCAGTTCGTCTAACATCACTACACCTAAACTCACTCGGTGAATTTCGTGTAATGCCAAGTTTGACTAATTACAGTTTTGTCTAATAACCAGACGGTCATTTGCGGTTTTGTCTCCCATTTTGTCTATAAACACTGGTGATTAGAGGAAGTGGGCATAGCCCATCTAGAAGTAAATCAACTGGTAATGAGGCTAAGTGGCAGTTGGACTAAATGGCCATTAAAGGAACTGGTTGCAGACAAAATAAAATAAGATCATAATGTGGGTTGAGACGATGTGGCGATAAGACGAAATGGGTGTAGACCATGTAAATCACCCATTGCCACTGCTTTATAGTGGCTAACACAACTAAACAAATAGCATTGATATAATTGTTCTCTGACGCGTCTGAAGTTCTGATAGCATTCTTCATCTACTATGTAGCTCAATACATCACATCGCCTGAACCATGGAGCTACAAACATAGCTCCATGGTATCACACTTACAGTTCCATCTGTAGGCCCTATGTTCTTTACAATCTCCTGGACCGTTCTTGTGTTAAGTATAATTTGAAGATTTGACTGACTGATTTTGCATGTCTTTATTTACATAGAGTATTGATATTTTGTTGATGTTATGATGCAAAAAGGAATGTCCTTGATTTGTTATTTCATGTTTGTTGAATTGTTATATTTTGTCATTCTGTTGCAGGGCCCCATAGGAAAACAATGTGTAAACCACTGATGGGGCTACCCTGGGTAAAGAAAACTGAATAAATAAATAAATAAATAAATAAATAAATAAATAAATAAATAAATAAATTAGCAAATTAGATATGTTGTTTGTATCGCCTTCGAATTGTTATCGATTGTACGTGAGCCATACTACAACCTTCATGAAGGAATGTGTTTGTGCGCTCATGCATGCCTTTTTCATTAATTTGAAAGAGCTGTCAAGCATAGCTGCACTCCTAGCCTTTTACACATACACTGTTGTACTTGAATGAGCTGCAAGGCTTGCTTATATTCACAACTTAGTTATAGTAAGTATGATAAGGATTATCAGTACACTGTTAGAAAAAAATCAACAAGGTTGTTTAAAATTTTAAACAACCACAAGTTAACCGGTGAATCGCTCAACTGTTGTTTAAAAATTAAACAACACGTAGTTGTTTAAACTTTTAACCCTTTGTTGTTTAAAAATTCTAAACAACTGTTGTTTAAAAGAAATTTAAACAACTGGGTTGTTTAACAAAGTTGTTTAAAAATTTTAACAACTGTTGTTTAAAAGTCATTTTATACAACTGGGTTGTTTAAAAAAAGTTGTTTAAAAGTCTAAACAACAGTTGTTTAAATGTAATTTTATACAACTGAGTTGTTTAAAAAAAGTTGTTTAAAACTCTAAACAACTGTTGTTTAAAAGTCATTTTATACAACCGGGTTGTTTAAAAGTAATTTTATACAACTAGGTTGTTTAAAGCAAATATTAAATATTCATGTTTAGAATTTAAACAGTTCTTAATCCCATATCACAGTACAACTCACTTGTATATAAGCACAATAACACAAATGTTTATCTTTTTGGCCAATTATATATTTCAGCACATTTTCACTGTTTATATCACTGACAGCGTATCATTAGAAAACCTTCAATCGGTCAATCTGTCCATCGATGTGCAAACTTATTACAAATAACAAATTGAGCCAATCAAGAACTGTCTCATCCATTTTCAGAATATATACAGAGTAATAATTCTTTTTATACAGTTAACCTTTGATAAGTCGAAGTTCTCGAGAACTGAGAAAATGTGTCGACTTGCGCGGATTTAGTAAAAATATGCAGTTTGACTGCAGAGGAAAAATCACGAGCTTTTGTTATGCTTGAGTTAAGTGATTTCCCAGCTGAATTGACCTCGACTCATTTAAAGCTTAGTGTATTGTCACATGTACATTTTGATTCCACTTACATACAAATGGGGCGCTTAACGCCGTAAAAATCACATTTCACAATATTTCAACTAAACTGCAATGGCAAATTGAATTTGAAACATGCAATAATTAAAGAATGAATTATTATGCATAACATGGATGTGTTCAGCTTGAGATTATCTATACCTGTGCCACATTGAATATTTTGTTGCTTCATTTCTCATATTGTGTGGGTGCATGGGGACCATCAGTTGTCCTCAGATGGGTCCAAAAGGGCTAACTGAATGAACAGTACACAGAGAATGTAATTTTTCAGAATGCTTTTACAGTCCAATGCACACCTTACAGACACATTATCCAGTTTTATAGTGATCATACCCTGACAAGACAAGATAAATCTTGAATGAGTCTTATTTCCTGGAATAATCATCTGATTTTCTTTGAACCACTGACTTTGTTCTTGAAGTGTTTGTCACTATAACATGCACTTGGAAATCTCATAAGCGAAGCATACGGGAATGGCCTCTAAGGATGTGCTTTTCTGTCCCAATACTGTACTTTGTTGCCCCACTAAGAAAATATTACTGAAGGTATTGCACTACACAGCTTCTCTATTAACTAGATCATTTTTAACAATGTTCAATTTGCTGTAACAACATTTTGAATCATTTCAGTTGCAATGCTTTTGGGGAACATCTGCAATAGTAAGTCAGGGGTTATTAGATTATATTTCCTTGACAGTACAATGATGACTGTAAATATACTGCAGATGGAGAAACCATTCACATTAAGAAATAAGTTTTATCTCTTGTGAAAATTCTACTCCATACCTATATCCAGCATATCTGAACAGACCAAATAACATATACAGCACTTTGTAATTATAATGAAACTTACTCCTGTTTAGTCATACCTGCTACCATGAACACATACATTTTTTTTTTTCATAACTGTTATGTGCCAAGTACAGCACATCTGTCCAGCAAAGATCATCTCTGTCACTCCTGTGATAGAGATGGCAGTAATGAAAATTACTCTATATACAATGAAATAAATTCATAATGGAAATATACATTCTACAAAACAGTTCATCTTGAATTTTATGAAGGCCACATTCAGTACAGAGTGTCACCTCCATTATGCTCAACAGATATGAGGTTTTAATTTCACAATTGCTATATTTCTGAAAATTGACTGTCATGCTTCAGTATAAACCTGTGAAGATCTTGCCCAATATTTCATTAAGTCACTACTATGCAAAATACTCTTTTTAATTCATTTCTAGCCCATTTTTATCACAAGTTTTCAAGGGCCAACATTACCCACTAATAGAACAATCTTCTCATGACCTTTGATCTTTCCATGTGACATGTACAATGTATCCATTACTTATTGAGTTATAAACAAATAAAACATAGATACCAAACCTTTGCTTTGACGAATGACCTAAAAGTCAACTTTGTCAATTAAACTTCTGATGACCACGAAAATCTCATTCTACGCATCTAATCTTCCTGATTTGAAGAGTTCAGGTATGTCCTGATCTCTCTCACAGAATTGGACGTCACTTTACCAGGCATTTTGTACAAAACTGTCTCCAAGAACTGCCAGGCAGCAAAACATTGAGCCTGGTACTCTACATCTAGGACATAATGCACTTTGAATGCACAGTCCACAGCCTTTGTCAAAGTTGGAAACAAGAATCCCTGTCTCTCTACAATAGGGAGTTTTCGCACGACGCGGCCTGGAGTTAAGCGTGTCATGTGCGAAATTTGCTTCTGCACATGGTCAAATCCGAGGAACGTCCTGTCCGGGGGAAAACGAGTACGGTACTTGGCCAAAATAGCGTTCGGTCCCGATGCTGGGCAGGAGTGAGCCAGCCAATCAGCCAACCAATCAGCAATCTTGTCCCCACGCCTCCGTCCTGCACAGGAAAGCGAAACTGCATAGATATGGGGACGGGAGTCAGAGTACAGGGACTGTCACAAGTGATCGCTTCCTCGTATTCTCGGTCTTCGTGTCGTGTAGCCAAAACTTCCTAATGACAAAGGTTTGCAGTGGCTTCTTCCAGGATCCTCCCATCAGCAAGATGAAGGGCTGTGGTCTCTGCTTCCTGTCAATTTGTCCAATGTAGAAAGCCAAGTCTGTGCCCTCCTGTAAAATGAAATGGAATTGGAAAAGAAACATGCATAACTATACATCTCGATAAAATCTTGAAATAATCTACGCAGAAGTGTTGGGTTGAGGCATTGGTATAATGAGGTCCATCAGAACAGATATATTTCCCACACCTCTCCAATGTTCAAGGTAGAGTTCATAATAAAGTGCCTGGCCAAATTCTGCAACATTTCATTTGCAAACATATACCCTAAATTGGGTATTTTATGTAGTATATAACATCCATGTATTACATTTTCTATTCTTGCAAGGGCTAACCATGACCTGGCTGAATGAATTTTCAACTGTGTGGCCTATGGGAACTTCTGAAGGGCAATTAATTTTATTGCTGGCAAGCCCAGGCAAAAAGTATTATCAAACAAAAACTACTTCTGAATTGCATTTCATTACTTTGGCCATGGGTAAGTTACTCTTTCCAATACTAGTAGTATAGCAATTTTGTCCACTTACATTGTAGGAACATGAAGGAGTATGCGAGGTCTTTTTCCTTTTTGGTATGGGGGGGGGGGGGGGGGAGAGACACCCTGTATCACATTGGATGTATATGAGTGGTACGTGATATATTTCCAGCATCTTGCTGAATATAATGATACCATAGGTCAAGTGCAATATTTATTGACGAATGGAATATTCCTTATTGGCGACATTTAGGACCAATTTTGCATTTCATGCGAATTTTTTCCCCTTTTTATCAAAATGAAAAGGACATATTGATATTGGACAAGTGTGTAATTGAGCAGTCAGGCACAAAATAAAGTAAATATGTATGTTGACTATGTAATATAAGATTTTTTTTTCATTAAAAAAATTATTGTGATTCACAGCATACATTAGCAACATAGTAAATTTGCATAAATATGTAGAATCCATGGACTAAACTAACAAATGAAACAGCATAAAATGGGAATTTCTGTAACTATGGACCACAGCTTGATGATTTTTATATTTTGTATTGCAATGTCAAAGTCCATCTCATCATTTTAATAAGAGGGCAACACATCACTTGTTTTGGAAGATTAGCCTCCGAACAGTTAGGTACTTACAGGTTGAAAGTCGTAGAATAACTCCCAAACACTCCTGAAAGGAGCACTTGCCCCACACCCTCGCAGTCCAGCCTCGGCAAACTAGCGGCAGCATGCTGAATGCAAGCGTCTCTTTTTCCTCTGTGGAGCAAAATGTATGACACAGGGGGAGTATTTTTAATGATAAGTACAAATATACCCTTTAAAAATATTAACACAATCAAGGCTGTTAAAGAGAAATGCTGACAAGTATCAGCTCATATTCAGATGCTGGCTTATGTACTTATATTGTACTTGATTGCAGCCGGGATTACTAACTGTGGGGGGGGGGGGGGGGGGCTATTTTAAAGTTTTTTGGAGGGTATTGTAGAAAATAATACACATTTTGAATGAGGGACTAATTCTGGCAACGGCATTTACTACCAAGACGGGCAAGTAATTGTGGATGAGTAGAGCCAAACTTGCAAGGCCAAGCATTAGAATTATTATGCTGTAATAATCATCATGCTATTCTACAAAGCAGAAATCAGAGTTACCATGAACTTGGATGAAAGCAAGTTGAATAGTGTTGACAGCCAGTGCCTTAATAAGAAT
Organism: Diadema antillarum; assembly: GCF_040938485.1. NCBI lineage: Eukaryota > Metazoa > Echinodermata > Echinoidea > Diadematoida > Diadematidae > Diadema > Diadema antillarum. The sequence goes on along the minus strand of NW_027272036.1, from coordinate 287,003 downwards.
AATCTTGCACTACTGTTAAGTGCTTAACAAAGACTATTGCAATACGAATGACATTTGGGCTTTTGCAGGAGGTTCATGTCATATTCTGGCATTGCATAAAGCAAGATCAGCTAATATGCATATATCTTAATTAGATTAGCAAGAGCAAGGGATGTTCAAGGTCCAGTGATTTTTATTCCAAGTAGTAGGAAAAAGAATGCAAAAACTTTAATAGTTCATAAAAGACTTCTCTGTTAATGTTATCCTATAATGACAAAAGCTTGATTATCATGTGAGTTGATCAGGCAGTGGAGAAGAAAAGGGGAATGGTAGATGAAGGAGGCAAGGACAAACCGTCCAGAAGTTTCAGTGTACTACTGTGGCCGTGGGGTGCTATAATGTGAGAGAGGGGCAGGAGACAGCCTCTCCCAAATAATTGTCCAAGCTGTAGTTACAGTCATTAAAGCTGCACTACCGCATGTGATACAAGGAGCGAAAGAAGCTTGTATGAGCACAATTAAAGATGTTCTGAATCCACATGTCATCTCTTGAGGATTCAGTTCCAGCAGGACGAGGTCCAACATGAGCTAAGGAGGGACAATCTCTGCCTGACTGGCCTGCCAGAGGGGGCTGAGGAGACAGAGGAAGAGCTTACTGAGGGCGAGTCAAATGTTGCCAAGGAAGTTGGCTTAGACATTTGGAAAGAGGACATCTCATCTTCATGATCTTGTCATCATCGTGGGGAAAAGGCAAGAAGGAAAGAGCAGGCAGATCAAAGTCCACTTTATTGCAAACAAAAGGAACAAACTGTATTCTGGGCATTCTAGTCTGAAAGGAAAAGAGAACATGAAAAGTGTGTACATCAATGAAGATCTAAAGGCATGCAATGTGTCACTCGATCAGTGCATGATAAATGCCAAGGAAGCTCCTGATGTCAAATCGGCAACAAAACCAAATACGGGAACATGACATGCAAGTTGAATGATGGACAAAGCAGAGTCATCAAGAGCCCGGATGATCTCTTTGATATTGGCTTTGAAATTACAGATCCACTTCAGTTTTTGCAGGTTTTTGCAAAAGTCTTAGAAATTAATTAACAAGCATTGAATGAATTTCTCGGTCTAACAATTTTTTTTTTAATAGTCATGTACATACTGTAAGTATTTTGTTAATGTTGTTAATAAATTCACCTCAACTCAAATGCAAAAAAGGAAAGGGTGGTACTGGGGCTGTAGATTAGAATCTCTACACAGAGCAATACTATTTAAAATGTACCTTGGGAAAGGCCATCGGTGTCACCCATGTGACGAATAAGCAGCATTTGCTACGATGGACATCTTGATTCCCCATACTAGAGTACTTTGTCAGCATACATGGCCATGCTGCAAACATCCTGTCTTCAGCCATGATCTCCTGGCTGAAGTCTTGCTTGATCTGTACAAATTAGGGAACAAGATTGCATTTGTAATCATATTAAGGGTGGCCCAGAAAGAATGCTATAAACCACATGGAAACAAATATAATACTCAAGTTCATAACAAAAACATAAATGATGGAGTGAATTATGCATGATCATTAGCTTCTGCAAAAATGTTCATTCTATAAACATTTTTCTCACAAGTTTGTGTGAATTTGCACAATCTGCTTCGTTTGGCATGGAAATCTTGACAGACTGAGAAGAAAGCTCCTAATCTTTGCACAGAAACTTATTCGAAAGTGACAAAAGTGCCAAAATTTGGTTCCAAACCACCTACCTACACGAAACAAATAGAACTCTACTATTAAAGGTGGTATATTATTACTACAGGCATTAAGTTTACGTTTGGTGCATAGACTATATTGTGCGTTAAACACCACAATCTGTTTTCTGTCTTTATCTTCATTTTCTATAGGGGTTCTAGGCCTTTTTTTCTACTGGAAGCCTACGTAGACCTTAATTCATCGAGCATCATTGATGGCAATGATGCTCAGTAAAGAATGAATTGCTCGAGCAAAAGTAGCAGAACTTAACTTGCACTTTAGTATTGGATTTTAGGGGGTTCATTATGTTTACAGTAGATTTTGGTTGTACGGTGGGACCTACTACTCATCGACCGCCTAATGTTTATTTGCTTGATAAGAATATTTAACACTGAAATTCATGCAAAAAACTTGACCTACGTGATTGAGAAAATCCAGAGCTAGGCTATCAAATGCCTTTGTTCCCTTTTCGATTCGAAGTTTCAGTGCAAAAATATCGCCGTCGAACTTGCGTGGCCTCGTTTCAGCTCCCCGCGGTAACGCTCCTTATTGAGATCGACCGCTGTTTTTGCATTGACAATGCACGCAAACCAAGTTGTATTGAACACCGTGTTGTACGAAGCTTTTTAGAAACTTCCATAGACATTACATTATGATTCGGTGAAAATATTCATTCTAAATTTTGTCCTTGATTAAAACCATTAACTTTGAGTGACAGTACTTTAGTCAGTACAGTAGCCTATTCGTTGTAGCATAGGTAGAATAGTTCTATCTGAACAGTAACAGCTGGCACCGTATCACATCATGCACAATTATAGGCGCAGTGTCCGAGTTCGATGTAGAAATCTACTTAAGTTAGTTTAACATGGCGTAGGGTCTAACGTGACGGTTAGGGCCTAGCTAGGCAATGCTAGGGCCTAGTCAAGGGCTAGGCCCCTAGGGCCTATATTTTAGACTGCTGTGCTAGTGCTTTAAGTTCAATTACACAATGACCTGTCTCGATCATTTCCTACCTCGTAATTTAGAACTTATGGTCGGCTGTATGATAGCCCTACTACATCGACCACCCTCTTGTATGTAATAAACCGACCGTGTATTAATTGGCGCACTGAACGCTTAGTACGCACTTCACTGCACGCAAAGCATATAAAAATGGATTGGCTTTGACTGTTGATCAGGATGGTGTGGGAAAACGCGAAAATTCACCGTTCATTAACAAAGGTCAGTGTGTCAACAATGGGAATATTCCGTACGCTGATTTAGATGATTAGTTTTTGTAAAAGAAAGTCGTATTTTATGTGAAGTTTTGAAAATGTATGTAAGGATTGAATTATGCAAGTGTTTATACAAGCATGAACACGAATTGGTTGAAAAACATAAAGTACGTAGGAAACCTACCGGTACAGACGACCTAACTTAAACATTACAGTTTCTAAGTATAGCCAGGTGCCCGCACCTCGTCAGGGGCCCGAATACCGTCACCCCGCTTAAAATCGTTTTGAGCGCACTGAACAAAAATGTATGCCCGGGACTGTGTTCTGTACGCTTGAAACTTGGCAGGACTACCATAACCAAGCAAATTGTGGTGAAAACCGAACAGTTTTTCGCGAAAATCTGAAATTTTAATAGGGCTAGAGGAATACGTGTTATATATGTCACCCGCACGTATCTTTTACGTGTATGTCTATGGGAACATCACGGTCACCCGCACACGTCTTTTACGTGCTAAGTCTATGGGAGAGCGGGTGACGAGTTGCGGGCCCCTTCCTTAGCGCGCAACTTTTTCGCATCGTTCGCCTTTGACGACGATAGCTGCAAATTTTCAATATCGATCAGTGAACTTGTGATTCCATTGGAATTTTCAGCATTTTTCTTGTATGTGAGTTGGATTTCAAAGAATTTCAGTGGCGAAATGTGATTCAATTATGGGCAAACATTAACTATGACGAGGTGCGGGTCACCCAAGTATACATGTTTACATTAACAGTTTGTTAGATCCATTACGTTACATGCATGAAGGCGAGGCGTAGCGCAGCCCGGCCAAGAACCCAAAGCGTGAGCCGTGACTAGCTTCATACATCATGCAAATTACAGATCTAGATGGGCATGAAGCGATGTAACAATCAGTTAAATAAATAAATACCTTGGAATGACTGGCAAAGTTCTTCTGTAGCTAGACCCCATTTGCTGATAATGTTCGTGACTCCATATAGCTGCATTGCAGTCATCGTCACCGCCGTCCATCATGATGAATAGCCGCGCTACAGTATAGCTATACATACGTACATAAACGTGTATAGTGTGTGTGTGAGGCGCGGTGGCCGCCCGGCGGCGATCGATTGCGACGAAGGATACATGCAGGCCCGCTGATTGGTTCATGACTATCACATGACTTTTGCCCATCAATTTCTAAACAACGATGTTTAATTGTTTGGACAATCATTCCGAATTGTTTTTAAACAACCGCTGTTTAAGGCATTCAAGCTCCAATTTTCTATATTTAAACAACATTGTTTAGAATTTTAAACAACAATATTTTAAACAACGAAATTTTACACAGCGTTCTAACAGTGTATGTCGTATGGTATAATGGAAGGAATGAAGTGTCTGTTTATTGTTTAATACTACTGACTCTTTTGCCAAGTAGGCCTTTATACTGCTGCTCAAAAGCCACATTTACTTGAATTATACTTCCAAGTGTCAAGAATGATAAACACATGTCAATATTAAGTGTAAAAAGCTACCCAAAAGCATGTCTTTTGTATATATTGTAGAATGCAAGTTTTACTTTTCACATGTCAGTGCTTACCTATGGGGATGGTGATGTTTACCCAGATCCATTATTTATGTACTAAGGATCATGTTGTTTATGATATATTTATTGTACAAAACGTGTATATAGCACCTGTGTATATTTGCAGCTGAATCCTTGAAATATTTACTCAAGTACACCTTCCATAAAGAGTCTTAGGATTAATGTAGTGACATGGCAACGAATTACTGCACTACTGATTTACAGAGTGAAAACGACGCACAGAGGTAAAAGAGTTGTAGAACAACTTAAGCATCAAACTGCGAAGTTGTTACATGAATGAAATTATGTGAAATCTGTATTTCTCATGTATGAATTTAGAATTTGCTGTATTTTATGCAAGATCATTGAAGAACAAAACTACTGAATTTGTTGATTACATACTTGGTCATGATTAAGACATTATTGTTATTTGTGAAACGTGGCTTGTACACCTAGCGATGCTGCTCCCATTAGTCAATCGATGGCTTCAGGTTTACTCACATTCCCAGAGATGGCATAAGAGGAGGAGGAATAACCATGTTGATTGAAATCAGTTAGATGTAATAATCTTTGATTCCCCAATTGTTACATCATCTGAAATAATTGAGATGCCTCTGACTTGAATTACAAGCAGAAAACGTTCCATGTCATAATTATTATGCATACAATAATTATATCGTCCACCAAGTTTTATAGTGTTCTTCATGGATAGCTTCTCTGCTCGTCAAACTTCATGATTGCATATGATTTAAATATGGACTCATCTACTGTTTACTGAAATCGTCAGCCTGAAACATGATTCGAAATTATGAATGAGATAACTCAAAATCGGATCATAAATCTCATGGAGATGGCACCTTGGAACTTTGTAATACAGTACTGGTGTTGTGGAATGTATTATTATCTGAACATTCAGCGGTAATGGGTGAATTGACCCTTCTTAAACGCTGTATCAAGGACACATTAGTAATTAACGGGAATTTGTAGTCAGTAAACCCTCAAGAGTTTTTTTTTTTTCAGATACTCACACTATGTTCAGCCTCGTATATCCGCTGGTTTTCCTGTTGATAATAATAATAATAACAAATGTATAGTCTACATATGAAGAATTTGTTCGCAAAAACCGATAAGTCCATATTTGCCAAATGGAGATATTTGCGATTAAAGGTCAGGAAAAATAAAGAGAATAATAAGAAAATATTTGCTTCTTTTGATCATAACTTCAAAAATGTGCCTTTAGGGACCAATATCTCATTTAGAAGGTATTATTTTGTACTTTATGACCGAGACCGTACTTCAAAATCTTCGAAAATGGACTTATCGGTTTTTGCGAACAAACTCTTCATATATGTATATATATATATATATATATATATATATATACATATATTGTGAATAACACGTCACTCACTATTATTTTTTGTTTGCAACTAAAAAACAACTCTTGAAAAGGTCTTTGTCGGATCCTTGCTCCTTTGTTGCCTCTATTCTTTCGTACATTTTGCTCCATTCTTGATTGTCAATAATGTAGATTGGTATATAAGATTGCCGTCCCCCTTTTCCTTGTTAACAAAATTTTTTCCAAGTCACGTTTCCGATGTATAATTCAGCAACTACAACTGCTGGACCAAATGCAAGATTCATCGTTGCTAGGTTACCTCAAAACCATAGTAAGTGATAGCAGCAGAAACAATGTACACTCGTTGATTCTGAACTTTGTAGCAAGAAATCAGAGGGAGGTGAGGCTAGAGTACCTTCCTTATTGTAAGCTATGAGTGTTGAGGAGCCCATATTGCTCAAAGCGTTTTCTTTTGTCATTTTTATGATCGATTTTGATGAAATATGGACATTATTTTTTTTTTCTGATTTAAAGGGGATATGGCTAGTAACTGATCAGTTGGAATCACTGGGAATGCTGGGAGATGATTGTTCCAATTCTTGTGGGATTCATTTAAGAGTATATATGTGACTCTGCACCTCAAAACAAACAAAAAGTCGCCAGACATGAATTTTTAGTTAAGACCATTTTCTGAAAGATCAGACTTTAACCTTTAGAATGGACTCTCCTAACCTATCTATATATTGGAAAGAAAGCACAAATTCAGGAAAAGTGTCAACTGAAAAAAAGAGGCTCTGAAGTACAGCGTCTATTTAACTCTTTATGTGCCATGGTGGAAACCCCCTGTGTGCCACGTTATTCAGAGACACGAAGGTAGTCATGCTTTGAGAAAGAATTCTGTTTTTCCAATTTGCATAACTTCTACAAATTTCTGTTAAGATGGGCGTAATAGTAGGCAAAGTTCAAGAGGAATGCCAAGCTTTTTCTTCGATATAAATTGTATGCCGACTCTATTTTCATTTTTTTCTTTTAATAACCAGTTGCTACATTACTATAAAGGCATGACCTTTGCACATTAAACCGTGACAGAAACATAGAATGTACGAGTAAATCTAGTTGGGAACATCGCTTGATAGTCGATCACCACATAGAATACAAGCCGTATATGAGAGGAACAAAAGCACGAGAAACGCTTTCATTGTGCCGCGGGATTAGCAGTAATTAGCGGTTTATCGATCGGTCTTGGCGGCTTTGTTTGTTGAGCAGAAAATGCGAAGTTGGCACGCCGTCGACTGAGTCGGAGGTGCGAACGTGGCACATAAAGAGTTAAGTGCTTAATCTTTACCAAACCGTGCTGGCTGTGCGATGAATGGGACAAAAAACAGGAAGTAAACTACCCGAGTAACAACAATGAAGGGATTATCAAATTACACTGAATGTAGGCATGCCTCATTAACACATTCTCTCCATAATTAATGCCAACTTTCAAAGCAGTAGCACTATTCTTTCAAAAGTTATTTGAGTTGAAAGTGACGAGTGTGGACAAGGTTTTTCAGAAGTGAAAAAGGGATTCAAAAGACACACATAATCACAATATTCTACGAAAAATGTTCGGGATAAACTGCTAAAAAAACACACACTTTCCTGCCCGTTTTATGACATCAAATTTTAGCATAATGTAAAAGAAGACCCGCTCTTTCAGAAAATATGAAAAAGTCAAGTTCGGCTAGGTTGACCCATTTCACTTATTCAGTCCTCACGCAAAATCAGTGTGTGTGACTTTATGTTCGTTTTGAGGTGCACGGTCACAATAACTACTGTTGTGTGAAAACTATTTCCTTCAGAACGGTCTAATATTCAAATGTGCAGTTTAAAGACACTCGGTCGTGGCGAGTGGTTTGTGCGGCACGGAGACGAACGCAACACGCTGCCTCCCCCATTCTGTATCAAATGTAGTGACCCCCGAATGAGAATAGCGCTGGCTCAATGGGTCAGCGAAAATACGGTAGGCTACAAGAGAGCTCCCTGTGCTTATCTCCTAACCCAAAATGGCTGTCCCGAGAGCTTCCGAATGGACGCACACTCTCAGTGCGCATGCGCATGAAGAGAGGCCAAAAGAGCCACACGTCTTCTGGCCTCTCTCCTCCAATCACTGCAGCTCGCGGTGACAATATTTGTGTATGATGCGTACACACACACGCACACACACACACACACACACACACACGCCGCAGCGTCTTCTGGCCTCTCTCCTCCAATCACCGCAGCTCGCGGTGACAATGTTTGTGTATGATGCGTACACACACACGCACACACATACACTAAAACTTGTCTCAGTGGTAGCATTACACAAACTTCGGTCGTTCGGAGTTTACGTACCATTAGGGATGGCGATCGGCTGCCTTTAATGCCCCGTCAATGTACATGCATGCTAACCTGGAAATATTAATCAATCAATCAATCAATCAATCAATCAATCAATCAATCAATCATAGTTTATTTCCAATCAACGAAAATCAAAAACATAGTACAATGTATACATGTCATTAAATGATATTGTTCAAACGCTTGCAAAAGATTCATGTAATATACGAGACAAATTATAGAACAACATATATGTACAATAATAAAGAGGAAAACTGTACAAATACTACGTGGGCGAGCGGAAAATAAATTCGATCATGGAAAATAGTGATCCACTAAAAAGCAAAGCTTGTCGGACGTGGATCGCTAGATAAATAATGAGTGAATGATATACTATTCTATAACAATATACATGTAGTTACTTTGAGATACACAGGTCGGGAAAAAAACATAGAATACCAATGCTATAGTGCCCGGACACTGTTCATTGAACCACGTGTACCGGGAAAATATGACAAGGACAATACATTCGTACACACATTCAATTACCCACACGCATATACACTGTTGGACGCGAGACAGTACCGAGAGGAGAGAAGACGGTAACAATACAAGTCTACGAAGAACAATAGACAGGAAAGGAAAAGGAGAGAAGAAAGAAGAGAGGTCTGCACACAGAACACGCCAAGTGCTGCGATATCAGGACAGGTGAAAGCTCAAGCATAAATTATAACAATTTAAATTATCTAAGATTATAAGTAGAAAGTAAATGTTTTCTGAGTTTATATTTAAATGTGACAAATTTGGGGGAATCTTTTAAACTATTATCTAATTTATTCCAAAGTCTGGGTCCGGTATAAAGAAATGTATTTTGGGCATGTGCGGTTCTCATTAACGGAAGATGGAATTCGTCGGATCGTCGCGTGGGATAGTTATGAAAATGACTATTTCGATGAAATAAATCGTGGAATATTTTAGGTAAAAAGGTACTGTTGTAATTAAACATAAACTGACCAAGTTGAAACACATACAAATCATTTACTTTTAATATTTTATGGTCAGAAAACAAAGCATCTGTATGTTCTCGGGTATGTAAATTAAAAACAATTCTAAGCGCTTTCTTTTGCAATAAAAGAAGTTTATCAAGTAACATCTGATATGTATTACCCCAAGCAAGAATCCCGTAGTTTAAATAAGGGAGTATCAAACTAGAATAAAGAGTTAATAATGCAGGTGAAGGAAGATAATATTTTAATCTATTCATTACGCCAATGTTACGTGAAATAATTTTACATATGTTATCAATATGATTCCTCCATGAAAGCTTGTTATCAACGCAAACACCAAGAAATTTAAAAGAAGAAACTTCTTCTAAGGGAGTAGTATCAAATGTTATATTGCCTGGGAGGCTATCTAAAGAATTACTAAAGAGCATAACTTTTGTTTTTTGAATATTTAATGACAATTTGTTTGCGTATATCCATTGTATGACCTTTATCAATTCTTCATTGACTGTTCTTATTAAGATATTTGGGTCAGGGTGGGAAAAAAAAAGATTAGAGTCATCCGCGAATAATATGAATGATATTTTCTCCGACGATCTATGAAAATCATTAATATAAATAATGAATAACAATGGGCCTAATAAACTCCCTTGTGGAACACCACATGCAATTGTTTTACTTTGAGAGTCAAAGCCGTTGACATGTACAAATTGGGATCTTTCTGATAGGTAACTCGTGAACCACTCCAAGGCCTTTCCACGTATTCCATAATGAGACAGTTTGGCGAGAAGTATTCCGTGGTTAATCGTGTCAAAGGCCTTGGAGAAGTCCAAGAAGATACCTATTGTGTGTGAAAGTGTGTCGAGTGCGTGTGTGACTTTGTCGATGAGGGCAAGTAGTGCGTGTGTTGTGCTGTGATTTTCCCTGAATCCAAATTGAAAGTTTGAAAATATGTCGCAGGTTTTAAGAAAACGTACTGTCCTGATGTAGACTATTCTTTCAAGAATCTTAGAAATAGAAGATAATAAAGATATGGGTCTATAGTTATTGACATCATCCTTCTCCCCTTTCTTATAAATAGGAATTACTTTCGCAATTTTCATGCTATTTGGCACATGGCCAGTTGCAAGCGATGAGTTGATAATATGTACTAAGGGATCCACTATTTGAGGAATTATGTTTTTTATCAAATAGTTGTCAATTCCGTCGTGGCCAGGACTTTTACCTTCTTTCAAATTGGCAACAATCTTTATTATTTCTTCTTTATATGTTGGGTCAAAAAATATAGTTTTAGAGTTAGGTGTATCTAAAAAATCACTAAAAGATTTACTAGAAAGAGGAATATTTTGAGAAAGATTTTTTCCAATTGAAGAAAAGAAATCATTAAAAATTTCAGCCATGCCAGCGGGAGTGTTGCTGGAGGCATTGCCCCACCGAACTTCAGAAATATTAGATGAATTGTTAGGTGTATTCATAGCATTCTTTAATGTTTTCCATGTGTTTTTAATGTCATTTTTATATTTGCTTATCTGATTAACATAAAAAAATTTCTTCTGCGTACGCAATAATTTGGTGAGTGTGTTTTTGTATGCAACATATTTTTTCTTATTTTTTTCAGTGGGATTACATCTATATTTATAAAACAAATTATTTTTCCTATTTATAGATCGTAATATAGACTGGGTTATCCACGGGAGTCTTGGAATTTGCTTATATCTATTTTTTATGTTACGCAGGGGAATATGGTTATCGATTTCAGAGGTAAGAGTAGATATGAAATAATCATAAGACAAATTGACATCGGTAGTGTTGTATACAGAAGACCAATCGAGTTCTTTTAAACTGTTTTGGAGACTTGTAAGATTATCTACAGTAATCTTACGACGCTTATAATAATTATTTTGTTTATTCAGTTTAATTGGAACCTGAGCAAATATAGGAAAGTGGTCAGTGATGTCTGAGAGGACGATACCAGACTCAGGAAGTGGAAGAACATTACAAAAAATGTTGTCTATGAGGGTAGCCGATTGGCTGGTGACACGGGTAGGCTTGGAAATTAATGGTAAAAGCGAAGCAGACATTAATGTTTCTATAAATTCTTTTGAACTGTTTTGGGAGTTACATTTCATGAGATCGATATTAAAATCGCCCATCAGAAATGTATCTTTAATAGATATTATGGGATTTTGTACTAAATCCTGCAAAACTGTCAAAAAATCATTCAAATTCGACCGAGGGGGCCTGTAAATTACACCAATCATAATGTTTTTTCCATGTGGATTTATCAATTCACATTATTAAACTGCACACTACTTGAATATGAGACCATTCTGAAGCAAATAACTTTCACACGACAATATATATATATATATATATATATATATATATATATATATATATTATGTACTCTTAAATGAATCCCACAAGGATTGGAACAATCATCCCCCAGCATTCACACTGATTTCCACTGATCGGTTACTAGAAATCCCCTTTAACAGTATGCCTATGTAAATATGTGTGTGTGTGTGTGTGTGTGTGTGTGTGTGTGTTTAATTCGATTTTCACGTCACCCCTCGCATAGACTACATTTTGTTCAGCCAGTTAACGAATAAGTTTCTCAAAAAGGAAAGAAACAAACAAGCAAGCAAACAAACAAACAAAGAAGCAAGCAAGAGAATAAACACTACATCTGCGTTTTTTCTGCTATTGAGACGGGAGTAATTCCTCCTGTAAATGCTTCGTAATGACCTTAAATAACATGCTTGTTATATATATATTTATATATATATATATATATACTCTTAAAACATCCGAGTCAGAACTGACCCGGAACTGTGTCTATTGGGATCACACACCGTTCAAGGTCAAAACAGACTTTGGTCATGAAGACCCCGAATGGGGTCACCCTGACCCAATTCATGACTCTGAATGGGTCATATCTGACCCCATTCCTTGTCATTTCTGACCAGAAACGGTGTGTGACCCCAACGGACCCAGATCCGGGTCAGTTCTGACTCGGATGTTTTAAGAGCGTATGTATGTATATAATACCACAATATATATATATATATATATATATATATATATACATATATATATATATATTTATATATATGTATAATGCTTGTATTTCAACAAAATTATCAAGCTATGCAAACATCTCGATCTATCAGAATTGACAAAAAAGAAATTCGCCGATTCATATATTTTGTTTCCTCTAGCAAAAAACAATAACAAAAACACGAAAACACAGAAACCTCCATCACAAACGTCAGCATCTGTTAACTGTGTGCAATTAAAAAAAATGTATTTGTGTTTCTGGTTCCAATTGGCAAAAGAAACATTATTCATTTGTTACAAAATTAAAATTAATTTCAAAACTGTTCCTTCGTATACACTTCACCATGTAATAACGTAAACTATAACTCCCTGCATTTGTAGATAAGCATTGAACTCCTCGGCTTCAACAATATTTTTTTGGAGTTCTTTATCACTAAAAAAGAAAGAGGTACTTTAATTTATTCTGCAAAATATATGCATTGTATGAGTCTCGAAGAAAATATTGATACATTTGTTTAACATCAAGATGCTTAAAATGTTCCACAGACTTTACTTTTCCGTTATCAAAGCAATTTATTAACTGACATGTATCAAGCTCACACAGACATGTGCGCGCACACACACAAACAGTACTATTTCTTGCAGTTCTTTATCACTAAACAAAAAAGTACTGCAATTATTCCTACAAAATATACGAGTTTTGTAAAGTTCTAAGAAAATATCAATAAATTTGTTTAATATCAAGACGTTAAGAATGTTTCAGACTTCACTCTCCCATAATCAGATATCAAGTTCTCTCTCTCTCTCTCTCTCACACACACACACACACACACACACACTAACAGACATACAGATATCAAGGCCTAAGGTCAGAACATGAACAGCTAGATGCATTACGAAAAGCACATAAAAGCAATGGGTAAAAAATATGTACCATAATTTTGGAGGCATCCTTGAAAAAAAAATGAATACGGATTACAAAGCATCATTAAGATCCTGACAAAAAATTGAGCCACCCTTGTATGACCTTTCCTAAAAATGTCGCAACATAGTTATTTCTTAAAATTTCGGTGAATTATTACCTCTAAATAATAAAAAAAGAAACCGAAAAGCAGCAACAAATTTTAAAACTCGCGTATTTATGACCTTATAGGCAGCGGAGAAAACGGGATATCAAGTAAAGCAATACTACTGTATGAAAGGCAGGAACTTCTGGGTAGTGTATTGGAAGATCGGCGATTTCTCCCTGTCAGGCCGTTGTTGTTGTGTTTTTTCCCCTAAATTTGGATCGTGCGTAGGAATACAGAGATGTCATATGTTATCACCATTCAGCGCACAGACTTACACGAGATTGGATGTATCGAATACGTGAAAGCCCGAAATCTGTGTTAAAAGTCAAATATTTTGTAGAGGCCAAAATCCTATTGTTCTGGTTTTCTTTTCTTTCTTTCTCCACATAGATTGTACCTATTATGTTTTTATCCCTACGGACCTACCATAAGCGTTTCTTCGAGTTGACGACGTTTAATACCTCGTGTTTCCTTTTTTCTGTCCGCATTTGTAAGACCAGCGTTACGTTGTCTACATCGGCCGAACGATGAAGCGAACCATACAACCTAGCCTTCTGAATGCACTTGTTCTCATTGGTTTGGGTGAGTCAGAATTTCTTCTTTGTCACAGGAATTTACTCCACTTGTTATCAACAATGTATCAATTGCCGCTGGCGTTCATTAACGTATAAGCATAATACTACCACCCAGTGTGAAGATGTCGGTGGCTTTAATTCTTGATTGCCGCCGCAAACAATCGAACATGGTGTCCCGCAAGGAAGCTTGCTCTGCTCATAACTATTCATATCGATGTTTTCATAGATCTGCAAACAAAATCCCTAATTATTTGTTTGTTAATGCTATTTTGATGACTCCAATCTATTGTACTCTCATTCTGACCCCAATATTTTGATAAGAACAGTGAATGGCGAGCTAAAGAAAGGTGTACATAATCAAATGTAAATATAAAAGAGACACCACATATTGATTATTATGCTTCTCAGCAGTTCCATACATCGACTTCCCTTGCATTTGTTGCTCCCTCCTAAAAATATGAAATATGAAAATAACAAAAGAAGAAAAAATCTTCTCTATAAACTTTTCAAGGCATTTTTGTTGATTATAAGCTTTCATGAAAGTTTAAAATTAATTATAGCATTTTGCATTATATCGCTACAATACATTGGTTGAAATATTTTCTCCCTACATGTGCATTAAAGTCACTTTATTCAAATTTGGCATAGATATATGTTCTATTTGTGACCGTGCACCACAAATGAAACAAAAAGTTGCACCCCTTAAGTGAGGACTCCAAAAAGTTGATATGGTTCAACCAAGTCAATCTTGGGTTGTTGTTGTTTTTTTTTTTAATTTTCTGAAAGAGTTATACTTCTTCTACATTATTCTTAAGTTTGGTATCATAACATGAGTGATGGGAAAGTGTGTTTTTAGCAGTTTTTCTAGAACCCTTTTTTTTTGGGGGGGGGGAGAGTAGAATGATCAGGTTTGTCTTAGAGGCCACTTTTCGTGTCTTGAAATCCTTTGCACATTCTTCACTTTCAAGTCTAATAACTTTTGAGAGGATGACGCTACTGCATGCTTTGAAAGTTAGCGTCAATTTTGGGCAAAATGTGCTTATAGAACATGCTCAATTTCATCTTAATCTGATAATCCCGTCATTGTAATTGTTGCTCCGGTCCCCAACAACAATGACAGGATTATCAGATTTTATACATCGTG
The DNA here is from genome assembly GCF_040938485.1 of Diadema antillarum. Taxonomy (NCBI): domain Eukaryota; kingdom Metazoa; phylum Echinodermata; class Echinoidea; order Diadematoida; family Diadematidae; genus Diadema; species Diadema antillarum. The sequence continues at coordinate 271,934 of NW_027272036.1, read as the reverse complement.
TGTCTTGTCTTTTTCATGGTACAGCAATCACGGCTGGCAAAAGATTAATCGCTTGAATAGACCATACTTCAGAGCCCCTTTTCTCACTTCACACTTTTCCAGAGTGTTTGCTTTCTTTCCAGTATTTAGGTAGGTTAGGGGGAGCCATTTGAATTGAGTTATACATCATTTTATAGCTTAGAGTCTGTTCTTTCAGAATATGCCCTTAATTGAAAATCCATGTCTGGCGACTTTTTGTTGGTTTTGTGGTGTATGGTCACATTGAATGTAATAGTAGCCACTTTTGTTATTTCACGTGAGTTCAATGAAAATCACGTTTGTTTTGCTGAAGGTACGTTGTTACTGCTAAGGAATTGTCTGTTTATCTCTGAATTCGCAGGACTTTTAGTAGTCGAAACCCTGTCCATTCAGTAAACACGGTAGAAAAGAATTATTGTCTACCAAATTGACACTGCTTAACACGACAGGGAAGTTAGTATACTTGTAATGTGAATGATATTTCGCCTGGTTAACATTATGGAAAAGGTAAGTATTTAATTTCATCTATAGACATTGCATCACTATTCATCATCATAATTGTTATTTCAAGAATTTGAACCTCTTTGTGAAAGTAGTGTAATCATGCAGACTCTTTGCAATCTTTGTCCAGTATATATTATGTAAGATATATTATGAATATAACGGTTATCATTATCATTTTCTGCAACAATTATTGCAAAATATTTGTTTTGTTTCATGTTATGTGTAATTTATCACGCATACGTTATTCTGTTAACAAAAATTGCTCTCTGTTTGTATCTCTTGTATGTAACGCTGTTGGAAGGCACATATCCATATTCGTATTTTGGAGAATAAAACATTCAGTGCAATTCAATTCAATTCGATCCAATTCAGTTCAATTCATGCAGCTCATGGAAAGTGAAAATCGTCGTTTCAAATTAGAACATAATATCATTATTTACTTATCAATTTATTTATTTCTCTTTCAAGTCTCCATGGTGGCTTCGGTTTCGGATTGTGGGCAAACTTGCCTGGCTGTTAGCATGAGCTGTGGAATTCACACTCTACCAAGCGGGGAGACGGTTGCCATGGTTTCCAAGTTGATGCAGGATGCAGACATCGCTAAGATTACTGATCATCCAATGTTGATGGGGAAAAGAAGGTACATCTGCGTCGTTCCAGGTAAATTCCACTCACATGTGCTAATAACACATTATAAATGTAAGAAATAATAATGCTTCTGACATTATAGTCCAAGTATTATCGAGACTTAAAGTATATATCTTTAAAAAAAAGAGTTGTTGCTGTCAACAAAAGAAGCTTGCCTGAGGTTCCACGAATGATCTTCTATCATGTAACTGCGGTGTAGGGTGGATCCTGAGTATCCAATGTCAAGCTATTCCCGAGTATGCGCTACTTTGAAGAAGTCGTTGTTCTGTAATTAGCATGGGCTGTCCCTTTTATCATGAGTTGAATATCTGTCTATTTCCACTGAGTGTAATGTTAGATACAAGAAACGTATGTGCTATGTAAGGCAATTAAACGCGTAGTGGTGTTACAAACCTTATCTAATGATAATAAAATGGCAGCTCATACCTTCAATGTATAGGCCTGTGTTATCTGCCGCAGATGAAACTGGTTAGACTGAGGTTTGTGTTAAGAAAATAGGCATGAAAATTCAACACATTGTATTAACAAATGTATTGCCATTAAATTTATCAAACATAATTTAGCACATAAGATTCATTCGATAATATTCCACAGAAATCGGTCATCAGCAGAGCTTTCGCATCACGGTTTTCACGTCCAGCAAAAGAATACGTGAAATGACGATTTGAGAAATATAGATTTTTTTTTTGTTCCCGTGTGCTATTATCTGTGATTTTTGCTGTTGTTGTTGTTCTTGTTGTTGTTGTCGACCGACATAAGCCTGTACCTCGGCGCCATGTCTGAACGGTGGATCGTGTATGGAAACCGAGACCGGCTACGAGTGTTCGTGCACAACCGACTACTATGGACCCCAATGCTGTACGTTGTTCGCAATCTTTTTTTTTTTTTTTTCAATAATCATTTAGAGGTTGTACAAAAAAAGTATCGTGGATACTAATGGTATATTTGAATTGTCACCGCGTTCTTGATCAGCTGCACTTTAAAGACTATGGACACAGACGGGAATGAATATCATAGATCTCTATATTAAAGCCAAGCACCCTCGACCTTGCCAATATCCGGCGCTAACTGAAGGTCACCACTCGTTGAACTTTAAATCAGGTTTATTTCTGTCAAAATTAGATAGTATGCTTTAAAAGGAAGACTGCATATCAATTGATTGAATTACCCTAAGGCTGCGATGTAGTAATTTCGTAAATTGAAAATATTTTCAGTTGAGAAACGAGATTGTCCATGAGAACACAACACTACCTTCCATTGAAATTAATCAAAACGGTAGCAAGCGCACTAAAATATACTTTCAGGACTTATAGAAATAGGCAACAAAAAAGTTAACAAAATGTAACATTTGCTACACTCTAGTAACGTCAGGAACTGTTGATTGTTGAACATTTTTACACAGCAACAACACATTACAAATAAACATAAAGTTACTGTATGACTTCACTATCGCACAAGAGAAATTCTTCGATAATACGTCAATTCACAATATAAAAATGTATACATACATATATAGTACAATATATAGTAGGATGGAAGGCGTTGCTTTATTAGTGACTTAGCTGGACAGTCTGTTTCGGCCGAAGCCTCGTCAGCAACTAAATCAGTTTGTTGTTAAAGTACAGTGTAAGACATACGGCTCTGGTGCACTCAAGCAAGGAAACAAAAGATACAAAAGATACAAAAAATACATGCACGTGGCTACTTAACAGCACAATGAAGTTAATAATGACACTGGTACTGGGCTTAAGGCAGGGGTAATACACTTGTATGGCTTAAATTGTTACATTTGGAAGCCGGGGAGGGGGGGGGGGGGGGGGAGCTAACCAAGCTCTGCGAGGGAAAACTTTTTCTTATGTTTACATGTTGAAATGAGTTCTGTTCTTGAGTTCAGGATTGCTGGTTTCTTGGCCGTGATGATGTGGTATTTCTCCCATAGACACATGTTGCAGCGGTTTGTTTTGGGCGAGTACGGTTGGGCGTGCCTGACGATCCTCCATGTGAGTGAGTAGGGAGTGCCTTCATCCTTCAGTCCCCAAATGTATTTACTCAGTTCTGTCTGGTGTAGCTTTTCCCTGTTTGTGAAGCTTGCCTTGTGTGTGGCATATCTTGATTTGAAGGAGGTTGAGGTGAGGCCGATGTATATTTTCTCATCGTCTGGGGTCGCTACCTTCGTTTCATATATGATGTTCCTGGCTATGCATTTCCCAGGGATCGGGCAATCTTCCTTCTTTCTGCAGTTGCAGGAGTCCCTGACTTGCTCTGGACTGTTGTTGATTATTTTGTTGTTGTGTGCCTTTGTTATAGTATGCATATTGTCCATGCAGCTGTAGCTTACTTTCAGAGTGTTCCTGTTGCATATCTTGCTGAGCTGGTGTCCTTAAGGGAAGTGGTGCTCGACGAGGGCTGGGAGCTTCCTCCCGATGTTTGTTTTAACATGTCTGCTGAACGGGGGGTTGAACCACGTTATGTTTCGTTTCCTTTGGTGTTGTCTTTCTTTTCTGCAGCTGTTGGTCTCTTTGGGGGTGTACGTCAATGTTGTTTGGTGTCCCGCCTCGTGGAGTGCGTTCTCGTAGTCTGGTTTGGTGCTGTTGAAGATTTCCTCGTTGCTGGAGATGGTCGATAGGCGGGTCTAGATGGACTGTGGTATTCTCTTGGTGACGGTGGGTGGATGATTCGATTCTGTATGTACGTATAGGTGTGAGTCCCCTGGCTTCGAGTACCGTTTGAATTCCTTCTTGGTGAGGTCGAATGTGACATCGAGGAAGTCGACGATGGTGTCATTTGCACTGGCCGTTATCTGTAGCCCGAACTCTTTGAATTTTTCGCAGAGCATCTTTTTGGTGTTCTCGGCTGTTCTGCGGGGTTTGTGGATATATATATATATATCTCTGTGTGTGTGTGTATATATATTTATACATATATAAATGATTCTATATACATATGTGTATGTCATCCCGCACCACAAAACAAACAAAAAGTCGCCAAATATGATGTTTAGGTAAGGACAGATTCTTAAAGAACAGACTCTAAGCTTTAAAATGATGTACAACTCAATTCAAATGGACTCTCCTAACCTATCTGAATACTAGACAGAAGGCATACACTCTGGCAAGTGTGAACTGAGATAAGAGGCTCTGAAATGCAGGGTCTATTCAAGCGCTTAATCTTTACCAGGCCGTGTAAGCTGTGCAGTGAAAGGGACAAAAAAACAGGACGTAAAACACTGGAGCAACAATGAAGAGATTACCAGATTAAGCTGAAATAAAGCATACTCTATTGACGCATTCTGTCCATGCTTAATGCTAACTTTCAAAGCAGCAGAGTCATCCTTTCAAAAGTTATTAGACTTGAAAGTGAAGAGTGTGCAAAGGATTCCAAGAAATAAAACGGGGTCTCTTAGACATACCTGATCATTCTATTCTCCCCAAAAATGGGTTGCATAAAAACTGCTGAAAACACACTTTCCCATTCATGTTGTGATCTTAAACTTGAGAATAATGTAGAAGAAGGATAACTTTTTCAGAAAATATGAAAAATTCAATATTGCCTTGGTTGACCCACTTCATCTTTTTGAGTCCTTTATACCAAAGGGTGCGACTTTTTGTTCGTTTTGTGATGCACGTTCATAGTCATATCCGTACGCAGCATTCTAATCATGATGACTGTACGATAAGTTTCTTGATTCCTTAATCTGTCTGTCTAAGTAGTCTAGTTACTTTGTGAGGCTTAAGGCTTGCATGCATTCATCTTCTTAACTTTACCTTAGCGTCATTTTAGTAAGTGAAGTTATAAAAAGTGTATTCACCTATCTGACTTGCAAATGTAGCATGCCCAGTGATATACACGCCAGACGGGGGATCTCCTCTGAGGTATTTCACATTTCCGGGAATCGACCTGACCGGAAGTACATCTCGCTTGGAGTTTGAGGTCAGCGCTGACCACGACGCCCACCTCGCCCTTTCCAGTACGAACGCGGCCGAGAGATTTATGTACCGATTAGGTATTATTATACACTCGACCCCATTCCGTTAGTCTTGTTTCCGTTCGTGTGTGTGTGTGTGTGTGTGTGTGTGTGTGTGTGTGTGCATATCACAACGGTTACCTAAGGACATCGAGCCGTTCATTACCAGTAAAAAAGCTATAAAACAGACAAAAACAAAAAAGTTCGTGTATACGACGCTATATAAAACCAACGGAAAACCATAAACTTTTTTTTTGCGAGGGCAGATTCTGAAATAGCAGAACCAAAGCTTAAAAGGGATGTATAACTGAATTTAGATATTTGAAGGAAAGCACACACTTCGCAAAAAAAGTGTGAACTGAGAAATGTAGACTTGAAGTACAGGGTGTTTTGAAACAAGTATCTTTACAAAGCACTGGTAGCTGCCAGCTACCTTTAAATCTGATAATCCATTCATTGCTGTGGCTATGCCGGCCTACATCCTGTTTTGTACCACTCATCGCCCATGCAGCACGGCTTGGAAAAGATTACGCGCTTGAATAGGTCCTGCATTTCGGAGCCTCTTTTCTCAGTTTACAGTTTTCCAGAATATGTTCTTTCTTTCCAAAATCTAGGTAGGTTAGGAGAGTCCATTTGAATTAAATTATACACAATTTTAAAGCTTACAGTCTGCAATTAACTTCAAATCCATGTCTGCCGACTTTGTGTTGGTTTGTGGTGCGGGGTCACATAAAATTATAAAGATGATCTTGTCTTTTAACTTCATTCTCATCCCTCTTTTTTGTGATATAAAATACAGTTTTTGGAGCGGGACGCAACTCTATTTTCTTCATCCAGAGGGACTGCTCATCAGCTATCGGCGACGATGCCGCATGTACTACTGCTGCTTCAACGACTGCTATCGAAGCCAGGCTAACAACGATACCGGCATACGACCACTTCTGGGTGACTTTCAACGGTGGACGTATCGAGGTCGGTCGATATGGCAACTCTGTTCCCTTCATAGAATGGACAGACCCAAATCCTCGCCCGATACAGTACGCAGGGGTCTGGGCGGGATGGGGCTCGGACGGTTACTGGAAGTTTAAATCGCTTTGTTGACATTCATGCTCTTATACTGCTCATTTGTTGGGAAAGGTTTTAGCACAGTAATGCCCAACAATTATTTCATTTCTTTTTTTTTTCTTTTTTTGTGAAAAAGATGATTTCTGTTTTTAACTCTATATTTTCTTGTAAATTTTCCTCCATCTATCCAATGAAATAATTTTAATAGAAATAAATTTCTTTACAGGTAATAATCAAGTGTTATTCTCTAAAAAAACAAAACAACCCCCCCCCCCCAAAAAAAAAAAACAACTACACACATAAGGGAGAAAAGTTATCCAGACATGTTCATCTGTCCGTAATACGGAACCGTGCGGCGAGGGTGGGTGGGTGGGGGGGGGGGGGGGGGGTTGGTGTTGGGGGCTCAGGGCCACACTTTCTTGCATAATGAATATGAATGATTAAAGAGTGTAACCACTTAGGGCCCCCACACTGTTTTTCATACTGGAAGTGACACTAGCAGGATTGTGGTTAAGTCTTTCATAATTTCCCGGCAATGAAGCGGGAAGGCCTTTTTGTTTCTTTGTTAGTTAGTTTGTTTGTTTGTTTGGTTGTAGTTGGCGTTTGCTTGCTAGCTGAAAAACAACAACCTTTACCTTAAGTTGGGTCCGAAATAAAAAAGTCCCCCCCCCCCCACACGCACACACTTTTAAAAACATGGCGCCGATCATGAAGCGTAACCTGGGGTCATGTGTCAAGCATGAAGGCATTTCTTCTTCTTCTTTTTTTTCAGTACGCCCAGCTGGCTTTAGCACAATTTGGCACAATATTGATCTTACACAGTCCAACTTTGCTATATATAGTTTCTATCAAGCATTCCAATTCTCTGCAGAATTTACTGAAAGTGACTTCAAAAAACAAACATGATAAATTGATTGCATTGTTACTATACCTCCCACGAACTATTTCCTGTCCTGTGATTGGTCGAGAAAATTGAAAACGATATAACATATTTCGAACATGAAAATGATAATTGTCGCATCCGATTTTTGTTCTTTTTTCAATAGGAAAATAGTGAAAAAAAACACTCTTCACTTTCAACTCTAATAACTTTTGAAAGGATAGTGCTACTGCTTTGGAAGTTGGCATCAATTATTGACAGAATGTGTTAATGAGGCATGCTTAATTTCAGTTTAATGTAATAATCCTTTCATTGCCGTTACTCTGGTGGTTTACTTCCTGTTCTATTCTCCCATTCATCGCACAGCGATATGAACTTGAACTTGAACTTGAACTTGAACAGCCAGCACGGTTTGGTAGAGATTAAGCGCTAGAATAGACACTGTACTTTAGAGCCTCTTTTCTCAGTTCACACTTTTCCTGAGTTTGTGCTTTCTTTCCAATATTTAGATAGGTTAAAAGAGTCCATTTTATTTGAGTTATGCATCATTTTAAAGCTTAAAGTCTGCTCTTTTAGAATATGGTCTTAACTAAGAATTCATGTCTGGCGACTTTTTGTTTGTTTTGAGGTGCAGGGTCACGAGCCTGCAGTCATTCGGGCTGGTTTGTGCATTTGACCATTTCGCATCTCTTCGCTGAGACATTCAGTGTGCCTTCCTGTGACATTCAAACTTGGAAAAAAAAAGTGAAAATTGCCGTTGTTGCCTTTAAGGCTCATGTGCTGAGTCATGCATGCCATTTGTTTTGTTAACATATTTAAGGTATAAATGAAAAAAAAATCGTTTTTCCTCCCAAATAACTTTGCACTCTCCTGTGATGACAATCAGGAATTTTAGCCCTCCATTAAAAAAAAAAAAATCGAAGCATTTTCAGCTAGCTGGGACCAACTCGACTTTTTTATGATCATCCTCTTTGCATGCTCTTTTTTCTGATTTATTTCAGTATAAAAATGGATAATGAAAATTGAATGTACCGTAGGTGTGCTTGAGAGTGCTCGTAAAGAAATTCCATAACTTCTATTTCGTGGTGCCTTATATAGTTTTGTAGCCATGAAAAAAAAAAAAGTTTGCTACAGTATTGTAAAGTGGCTGGTCGGATACAGGTATTCCAACTTACTTGAATTATCAAAATATAAAATTCAATTCAATTCAATTCATTTTATTTCCACAAATCTGACAAAAGAGGCAATCACCTTGTACATGACAGCATACAAAGGACATCATAAAGGCAAAATAAAAAATACACAAAACATAGGCGTTATATCAAGAGAAGTGGTGAAATCAACAAAAGCTTAAACCAGCCTTTCAAGGTCAATCCCCAAGAAATATACATTACATCAACAAGGCAAAACACACATCGTAAAAACTTAAACCGAAGACATTACAAAATACATAACCGACAAGAGACAAAACAACAAGGCAAGTTAGCATAATAATGTTAATCCTTATACATAATAATTTGATTTAAAATAATACAGAAACAAAAAAATCTTTGACTTTGCGAATAATAAATGTATTTCATATCTTTTTTTTTGAATAAATTCAGACTGTTGATACACTTTAAGTCATTTGGCAAAGCATTCCATAAAGAAGGACCAGCATAACATACTGTTCGTCTGGATTGAATATATCTATAATTTGGGATATAAAAATCATAAAATTGCCTAGTATTATATGTAATTCTAACCTGAGTAAAATTAGCATAATTACCAAGAAACTTCGGCAAGATATTATTAAGATAAGAATACACCAAAACATAAACGGCAAATCCATTTATATCTTACACTGTTGATAACCAAAACTTTATTTAAAATGGATAGGCTGTGTATAAGTTAAGGGTTGAGATTTTGTCATAATTCTGATTGCATGTTTTTGAAGAACATGAACACGTTTAAGTAATAATTGGCACTATTTCCCAAAATAATGTTAAAATACAAGACATGAGGTAAAATCATAGTAAAATACAGTTTTAAAAGAACATTTAAAGGTACTATTCCGCTTATTCTGTTGATTGCACCGACAGCTCCAGATATCTTACAGCAGACTTCATGTAAGTGATTCTTCCAAGTCAAATGATCATCTAGTATTACTCCTAAGAATCTAGCTGAATGTACAGTGGGAATAGTAGTGCCTGCAATATTTACATGGTCCGTATCAATTATTCTATTTTTGGTTCTAAAAATCATACATACAGTCTTCTCAACATTCAATTTCATTTTATTAGCTAAAAACCATTGGTTTACTTTATTCAATTCAGTGTTTAATATTGCAAATGTGTCCCTGAAATCTTTCCCAGAAATAAATAAATTGCTATCATCAGCCTATAAAATGGCTTCTAAAATGTTACTAGCATATTGCAAATCATTAATATACAAATTCAAAAGCAAAGGGCCTAAAACAGATCCCTGAGGTACACCAACATTGATAGATTGTATAGCAGAGGAAAGTCCATTAACACAAACATACTGCGTACGATCCTGAAGATAGCTCTTGAACCAGTCTAAGGCTATTCCTCTGATGCCATAGTACTGCAATTTATCTAAAAGAATGTTGTGACTGATACAATCAAAAGCCTTTGAGAGGTCTAAAAACATACCTATTACATTATTCCTTTATCTCAAATGCCCGGTACTAAACTATGCATATCATCAAAAGTATAGAATATATCAAGTATAAGGAGTGGTGACTTTCAGAGTTTTTTGGCCAGCAAATAGATGATTAGCATGAGATTTTAAATTACTTGTGTTGAAGATGCATAGTGCCATAGTATAAATAAACAAGTACTTGAAATTAAACATATCATTCACAATTACCATGTCAATAAGTTAAACACACATACAATGATATGTATAGTTTAGTACCGGACCTCGTTTATCCGGCTAGTGATTATCCGGATTCACGGACGTCGACTAAGCTGACATTTTTTTTTCTTCTTCTAATGATTCCTTGTATTTTCAATGCCAAGTCTCACTCAAAGCAACACACATTCAATCACTACTAAGCGAATACACAACGGGATATACTCGCAGGTGTGGACTGCAACTCTTTTAGTCAGTTCTGGATCCCGTTTCATAAAACTTTGATTTGATTTGATTTGATTTGATTTGATTTGATTTGATTTGATTTTATTGGTTTCTGCATTATATCATTGCTCATGCAGATACATTAACAAATACATATTGAAAACTTTCGGTCATCTGCGAAGCCGCGCTTCCGCGCGAACGCTACAACACGTAAAACGGGTCAAAAATCGACGCATTTTCCCACAAAATCTGCCATAACTTTTAAACTATTTAAGAAGCAAACTTGGGGCGCCCGGATTCTGAAAGTGGACACTTTAGGGATTATCTATGTGTATATATCATTATTGTAACATTTGTAGCAGTGACGCAAATTTGATCAGAAAAGTACCCTATGAGTAGAATTGTCTATGGCGAACAGTCCAAATTTGACGAATTTGAGCATATTTTGCCGTCTTGCAATTCTTCCAGACGGGATATCTCGAGAACGAAAGGTCGCACAAACTTGGGGCGCACGGTTTCAGAAAGTAGAGATTCTGCCCATTTTTGTGATATAAGAATCTTGTTCATTGGTTGAGCAGTCCTGACGCAAATTTTGCAGTAAAGCTAGACTACCCAGTCACAATTGCTGTCATAGGGAACGTGTACAATCCATACAGCACTACCACGTAACGAGACTACCAACGAAAATGTGAGCCGTTGACCTTCACTGTCTGCCGTCGTCAGCAGTGTGAATTCCTATGATTTCAAGCTTTTATTTCTCGCCAAATATCATTTTCAACGCAATATCCAGATACAGTTGTACGTGAGACATTATCTACATACGTAGCAGCCTCATTAACAACATAAATGTTAAGTTTGGGAGCAAAAAACAACCAAATTTATTCCACATTCCGTCTCATTTTTCGATGATGGCTCTAGTCGGACTGGTGCATTTCCGTCGGAGGTGGTAATAATGTAAGTAGTTGCAACGGTCGCTTGCCACCTGCTGTCTGCAGTCGGGCGCTTATATACACGTGTTGTACAGATGTAATCAACTGAAATAATGTTGTAAAGGAATGATAAGGCCATGGACTATATCATATCAACTGTAGATTTAACCCAATTTCTGTCGCCTACACACACAACACACTACGCGTAAAATAATGTGAACATGATGTCCCTCCACGCACGGTGCTGCAGGCCACCCCCATTAACGTGTCGACTAGCCACGCGCCCCACACGCACTCACTTTCGCCAGCGTCTGCTACCTCGGATTTTCTGCGTGAATTAGGGCGAAAGTTTTCAATATGCATATACATTAATGGTACCATACATATAAATGGATATACATGAACATTAGTTGCTAACAAAATGAGTTTTTTCATTACCTTTAGAATATACAGCAATACACTTCTCCATTGCCTGTACAATGTCCAACAGAACAGTGATGTAATGAATAACGCAGAAGGGCTACAGCTTAAGCATTGCTTGATTTGCATGCAGCCCTCGTACATAATACATAACATATAGGAAAATGGGGGGAGGGATGACTTGCATAGAGATAGGATAGGAGAAAGGAGAGAGGAGAGGTCTGTCTGCTTTCACTAATACACAAAGTCAGATCACCTGGATCACTGAATAGTAAAGCACGGCAAAGTATTTTCTCACCGAGGTACAGGAGAACAGTTACAGGTCATGGTCGGTTACATAACATTACGTAATAAATTCAGAACAACGATAATTCCACGAGGGAATTTCATACAATACAATTGCAATGACATTACATGTATAAAATCACTGATATCCAGAGAGTAGCATTGTCTTTACAGTTTCCTTAAAAGAATACATAGACTTTAAAGTTCGAATTTCTGAAGGAAGAGAGTTCCAAATATCAGGTCCAGTGTGTCTGATAGATTTCAGAGCCATCACCGTTTTAGGATTTTGTAGATGAAATTTTCAGATTGCCTTGTGGGATAAGAATGTATATACTTATTTAAATGAAATAATGAGAAAAAAGAAGATGGCAACTGACCGTTATACAAACGAAACATAAAAAGTGAATTTTGCACAAAAATAATATCATTTACCTTCAGTGTTTTTAATTCTACGAACAAAGGATCTGAATCGTCCCGATAACCTGAATTGGTGCATATACGTATAGCTTTCTTTTGTAGAAGCAATATACTGTCAATGTGACTTTTTGCAGTTGCCCAAACAATGTTACAATATGAGATGTTCGATAATATCAAGGAATTATAAAGCATAAATAAAATATTCTTTGGGACATAATATTTAAGCTTACAGAGTATACCAACGTTACGAGACACTTTATCTGAGATATATTGCACATGAGCATTCGATTTCATATTTTCATTGATATATATTCCAAGGAATTTGACACTTTCTTTTTGTTCCAATAATATACCATCCACCATAATATTCAAATGGTGCATTTTATTTTTATGCTTCTTATTGTGAAAGTAAATAAAATTTGTCTTTTTTAAGTTGAGTGACAATCTATTGCTCTTAAACCATGTAGATAATTTCGGCAATTCAGTATTAAGAGTTCTTAAAAGCGACTGAAAATCAGAATTGGAACAAAATACATTGGTGACATCGGCGTACAGAATATATTGCAGTAACTTAGAAGAATTTGTGATATCATTCATATACACTAAAAATAGTAGTGGTCCCAATATGGATCCTTGTGGGACGCCACAATGTATAGGTAAAACTTCAGAATTTACCGATTCACAGTATACATATTGCTGTCTATTCGATAAATAATCATCAAACCATTCCAGTGGAATGCCACGAACTCCATAACAATTTGCGTAAAAGGATAGTGTGGTCAAGAGTGTCGAATGCCTTGCTTAGGTCCATGAACACACCAATGACATGTTTTTGTTCAGCTAAGGCAGTCGACACTCTGTCATACAACTGGGCTAGTGCCATATCAGTAGAATGAAATTTCCTGAAGCCATATTGGTCTTGGTTCAGTGTATCATTTTGTAACAAAAAATCATACAGTCTGTTATAAACGAGTCTTTCTATGACTTTAGAAAGACTAGGAAGAATAGAGATAGGTCGGTAATTCGAAACAAAAGAAGATTCATCTTTTTCGTATATTGGAATGACTTTTGCAATTTTACATGCGTTCGGAAATACACCAGTTGACAACGACAAATTACAAATATAATATACTAAAGGTGTCAATATACTCCCAACAATTTGTTTTAAAAGAGACGTGCTCATTTCATCATGCCACATGTATGACTTGATTTTAAAGAATGCACAATATCAAGGATCTCACTAAAATCTGTTGGTTTGAAAAATAATGAATTATCGTTTGACGTGCCCAAGTACTGCGAGAAATCCGTCTGTGTATGATCAATCTTAGAAGCTTGACTAGGACCTACATTAACAAAATATTCATTAAAACAACATGCTACATCTTTACGATTGCAAAACGTTTGTCCATTATTCGTAATTTGAGATGTTGACACCTTTTTTTTGCTAACCAATGACGTCATTAATAACCTTCCAGGTTGCTGACATATTTCCAGTAGCATTTTCAAAAGCTTCCGTATAATACATACTGCGGGAGAGCCTGATAATCTGTGTAAGTTTATTTCTATATGATTTATATCGATTAACATTATCATTATCAGGATACCGTAAACTACTTTTATATAACACATTTCTTTTCTTAATGGAACGAAAAATTCCCATTGTTATCCACGGATTTTTTTTATTTTGTTATTGTTTTTCTTTTTAATTGTGGGGATATGTTTGTCAAAATGAGAAAGGAATATACTCCAGAAGGTGTCATAAGCAATGTTTGGGTCTGCAGAAAGTAATACATCATCCCACGTTTCCGTAATTAAATCATCGTTCAGTAATGATATATTTTCTAGTGTGAATTTCTGCTTTTTCCTACGTTGTTTTTGCTGAACAGAAGAATTCTGTGTGTCGCCACAAATGAAAAATATAGGTAAATGGTCAGAAATATCACTATACAAGAGACCAGATTTCGAATAATCTGTGTCAATATTCGTAAAAATATTATCGATCAACGTTGATGAGTTGACCGTAATTCTCGAGGGCTTATCAATTGTAATATTAATATTGTCATCAGTGACAAGTTGTCATAGATGTGACAAGCTACTGAAATCCCAGCATATGATTGGATGAGAGCAAATTTGTCATAGAAATGTGGCAGTGGCACTGATGACAAGTTTTATGAAACGGACCCCAGATGTCAAAGACCAGTGCTGTGTGTGGCTTTGGTCCTGAGTGCACAACAGAGGTTAACAGTAATGGACGAGTCGAAATATCAATCTCATTATCGGTCAATATAAATCGAAGAATACTTGATCAGACACGAATGGATATCTAACCTCTATTCGTTATGAAGTATGAAACGTTTTAGTACCATGTAGATAGGTAGACTATTCAGTGATTAACCCAGGGATTTTTTTTCTTTTTTTTATCCTCATGCTACAAAGTGTTGTATTTGAGTATTCATTTTTCCATCAAATAAAGTGAGAAATTATATGCAATGTATGAACAGAACATTTTTTTTACAAATGAATAAATCCCAATTGCGTTGTTTCAGCACATACCTTATTTGTATATTAAGGATGGGAATAAACATGGAGGGTCCCACTTAAAAAACAAAAACACAACAAACAAAAAATATGTTCGATATGGGACCCTCAAAAAACACGTAGAAGAGAAAATAATGGATTAAAGAACATACAGTCCGATACAAAACTGCAGTTGGAACTGTAGTTGGATTTAAGGATCAGCGAATAGAATGAAATTTCCAGTATCCTTCCGACGTCCATCCCGTCCAAACCCCGATGTAGTTAACCGAAAGAGGAGACGGGTCAGCCCAGTAGAGGAAAGGTGTTTCGTTGCCATGGCGACCGATATCCAGACGACCGTTAACAATGGCCAACCAGAAGCGATCGTATGTTTGGATGCCTGAAAGCACGGTGTTCGAGGATGCCACGATTGGACATTCTGAATTGGCAAGGATGGAATTGGCCCGCGGGCAATCTCGTTGTATATACGACCTTGTGTTGCCAACACTACCGAGACCTATTCACAGAAGAACAACAATGACAACAACAACAACAATAACAACAACAACAACAACAACAACAACAACAACAACAACAACAACAACAACAAACAAACACACACAAAACACAGCGATGTAGGTCTTTGCTTGTGCATCACTTTTATCCATTCTTATCACATGCATTATCTAGGAAGGCCAAAGGGCAAACCATAAGCATTCACTTTCGTAATAACATCATAAACCCTCTTCCAATTAAAGTCTATTTGCACTATATTCTGGCCTTATCGTGTGTTTTGTTTTGTTTCGTTTCGTTTATTTGATTTGCAACAAAGAATGGCATATCACGACATATCACGATAAAAGAACAACATTATGACAAAAAAAAATCAATACGTGGAAACATCATACACACACCATGAATTACGGAAGAAGTAAAATATGGTAAGCGAGTTATTTCCTGCGTGATGTTTAAAAATAAAGGGAAAGTTAAACATGCTTGTAATTACGTTTTCCCCTCAAAACACCATGGGGTCATCCCACCAGACCGACACCCACGAGTCATTAACAGTCCACGGGTTCGACATGGAAAAAACGTCGATGAGTCATACAGCTCACGAATCATACAGCCCACGAGTTCGACATTTCTATACAACACGGTGCGTAATGTGTCGATCTCGTGGGCCTTTTTGGCTTTAATAGTGTTAACTCATTGGGCTGTATGACTTGTGAGCTGTATGACTAGTGGGCTGTATGACTTGTGAGCTGTATAACTTGTAGGCTGTATGACTCGTGGGTGTCGGTCTCGTGACGTGCACCCAAAACCATGCGTTACTATATGTTACTATGTCCTCTATTTTGTTTCTTCTGATTTTTCATCTCAACCAGCGACTCTCTTAGAAGAACATGGGAGCAACTCCAAAATGTCAAAGGAAACCAAAACCCAAACAGAAATGTGGACTGAGTGAGAGCATTAACATTGTGGTATAACACATCAGTGAAAGTTGGAGGGAAATCCGACAATCGATGGAAAAGTTATGAATTTTTAAAGTTCTGGTGTTTTAACAGCACGATTAGGAAACTACTAGATGTGATTAGAACAAGAAGTGACAACGATATAGATATGGCTTCTTTAACTCAATCCACGTACGTTCCTCTTTGGGTTTTGGTTTCCTTGCATGGAAGTACGCTTATTGTTCTTCACCTATCCTACAGGAGGGGCCATTGTCATAATGTGTTTAGCAAGAAAAAAAAAAACGCTTTGTACGTGCGTGTGTGTATATACATATATAATATATATATATATATATATATATATATATATATATATATATATAGATATATATAAATATAAGAAGACCCGCTCTTTCAGAAAATATGAAAAAGTCAAGCTCGGCTAGGTTGACCCTTTTCACTTATTTTCAGTCCTCACGCAAAATCAGTGTGAGCGACTTTATGTTCGTTTTGAGGTGCACGGTCACATATATATATATATATATATATATGTGACCCGCTACAACAAAAGGATCCTAAAGTCGCTAACGGGTGAGCGGAGAAAATCGAGTTTGAAGTCCGATCATCAAAATCCGTCAAAACGTTCGGATTTCTGTTTTTTACATAGTTTTGTAGTTTAATGTATCTTCTGTCATCTGCCGAAATGTTGAAGTTAAATGAACAAAGGAAAGGCAAGAAAATAACGTTTTTTTTTTTCTGGGCCATGATTTTCCGACTTTCAACGGAACAGAAACGTGTCCACAGATTTGGATTTAGCGCTGTAGGTAGAATCCCCCCCCCCCCCAACGTAGCAACGAGGGAGTGATCTTATTGGTCAGTGCGTGGCATACTGGTTACTGATTGGTCGTGCGTAGACCGCTGGCGCTAAGCTTGAATGAACATCGCGGAGGTTGCTGCTGCTGCTAGGAGCGTACCTTCTATTGTCAAGCCGTCAAAACTGTCTTGCTTCCCCTAATCATGATAGCTTTAGAAGGAAAACTTTGGAGGCGGTTTTCTCGAAACGCTGATTTCCTAAATCGCTCGACATGCGCTAATAAAATCATCCATATCTCTGCAAGCGAGTACTTTTAAGAGTCATGTTATATATGTGACCCTGCACCTCAAAATAAACAAAAAGTCGCCAGACATGAATTTTTAGTTAAGACCATATTCTGAAAGAACAGACTTTAAGCTTTAAAATGATGTATACGTCAAATCAAATGGACTCTCCTAACCTATCTAAATATTTGAAAGAAAGCACAAACTCAGGAGAAGTGTGAACTGAGAAAAGAGGCTCTGAAGTACATTGTCTATTCAAGCGCTTAATCTTTACCAAACCGTGCTGGCTGTGCGATGAATTGGACAAAAAACAGGAAGTAAACCACTCGAGAAACAACAATGAGGGGATTATCAGATTAAATTGAAATTAAGCATGCCTCATTAACACATTCTGTCCATAATTAATGCCAACTTTCAAAGCAGTAGCACTACCTTTTCAAAAGTTATTAGAGTTGAAAGTGAAGAGTGTGGACAAGGTTTTTCAGAAATGAAAAAGGGATTCTAAAGACACACCTAATCACACTATTCTTCCAAAAATGTTCGAGATAAACTGCTAAAAAAACACACTTTCCTGCCCGTTCTATGATACCAAATTTTAGCATAATGTAAAAGAAGACCCGCTCTTTCGGAAAATATGAAAAAGTCAAGTGCGGCTAGGTTGACCCATTTCACTTATTTTCAGTCCTCACGCAAAATCAGTGTGTGCGACTTTATGTTCGTTTTGAGGTGCACAGTCACATATGGAATTAAAGTGGAAGAGTAAGGGAAAAATGACATGTCATTTTCAGAAAATTGTTCTCCCACGACTTTCGGATCCTTTTGTTGTAGCGGGTCATATATATAGGCCTATGTATAATGTGACCGTGCATCACAAAACGAACAAAAAGTCGCACCCCTTGATTTCACGTCAGGACTAAAAAAAAAAAAAAAAGGTGACACGGGTCAACCAAGTCAATATTCAGTTTTTCATATTTTCTTAAAGAGCTACCCTTCTTCTACATTATTCTTACGTTTGGGATCATAAAATGAATGGAAAAGTGCCTTTTAATAATTTTCCTACAACCTTTTTTTTTTGTAGAGAAGTGAGATAAGGTATGTCTTAGAGGCCCCTTTTCATTTCATCATAAGCCTTTGCACACTCTCCACTTTCAAGTCTGATAGTTTTTGAAAGAATAACGCTACTGCTTTGAAAGTTGGCATTACTCATGGACAGAATGTGTTAATATAGCATTTTCAATTTCAATTTAATCTAATAATCCCTTCATTGTTGTTGCCTTAGTGGTTTACATCCTGTTTTTGTCCCATTCATCGCACAGCTAGCACGGTTTGGTAAAGATTAAGCGCTGGAATAGACAGATAGACCCTGTACTTAGATCCTCTTTTCTCGGTTCGCACTTTTCCAGAGTGAGCGCTTTCATTCCAATATTTAGATAGGTTAGGAGAGTCCATTTGAATTAAGTCATACATCATTTTAAAACTTAGAGTCTGCTCTTTTGAATCTGTCCTTAACTAAAAAGCCATGTCTGGCGACTTTTTTGTTTGTTTTGTGGTGCAGAGTCACATATATGACCGTCCATCACAAAACGAACAAAAAGTCGCACACACTGATTTTGTGTGAGGACTGGAAATAGGTGAAATGGGTCACCCGAGCCGATCTTGACTTTTTCATATTTTCTGAAAGAGCAAGTTCTCTTTTACATTATGCTAAAATTTGGGGTCATGAAACTGGCAGAAAAATGTGTTTTTAGCAGCTTATCTCGAACATTTTTTTTGGCAGAATAGTTTGACTAAGTGTGTCTTTAGAGTCCCCTTTTCATTTCTTAAAAACCTCGTACACACTCTTCACTTTCAACTCTAATAACTTTTGATAGGATGATGCTACTACTTTGAAAGTTGACAATACTTAAGGTCAGAATGTGTGAATAAGGCATGCTTGATTTCAGTTTAATCTAACAATTCCTTCATTGTTGTTACTCCGGTGGTTTACATCTTGCTTTTTGTCACATTCCTTATTATAGCACAGCCAGCACGGCTGGGTAAAGATTAAAGGACAATTCACCTTCATAAACGTAAGGATTGAGAAAATGCAGCAATATTAGTAGAACACATCAGTGAAAGTTTGAGGAAAATTGGACAATCGATGCAAAAGTTATGAATTTTTAAAATTTTTGTGTTGGAACTGCTGGACGAGGAGACTACTACAGCTTGTGATGTCATATGAGATAACAGTATAAAGAAAATGTAAAGAAAATTCAACATATTTTCATTTTTTTCGCATAATAAAAGAGCATTTGACTTGCCTCTTTCTAAAGGTAGGGGGAATGATATTACACATGACATATGTCGGTAACGAGTCAAGGGAATGTGTACTTTTTTTCAAAAGATGACATTTTGTGAAATTCTCTTTTTGTTTTCCTTATATTGTTTTACGCATGTGACATCGTGCACTGCAATAGTCTTCTCATCCAGCGGTTACTGCACAAAAACTTCAAAAATTCATAACTTTTGAACAGATGGACCGATTTTCCTCAAACTTTCAATGATGTGTTCTACTAATATTGCTACATTTTCTCAATCCTTATGTTTATGAAGGTGAATTTGTCCTTTAAGCGCTTCAATAGACACTGTACTTCAGAGCCTCTTTTCTCAGTTCATACTTTTCCTGAGTGTGTGATTTCTTTCCGCTATTTATATAGGTTAGGAGAGTCTATTTGATTTGAGTAATACATCATTTCAAAGTTTACAGTCTGCTTTTTCAGAATATGTTCTTAACTAAAATTTCATATCTGGCAACTTTTTGTTTGTTTTGTAGTGCAGGGTCACATATATACGTGTGTGTTTATGCTTATGTATATTATAATCTTGAGCATTAAGTCGTTCGATAATCTGATGCTCTGAGACGTCAGGCCCGTGGCTAATCCAACACACTACGAATACCTATACACACCGATGAGATACGATTGCAGTAGATGCAACGAAGCGTATCGCGTCAATTGATGAGAGAGCGTAATGGCTGAGGAAGGATATGAAAATCAAAGCTCTGTGGCTAATACATTGTATTTCATATTAACCTAATGAAAAAGACATGTCCTTCGCAGCAGATACCAATTTGACTTAGACATGTCCAAGGACAGGTTCATTTTTTCGATTAGATTTTGGTTTTCATTAGCAAACTATGGTCAAGGAAAGCTGCAGAAGTCTAGCAGTCGAGAAATCATTAAACTTAAAAGAACTGTTAACCATTGGTAGGAGTTATTACAACAAGTTTATATGTATCACAATTGATGCGGGTGCCATTGTGTGTGTAGGCCAGTTGTATCATAAACCATTTCACAGTGTAAAATGAAAAAAATACGAAAATAATAAAGAGTAAAATTAAACCAGATATCATTATTTTTCTCAATAAACCATTACTTTAGACGGTTTAGTCTAGAGCATTGCGATTATTACTACTGCTCACTTATTGTATATTTAACAATACTTAACTTTAGCTATACTGATTCAAATTTTTACATTGGATGTTTGTATCCGTAACTAATATTTTAGAGCCATTTTCTTTTTTCATCTGGAAATGGTCAGTTATGCCTTTCAGTGATTGGATGTGCTTTTCCGTCTTGCTTAAACTTCCCCCATTATCTGAAAAAAAAAACAACGACCCCAAAAACAAACAAACAAACAAACAAACAAAACACACACAAACCTAGTAGATGTTCGGCAATACCCCGCAAGTCTTCAATAGACAAAGGTATCACTGTAATAGGTTGACATACAGAATGTTGTGGACGCTGGTGGAAAATTTTATTTAGTATTCATTGATTGATGATCATGCTTGATCATGCTTCTCGATGAAATTTACAAAAACAAAAGTGTAGATAGCGAAACAGGGGACAGAGGCGTAATACCGAAGAAAAAAAATGTGATTGTGCCGACTACTGATGAATTCGCGAAATCCTATCAACAATAGCCATAGTTTCAGGCACACCTTTACACACACATTGACACACACACACACAAACACACAAAGAAAAACAAAAATGGGTGACGAGTCTACAACGCACCACCGCAAAACAGAGGTGAAAGGAAAGAGAAATACTGTTAAACCTGTCTAAAACGGCAACCGAAATGACCGTTGTAGACAGGTAGTAGCCGGGGATAGAGTTACCGACATGTCTTTGGTGGTCGTTATAGCGGGTTAAACTATATTAATTTTACCAATACGATACATGCTTGGCAGAGCTGAGTTCTCTGATGATAGAGCGATGTGCGCGTCTTGTTTTGCGCTGACCTCAAAATCCACGAGAGACGAATGTGGCGGCAGGCGTAACCCAGGAAAGACAAAGTTTCTTGCTCTTGAACCTCCGTCTGGAGTGTGAAACACTTGCAACTCTGTAATAAACGCAATTATAATGAAGATGATGATTAGATTATGATAATGAACAATGATAATGATTGATATTTTGAAAGCGCTTTTCCATTGGATACAGAGCGCTATGAATGCCATCCTTGTACACTATAGGAGAGAAAATGATTAATGTGACATAATAATAGTGTACAAAGTAATTGGCAGTGGCACTACAACTACCTGCGATGTTATAATTGACATGTGTAAAAAATAGAATGGTGGTTTTCTACGAAGGTACTCTGCAGAGACTGCAACAACAACAGCTGGTAACAATTTAACATGAATGCTAATATCTACTTTCATAAGGGACCCAATTTTACAGGTAAAATATACATGAAGGCAGTTTCTAATCATTTATCTTCTTGTCAGGAATAATATTTTGCGGGTTATTTTTTTCCGGTTTTTTTTTTTGTTCTTATTCTTCCATATTTCAAGTTCAACAAATGAAGAGTTCGGTTTCAAAAGGTACTACATCCATAATTTCAAGTTCTGAGAAAAACGTGATTTTTTTATTACCATATTTAGCAAGCTTAGACTAGAATGATATTTAGCCCTGTTAAGCTGCTAAATGATACAACACTAAATCCACTCTCTAAGAAAATCCAGGTCCATACAGTTATTTTTAATGAAATAATTATTTCTATATTTTTGTGGGTGTAGTACCGTTTGAAACCAAAATTTCACATACCAGAGATATATTCAGTGTGATGTTAAGACAAGTTTCGCGGATTTATTTTTTTTCCAGCAATGGCATTAATGAGGGTGGGATACTAGGTCAAGGGGACCTACGCAATTGACAATGCCCTGCCCTACCTAGCAGCAAGAATAACAAACCAATGTGCGCCGCTAATGCCCCGCTTCTCCCTTGCTGACCAATATTTTGAATGATTGTCATTGGTCATAAGCATTCAATCATTTTTTACATGCTTCAAATGTTCTGGAACCATCGAACATAATAGGGAGGGGGGGGGGTGGGGGAATCCATGATGCGTAAACGGTTATAGATGGGGAGGGGTCACAATATCTAACCTTTCTTCTTTGTATTAATATTTTGGCTATGTTTGTCTCTGTGAATTCTCCCTTCCTGTGTCTCAAGAATACTGTATTCATTATTGTTTTTCTTCGGGTTTTTTTTTTCAATAAAACTTGGAAGGGAAAAGATGGAAAAGCAGCGTCTGAATGTGCTATATTTTCTCCTTGCTGTAATTAAATTCATTACATGAATTTAATTCTGGTATGTACTTTATCAAGTAAGATAAATCTGATAATCTAAAAGCTGATATAATCAGGACCGTCGATGAGTAAATATTACTACCTATACTAAGCACACATTTGGTATCACCTTTGTGACATTAAAGTAAAAGGTGTCATTTACAAGAATAAATATGAACTTCATGCCACTACGTACTTTCCAGCCCTGGTACTTTACATTATGCACGTATAGAATTTATAGCACAGCATACCCACAGGTAAAGCACTGTTGGTAGGAATGTCAGAATTTTATGCCATTGTATACTTTTAACAAGGTAACTTTGCTTTCAGGGTAGTTGTCACACACTTATCAGCTGTGAAGCCATTTTATATAAGGCAGGGCTCGACACTAACGGTGGCCCGGTGGCCCGGAGCCACCAAAAATGAAAGTCGGGCCACCAAATTTCAAAAAGGGCAAACTTTGCAGCCCGCCTCGGGCCACCAAAAATGTTTGAAAAGTATGTCAATAAATTCGTATTTTTTTTTCGCTGGAAATTAGCAGTTAAATTTGTTTAAATGATGGATGAAAAGGACTGAATGTGTGCTTGAGAATGAGTGTTGCGAGTTTGTTGAGGTTTATTTATGGGTAGATATGTCCAGCTTCCAATTCTTATTATGATAAAACTTAAATATTTGACTCATTTTAAAAAAAAAGGACTTTTGATGTTTTCTATTGTTTTTCTCGGGCCTCCACATTTTTCTCTCGGGCCACCAAAAATTTGAAATTGATAATTTTGGTGGCCCCATTGGGCCACCCAAAAAAAAAGTTAGTGTGGAGCCCTGTATAAGGCATATTCTATACCTTCAAAGTGCTTGTACTTACTTCTGGGGACAATTCATGGCTCAAACTCAACACCCTAGCAGTAACGCACAGTAACGGCAACTAACAGTAAATGCAGTACGTGGGACTACACGAAAGTTGCTTAATTTTTCCACGCTCCGCCGTTTCTCCTTTGCTCTTGTCTACTGCTTTTAATTTCTGATCCTTTTCTTGGGATGGTTTGTTTTGTCAATGAGTTCTCCTTCATTTTTCCTCCATTGCTTGCTCAAAATGTGATTTGTTTTTATCGAAATACCTATATCTGTCAGATTTGCGTGGTGATTTTAACATAAAGCCAAAAAGCCAAAAGCCAACTACTATTGTTTACAGATTATTAAAGTCAGTAGACAATGGTAGAGGGTCAAGTCAATGTTGCTCTGTGATTGGTCAATTTCCCGATGATGTAATTGGAGTGGATGTAGTATCTTTTGAAACCGAACTGATTTTTAAATGTAAATCTTTTAAACACTTTCTGGTTGGAAATTCAGCTTTTCGTTAGTGTAGGTGTAAAGAGGTCCTAAAATTGCGTACATAAAGACGAAAAAGTGGATTGTGATGGAAAATGGATGTAGTACCTTTTGAAACTGAGCTCTTCAAATACAACATTAACATGACACACACACAAAAATGAATGGCTGAAATGCCAAATACAACATTTAAGACAATTAACATGTGTTAAACGAGCAATCTATGGGTGCGTTTATCAACTCCTTTTCTCGGCAGAAACAGGTTATCCAAACAGCTTTCAAGGAATTTTTACGAGTTGATAAACGCAAAACTATTTTGAAAGCCCTTTAGGAAAGCCTTTACGAAAGGGTGCGTTTATCAACTCTCCTTTCTCGGCAGAAACAGGTTATCCAAACAGCTTTCAAGGAATTTTTACGAGTTGATAAACGCAAAGCTGTTTTGAAAGCCCGTTAGGAAAGCCTTTTCGAAAACCCCAAATTTGTGGCTATCCCAACAGGTTTCGTAAACAGGTTTTCAGAAACCTATTTTTAAAAGCCTTTTGGAAGTTGATAAACGCAAAGCTGTTTTGAAACGGTTTTGTAGTCTTGTACTTCAGTACTTGTACTTATCCTCGGGTCGAATAGCGCAATGCAGCTGTGCAGTAACAGGGCAGTTAAAAAATTGTGTTCGCGAAGAGAGTTGATAAACGCAACTATTTTGAAAGCCGTTTCTAAAGGGCTTTGGAAAGGGCTATCGAAAGCCGTTTAAACAGGGGAAAGTTGATAAACGCAGCCAAAGTCTCATGCCGCCACTCATAAATGTTTGAAGTATGTGCTAAACTGGAGCTGCCTCACAGATAGGAAGACAATTGATTCATGTGGCATTGCATCATGACTCGTCACTCTCAAAGGAAGATAGATCTTTATGATGGTAATTGCTTTTCGCCGTCCCTTCTTAGAAAACAAGCGGCACATTAAGAGTACAGGCAGTCAGGACTTTGGAAAGGGCTCTCGAAAGGGCTATGGAAAGGGCTTTCGAAAGGGCTATCGAAAGGGCTATCGAAAGCGGTTTAAACAGGGGAAAGTTGATAAACGCAGCCTAAGTACAAGTATTGCTTGCAGGGTGTAGATTATAACATGCTAATAAGGGATAAATTCCTTCATCATATTTACAATTGAAAGGAATGGCAATTTATGACGGAGGAAAAATGTCGACGTCGAAGAATATAAAAAAAGAGACAAGAAAAAAAAAATGTCCGCAGCATAAAACTTTTGGGTTATGTGATGGTTTGTATAATGCAGTGTCGCAAACACAGGCATAATACTCTCCTTCTCTTATAGGGTCACTTGTAAATATTATACGTTTCGCTCTGCTAATAATAATAAGGAACTTCAAACGGATAAAGAAGACGATGGACACGAGAAAATACAAAATAGAAATAGAATAATATACCACAATGGTGTCCGAAGTGTTGATCCGTACACATACATTCGTATCCTGTCTCGGTCTCTATGCACGTTCCATCGTACTGACAGGGAGCCGAAGTGCAAGCTGCAACGATCGATATCAAAATATCAAAAGAAAAATGAAAACAAACACACAAATACATATTATATTAACACGAGCAAAATATGACCGTACTTGGCATATGGGCAGCCACCTTTTTCACATTTGCTGCCATACCTTTACCCCCAATGCACCCTCGAAAAAAAAATATCTATAATAACACCAGTTAAAACAGTCAAACAACGCAATCAAAAAGAGCGCATGAATGACAAAAGCAGCAATTGTGTCATTGAAGACTCAAAACGCGATATATTCACTCTAACTGGGCCTTTAAGAATTCGACTTTCACTAGCAGTTTGATACTGGTTTGAACACCTCGATTCTTTATAACATTTTCTGCCATACCTTTACCCTCCATACAACCCCCCCCCCCCAAAAAAAAAAAAAAAAAAAAATCATCAAACAATCATAAAACCATCAAACAACACAACATGTGCAGGGATGCCAATTACAATAACTTATGTTGTTGGAGAGCTATGACTCAAGACATATCTCCACTCTAAGGGGGCCTCTAAGAATTCGATTTTTGCTACCAATTTGAGGCTAGTTGGAACCTACCTGCGGTAACACAGACGTAAGTCTTTCTCTCCTTCAACATTGGATAGTTCTGCAGCATCCTCGCATCCTGATTGGTCAGCAATAACTTACGAACCATGGCAACAGTCTCTCCACTTAAGAGGGTCTTTGTTCCGCACTTGACGTCAAACGTCGGGCAAAATTCACTTTGCCCTTTAGCCGACAAGCCCCAGGAAACTTCCAATGCATATTCCCAGAAAAATAGAAAGGATATAAATGAGAACGCTATGATCTACTATGAAATGCAGCTCCTCGGAACACTGTTCAGGTACTTTCATAATAATTATTATGAAACTTGGTGATATGTTCACTGAATACGATAGTTATCTGAACTGTCTTCTCCGTTAAGACTACTTTATGCTGGTTATCTCTAAAAGGGCAGCAAGATAGGCTGTCGGGCATGCCGACGTTTGGACACCTCACAAACTTTTAATGATTATAAACTTAAATATGTAGGCCGTACAATACTCATCTTTCACTTAGAATGCCTCATCGCTTTATGTATAAGGAAATTATGGAGTATTGTGATAAAACGGCATCGGTTCTCTCGCAGACAACATGTACGAAAAAAAAAAAAAAAACGTTATGTTTGCTTTTTTTCATTAGGGAAAATCTAGATCAGATTGAATATTGTGTGTGTGTGTGCGTGTTTTAAAGGGTTAGACAGGGATATACGCCTTGTTTAATTTGGTATTTCTGATAATGCATGGAGTTGAGATATCAATTCCACAAAAAAAGAAAAAGATAAATACCGACCTTAAATTTGGTATTGTCTAGGTATTGAATTTCGTTTGTCGATTATTAAGGATAGAAAATATATTGACAAATATTCTCAAGGCTAGATCATTTAAGAATCTGGTGTTTCATTACGGGCTTTGAGAACTCGTTAGTGTAGATCTATGTACCTGACTATCAAGAACATGACAAACCGACAATATACATTCTCCTGAACTACAACTGTCACTAGAATCAATTAACACTACAGTATATTTCTTGTGAGTGGTTAAAGCTTCAATAACCTGATAGCTACGTGCGACTCACAGACATGCGTCAATACGAAAGCAGCTGTCAAAATCTTCTGTGATTTTCGCTCCATTCCTAACGTCTGGAATGAGATGTAATCCAACTGTGAAAGATCTTGCGGCCAAGCCGGCAACCATAAATTTATGTTGTGGTAATCAATCGTTCGACTGTCAAGAGTACAATGTCGCGAAGTGGTTAGTAAGCGCGAACTGCTTCACCGTTGTCTAATATCATGTGCCGCAACCGTGGAACTGAATCATACATTAATTAACAAATGACGCTCCTCTTCTGTATTCCTGACTAGACACACTACTGAATTATTAATACCCGAAGTGAGGGTGATATTTGATTGGTGCGGATATTTCTGTTTGTGTGTTTGTCTCACGGTCTCAATCTCCGTGACCTCAATCCATGGTGAAAGAAATGCTTGTCTGATTGAGCTTTATACTACGTGTTAAAAAACACACACACTCATTTCCCACTTTTGGTCCTAATAGTTCAAAAGCTATATATCAAATAACACTGTCTATAGATGAGTTTATCACCTCTTTTTCTCGACAGAAACAGGTGTTCCAAAAAGCTTTCAAGGAATTTTTACGAGTTGATAAACGCAAAGCTGTTTTGAAAGCCCTTTCTGAAAATCTTTTCGAACAATCCGCAAATTTGGGGCTTTCCAAATAGGTTTCTGAAACCTGTTTGAAAAAAGCCTTTTGAAGTTGATAAACCCAAAGCTGTTTTGAAATAGCTTTGTAGTATTGTACTGCAGTTATTAACAATGCACGCCTTATATGACCTCTTCTCCTCTGGTCGAATTGCGCAATGCAGCTGTGCAGTGACAGGCCAGTTATCGTGTTCGCGAAGAGTGTTGATAAACGCAACTATTTTGGAAGCCGTTTCTAGAGGGCTTTGGAAAGGGCTTATGAAAGCCGTTTAAAAAGGGGAAAGTTGATAAACGCGCCATTGATATGAGTAACAGCTGAATAGCAAATAATTGGAGGTGATTTGAATATGATTATCTATCTCAGTCTCATGAAATCAATGATTAATTTCAAAGTTAGGTTCCAGGTTTTGGTCAAATGTTAACCCTCTGGACAAAACCTGAACTTTACACATTAACTAATGATGTGTATTTGAGTGTGTACTTACAATTACCCTGAACATTGTACATGGATACCACCTGTTCAGAGCTCTGCTCCAAGGCACATGGATGCTTTATTAATTATCATGTTTATGATGATTGCCTTGGGCACTGGTAGACTGAATTCATGGTAGAATGCACGCACAAGAAAAAAAAGAAGCACATGTTTCCATGTGCTTGTAGACACCACATGTTAGAACGAAAAAAACAAAAGACTAGCTGTGATAGTCTATGGAAGTCCTCATGAATTAATAATGGTACATTCCTATCCTGGCCATTGTTCAAGACCATTGTCTGGGTATCAACTACACTCTTCCATACACACCAATTGACTTCGGTGCAAACACAAAGTTTTGTACAGATGGTTGAACATAAAGTAAAATCTGAAACCTCTCTGAAAAATAAATGTTTCATTTAATGAAACTGAATTATGTTGTCATTGTAAAATTGCCTCCAACAAAAAAGGGACATTTTCAGCTATTGCTCATATCAATGTCAGTGCTAATTATCTGATTTATAGTTTTTTTACTATTATGGATCAAAAGTGGGACATGTTTTTGTAACACCAGTAGTTGGCCTACGTCTATGTGCCTCCTTCATAATTATTATACGGCTACATCCTTCGGAATGTACACTACAGAGTGAGTCAGAAAAAAAATGTTTGAATAATGAGCATTCAATTGTAGGTTTCATTAAGTGGCTTATCTGGGAAGTCTTACTAATAGACTCGCATTACTTTCATTTTTTTTTTAAAGTCGGTGTTTATGACTACAGCATGATAATATTGGCATGTTTGTAAACAGCAAAATTACATCCAAAATAAGTTTGGAATCCATCGAAAGTGAAATGTGCAAGAGCATGAGTGTGTAATTGTGTGGTTGCATGTTTGTTTGTTTGTTTGTTTGTTTGTTTGTTTGTTTTGGTTTGGTTTGCTTGTTTATTTGTTGTTTGCTGGGAGGGGAGGGGAGGGGGCTTTGCTCTGTGTGTGTGTGTGTGTATGTGAGTGTGCGTGTGTGTGTGTGCGTGTGTGCGTATGTGTGTGTGTGGGTTGGATATATCGTTGGGTTGGAGGTGACAGGGGAGCCCCCCCCCCCCCCACACACACACACACCTTGAAAAGTAGTATGGGCGTATTCATAATAATTTTAGCATGCACCTTTCATCCAAATAAGTCTATCCAACAATATTATAAAAGCTCCTTCCTCCAAAAACAAAGCAATCGGAGAGGTTTGTCTCTCGCACCCTAATTCGTTGAACACTGCCTTCAAATGGTAAAAATGTATGTGAACTTCACACACACACATACACCTTGTTGAGTTCTTCTCTGATACACGATATGACAACTTTCCGTACATGTAGATTCGAGCGCTCTTCTAATTCGTATTGCGGGAATGGCTAGTAAACTGATCAGTGGGAATGCTGGGGGATGACTGTTCCATTTCTTGTGGGATTCATTTAAGAGTACATTATATATCAATTGTTGAAAATCGAAGACCTGAATATAAGAACGACAAAAGGCCAACTTTGTCCAAATTCAGTTTGACATGGGGAATTGTAGCTAATGCATGGACTCATCTTGTGTATAAATAATAAATCCTAATTACCCCGGGAAGTGCCTGAAATGGATGAGTGAAGTCTTATATGAATGTAAGAATGACCAAAGTCCAGCACATTACTTGAATATGAGACCGTTCTGAAGCAAATGATTTTCATACATGTACAACAATAGATACTCTTAAATGAATCCCACAAGGATTGGAACAATCATCCCCCAGCATTCCCACTGATTCCCACTGATCAGTTACTAGCCATCCCTTTAAAGGTCGTGTCACACCTAGACGTGCGCTACTTGTCTTCCACTTGCGTGTATTCCGTGTTTGATTTGATTTGATTTGATTTTTATTTCTGCCTTTTTTTCCAATCACACACAACAAAAGAATACACATACTTTTTTTAGATGTTAACATTACACGAAGCATAAGCCAGCAGGCTGTCTTACAAATTTATTCAAAGTACACATATTAGATACACACACTATGAACATGACATTATTCGATGCATAAGACAATCAACAAGTTTGTTATGTGACTTTTGCCGATCATCCCCCCCCCCCACTCCACAGTACGGATTTACGCCGTTGGTAGGTACCTGGCACATGAATATGTGTATGCGTACCTCTACGTTTCTCAACTTCTCCATCTTTGCGCTCCCTATCCTCCTTCATCCTCAAACGGGTGCTGTTCGTATTCCGAAGGTTCATTTTTTCCGAAGGTTCGTTAATCCGAAAAATGAAATAGGTTTCGCTATTCCGAAGGCTTGTTTATCCGAAAAATGAAATAGGGTTCGTTATTCCAAAGGTTCATTGATTCGAGGTGATTATAGAGTCCGTAACAAATCTTCGGAACAACGAGCCTCGTTTCATTTTCGTATTAGCGAACCTTCGGAATAACTAACCTTGTTTTATATTCGGATTAATGAACCTTCGGAATAACGAATCTTCGGAATACCGAACCTTCGGACTTAAGAACCTTCGGAATAACGAACCTTCGGAATAACAAGCTGTAACCCCTCTAACTTTCATATGATGATATCCGATAATACGATGGCACATCTTATTTTTTTCTACTCATCATTCTCTTGTGAAATGCAATACATTTTTTCTAGCACTAAATTTTCTCTCAAGTCCTCACTTCTCAAATCTCATTTATTTCTGATCTCTTTTCTTCTTGCTCAATAAGATCTTGTCAATCACACCCATGATATGCGTTACAATGATCCACACATCTCTGTTACCACTCAGACAAATTTAATGGGTTCATTTAGTTCATTGTTCATTTAAACAATGAAATCCTTTTGGAATTTCTCAATACGAAATCTGATTGCATTTTTTGATGGACATATTGTACATTGGTCTATCGAAGACCCCACACGCACAACAAGAGGCAAGACTTAGTGATCCAGGGTTTTTTTTTAGTAAAGTACTGGTAAAGTTGGCAAGTATCATTGCTGTAAATTATACTTTCAACCAATTCGTAGCAAATTGATATGACAGTTTCACACTGCACTAACAAACACTGTAGATACTTGAAGAGTGTCTATTTTCTTCTATGTGTTCTAGATAGCATTCACATTTTGCTATTCAAAGACTGATATCGTATACAATAGAATAATTCAACACTGTTTGGTACATCGTAATATGTGACCGTGCACTTCAAAGCGAACATAAAGTCGCACACACTGATTTTGCCTGAGGACTGAAAATAAGTGAAATGGGTCAACCTAGCCGAACTTGACTTTTTAATATTTTCTGAAAAAGCGGGTCTTCTTTTAAATTATGCTAAAATTTGGTATCACAAAACGGGCAGGAAAGTGTGTTTTTTTAGCAGTTTATCTCGAACATTTTTGGTAGAATAGTTTGATTAGGTGTGTCTTTAGAACCCTTTTTCATTTCTGAAAAACCTTGTCCACACTCTTCACTTTCAACTCTAATAATTTTTGAAAGGATAGCGCTACTGCTTTGAAAGTTGGCATTAATTATGGACAGAATGTGTTAATGAGGCATATTCAATTTCAGTTTAATTTGATAATCCCTTCATTGTTGTTACTCTGGTGGATTACTCCCTCTTTTTTGTCCCAATCATCGCACAGCCAGCACGGTTTGGTAAACATTAAGCGCTTGAATAGACACTGCACTTCAGAGCCTCTTTTCTCAGTTCACACTTTTCCTGAATTTGTACTTTCTTTCCAATATTTAAATAGGTTAGGAGAGTCCATTTGATTTGAGTTATACATCATTTTTAAGCTTAAAGTCTGCTTTTTCAGAATAAGGTCTTAACTAAAAATTCATGTCTGGAGACGTTTTGTTTGTTTTGAGGTGCAGGGTCACATATTCTGAAAGAGCAGATTATAAGCGTTAAAATGATGTATAACCCAAATCAAACGGACTCATATTGGAAAGAAAGCAAAAACTCAGGAATAGTGTGAACTGAGAAAAGAGGCTCTGAAGCACAGTGTCTATTCAAGCGCTTAATCTTTACCAAACCGTGCTGGCTGTGCGATGAATGAGACAAAATCAGGAAGTAAACCACCAGAGTAACAACAATGAAGAGATTCTCAGATTAAATTGAAATTAAGCATGCCTCATTAACACATTCTGTCCGTAATTAATCAAAACTTTCAAAGCAGTAGCACCATCCTTTCACAAGTTATTAGAGTTGAAAATTAAGAGTGTGTACGAGGTTTTTCAGAAATGAAAAAGGGACTCTAAAGACACACCTAATCACACTATTCTACCAAAAGTGTCAAAGATAAAAATAAAGATGCTAAAAAAATACATGTTCTCGCCCGTTTTATGAGCTCAAATTTTAGTATAAAGTAAAAGAAGAATTGCTCTATTATAAAATTAAAAAAAAATCAAGATCGGCTAGGTTGACCCATTTCACTTTGAATATTTTCTGTCCACACGCTAAATTAGTGTGTGCGACTTTTCGTTCGTTTTGTGATGCACGGTCACATTTGTATCAATGTGTACTCGGATTGCTTGTGTGTGTGTTGTGTGTATGTGTGTGTATGGGGGGGGGGGGGGACACTTGTGTGTATGTTAAATCCTGAATGTAAAATTTGAACGGTTACAGAAAAAACAAATACATGAATAACTGGAAAATCACACCGGATAGAGATAGGAGACGAATACAAATGGAAATTCAACGAAAATGATTAGCCAAACACGAAATCGATTCTGCTGTTTTTGAATGCTGCGAGTGAGACTGACGAATTTGAACTGTAATTGACGAAAATGTATGCCAAATGACTAAACTGAATGAACTTTATTTGAAAATGAACGACGAAAGACGAATGTGGATGTAAGATTGGCCTATTCCCGACATCCTGCCACGAAATTGAAGTAAAAATTCGTGAAATTAAATAAAAAGTTTGAAAACTAATGGAAAACCTATACAAATCTTTTGATATGATAAGTGATCCTTTGCACTGAGAGAAAGGCTGACCGCACCACACCTAAAGCTTGCTAGGTGCATTGTGACATACTGACTGGATAGGTGTCGCTTGCTTCCTTTTTGTAAGGCATTTTGACAACACACGTGCATGTCCTGCTTCCTTTTGATACACTGATATTTAGTAAATTCATAAGCACAGTAGCATTGTTTCAGTTAGTTACACGGTAGGAATACCTAAACGCCTCAAAAAGTCAAATATCTCAATTTTGACCCCCCCCCCCCCCAAAAAAAAAAGAAGTCACTTGCTTCCTTTTGCCGAAATAGGGCGGTATTATGTCACTTTTCATGTAAGAAATTCAGCACAGCAAGTCAAGTATATAAAATAGAAAATCAATATTGACTCACATACTTACGACCCTAAATATCATTACTCAGGTGGCTACTTTTTTTTTGCGGTAGTCAGTTGATGCATGGCATGATGGCTGTGAGCTTTTTCAAAATGTTTGGGTAAGCCAGTGATTTTTTCAGTTTTTCAAGAGAGGAGCAAGATTATTTCTTTTCATTTTTGAGAACGTCAACAACGCATTCGATGCGCGTAATTTAGTATAAAGCGCGCCTCGCATGCCCTCAGAGTGGTGCCGTTTTAATAGTCGGACACACCTTCCTTAAATGGCATGCATGCATCCGTGCTGTTTCGCCGGGCACACAGCACGATGGAGCTCTTCGATCGTGTATGTGTGTGTGTGTTTGTGTGTTTATCAGGGTTTCAATATTTTTTTTTTGGTTTTTTCTCTTATTTGCAAGGCCTCTCTTTAAACGATGTACTTGTACCAAACAATGGCGGACATTTGCGACACAATGACAGAAATGCACAATGCGAATTCAAGTATACCTTCATAATAGCAATACCTTTAATCATACCGGGAACAGGTGTCATTAAAACAAAGAAAAAAGAAAGGAAAAAAAATAAACACAAAACAAGCACACATACACACACCCACAGTTACCAAACGGTGCATTTATGCTGTCCTTCGATTTTTAACAAATATTCAACAAAGCGATTCAAATTTCCAGTATCCCTCCGAACCCCTTCCGGTCCACAGCCCAACGTAGTTTACCGGCAATGGATTTGAATCTGTCCAATCGACGAAAGGAACGCCGTTGCCGTGGCGACCGACTTGAAGACGCCCGGCTGCGCTGAAAGTCAACCAGAAGTAGTCGTACGCTGGCATCTTTGTCAGTAAGGACTCGATGGCATACGTTTTAGCAAAAGAGTCACACTCACCACCACCTGATGTAGGCGACAAGCAGCTCCGCTGAAGAAAGAAAAACGTGTTGCCTCCTGATCCGAAAACTGTATTGAAAATATCAAAAAAAAAAAAAAAACACGAGACATGTGGATTAAGTATAGTGTAAGGCAGAGTGTATTTTGATAGATACTTAATATTCCATAATTATGCGACTTCCATTCCTTTTTTTTTTCTTTCTGTTTTCCTTTAATCAGGCCGTGTCACACCTTTCCGGGCAAGTCTTGCTTGCGACTTGCAAAGAACAATGTTTACTACCCGGAGGTCCCCGGAATGAGCCGCACATGACAGTACCTGTCACGAATCTAACCCGTAGTCACGCGGGGGTGTGCACGCAAATCTTTTTACCCGCAACCATGTTTATGCCCTGTCACATCTTTCCGAGCAAGCTATGCATTCTGTTGCGTGTAGGGATTTTCCAGCAGACGGGGTATTTCTGAGGGCTAACAATGACTTGGGCGAGCCAGTGCATGTGTCTTACTTGCTGGACGCGTTCTACTTAAATTCTACTTGAGGGTATACTGTGTGACCTTTGTACCAGTCGCGTGGGGGCTGACACTGCCTTCAGGACCGCGTCACAACTTTCCGGGCAAATTACGCGGACTTCCGCTGGCGGAAAAAAAGAAGAAGAAAGGAATATGTTTACTTTCTACTTGAGTGCATTCCGAGTGACCTGCTTGAGAGCTTTGGAACGATCCGTTCAGTTACGAGCAACTTATGGGTACTGGGGAGTGCCTGTGCAACCGTTACGGCGTAAACCCGAACTGCGGAGTAGGGGGGGGGGGGGGGGGGGGGGGGGGTTGGGATGATCGGCGATAGCCACCATCACCACGAGTACAAGCCGGACCGGCGCAGCCTTTGAGGGAGGAGGGGGGGGGGGGGGGGGGGGGCGACACCTTGGGTTTTAATCATGGAAAAATGTATGTAAAAATAGAAATCGAAAAAAAAAAAAAAAAACAAACAATGAATGGAATAGTTACTCAAGCGGTACATCTGGCGCCTTCCCGAGTCCACCTCAGACAAGGCGACCTGGATGTTTTTGTTAGACGTGACTCCAAACTCCAAGCGCTTTGTCTCTCCCGTCAGGGCGATTCCAGGAAATATGAAATGTCTACTGTGATATCCACCATCCGGCGTTTGATAAGGCTGGCATGCTGTATTTGAAGTCGCGGGGAAAGTGTGTTACCCGTTTTAATATACGTTTCTCACTCCAAACATGACTAAAAACGAAACATAGATAGCTTAAGTGATTGCACTCCTTGAATTTACCAAATAAAAGCAATAAAATTCAATACAAAAAAACATGTGATTTACCGGCAACATTGTGAATTGGTTTCCTACTCAGTGGATTTTGTTTCGAACGCAGTATACAGTAGAATCATTTAACATAATAATTATAAGTTGTTGGGAAAGAGTTTATTCAGAGTGATGCTTCCTTGTATTCATAAGCTTGTATACATTTATTTATGAATCTATTTCAATTCTTATGAAAAGGTCCTTCCGAAATGATTCTAAACTTTTTTTTCTGCTTTCAGATAACAGAAAATCATCGATATTTTTTTTCATTTGACATATCATTTGCAATGGTCACCCTGCAAAGATTGTACTAACCATTGTATCGCATCCGTCACATACGGCAAGAAAATGTGCCTTCGAAAAATATTGATTTTTTACTCAGATTTCTGAAGATCAGTGTGTATATTTGTGTGCGTGTGTGTCAGATAAGGTGATTGGCTTGGGAAAAAAAAAATGAATTCGTCCGACAAGTCAATTATGAGATTTTAGTTTGTTGCAGGTTTTGGAAAATGTGGCTTTCTCAAGGGATTTCTTTATGAAATGGAATAGATGTTGATTAAATTTGATCAAGATTATAATTGGTCAAGATCGAGGTTTATGCAGAATCTTTTGAATGAAGGGAATGCTTTTCCAAAAAAAAAAAAAGTAAATGATTTAGCTGCATATGTGTTTGTCAGATCAACGAACCTTCGGAACAACGAACCCTTTTTCATTTTCTGATTAACGGACCTTCGGAATAACGAACCCTATTTCATTTTCGGATAACCGAGCCTTTGGAATAGCGAACCTTATTTCATTTTCGGATAACCGAGCCTTTGGAATAGCCGCGAACCCTATTTTCATTTTCGGATTAACGAACCTTCGGAGTAACGCCACAAATGTTCGGATTAACGAACCTCTAGGTATAGGGAAATTGTGTGTTTCGGATTAACGAAGCATCGGAATAACGAACCTTCGGAATAACGGACCTGCGGAATAACGAACATCACCCCCTTCATTAATGCACAAGGCATACTCCGTCTCCACTGGAGGAGGTAGACTTGAAAATGAGAGGAACAAATTCTACCGTCAGTCCTTGCTCCTAATGAATTCAAATACCCAGGCTGGGCTTTAAAAAGAACTTCACAACCGATGAGGCAACTCATCACCAAGAACCAACATAACCACCAAAAATCACTGCCCACATTTACCTCTCTTGTAAAAGATACTGTTTACCATTGGGAGCAGTGGACAAAAATATGTATAGAAGATATCACATTTGAGGCCTGTGTGCATGTCAGTCTCTGTTTCGCAAATCATTTTACCATGAAAACATTTTGAAATAAAGCCTTAGATATAAGGATATAAATCATAACAGTCGGTTTAGTCCAGAGAAATTTCAGTATGACTATAACTTAACATTGTAACTGATTCAGGTTTAGGCATTGGTTCTTTCTATCCCTAACTCACATTTATGAATTATTTCGAATCACGAGAGCTGACTTTTTGTTTCATCTGCAAACGGTAAATTATGCCTTTAAGTGGACTTGTGAGGGATACAAAGGGTTTTCAAGACGGATAGCGCTTCTTCCTCTTCCGCTTTTACATCGGACATACAGCAAAAAATAAAAAATAAACAAATAAAACAAACACACACACACACACACACACCTTAAACCAGGAAAACCGAACAAATACAGGAAGTCAAACCCAAAGAATCACCCTAGCTTCATAAAATGAAAAACAGAAGGAGTTCAATTCTTTCAATCACAAGTCGGAAATCGGCGATCATGTGGCTAGCAGAAAATCACCACGTGACTGGAAATACAACTTCACCTTTGCGCGATTGTAAATCAACCAAATCAGTGGCGGATCGGGGGGGGGGGGGCACTTTCCCGCGTCTGCTATTTATTTGCAGTTAAACAAAATGAATAACAACTGAGGTGAGATCCTGAAGTAACACCAGAAATAATGTTTGCGTCTCCCTTTACGGAATTTCTGCATCCGCCCCTGAAAATGGATTAAAGAGGACTAAGAGGTCACCTAAATTCGGAAGGAATCAAGTGAAAAAATGATACACACACCAGCTCTTCTAATGTTTACATGTAACTGCAGTATTGACCAACGCCAGCTATGTCGGCTTGCAGGAAAAGCTCGCTCAAGTACCAACATTATTAAAAGGGCATTCCATTCCAGACGATTTTCATAATTTGCACCATGTAGTACATAAATCGACAGCTCCATGTATAGATTTGAAGAATTAATTGTGGACCTTGAGTAGAGAAACGACAGTGTGCAAAAATCTTAAATAAATTACGCTTAACAGTGTTGACGACATAAGAAGCCTCACATAATTCAGAAATGTAGCAGTGTAATGTCATTACAACACTACTTGTTTAAAAAGTTCACCTATGTAAAATGTATGCATGTCATCTTCTTTTGTTGTGCTTCCTTGAGCCTCAACTATTTTTTTTTTTATTTTGAAAACAGTCTTATTCCTCAAAGCAATCCTCAAAAATGTTGAAACTGTGCACTCGGTATAACTAATTCATAGTTGCTTAACTGTAAAAGTCCGAAAATCATGTGGAGGTCTCCTTTATGTGACAAGCTTGCAGATCACATACAGACAAAAGTCTCAGTTGACGATAATGTTTTGGCTTTTTCTGATTTATATTAACCCGCATATAAAATCATTTCTGGATCTCTTTGTGTATGGTTTCTCACTCTAAAATTTTACTTGCTTTTAGCAACCTTTTTATGCTCCCAGTCTTTTGTCCTTGTCCGAAGCACCAAGTTAATATTCAAATTATTTCATGGTTCCGATACATCTTTTGATAATATAGCATTTTTGTTATTCAAACACTGCGAGATTTGTATGCAGTCTGGTTTTTGCGATATCTATGTGGTTCATTAGTTTATTACTCATCTATTTTTTTTTACTGGTGTAATTTTAGTTGGTCAAGACAAACATATCCGTTCTCCGTGTAAAATTATAGGCCTATGAACTCGGGAACCTACAGTTTTACAAGCTTTAAAGCTTTTATGTAGGCCCCATCATACTTTTTATACTTACTAGTGACATTTTCACACGATATGACCATGTACACTTGTGTAAAGTATATTTTCTTTTTCTTTTTTCTTCTACAATCAAGAGACATGATTGTATATATTTTGTATTCTTGTTTTGTTGTCAATGATTTAGTTATCTCATCATTGAGAAAGTGGAAATATGAAATAAATTTGAACTGAGCTGAAATATGCATCATCATAATAGAAAAACAGCCAAAATTACATTCCTATTCAAAATACAACGTTTAATTTCTCGAAAGGATGATATTATGATTAAAACCCTTGCCATTGAACTCTCTCAGTAACATGAAATAAAAATACTGTCGCTAAACAGTAAAAAAGAGGAAGAAGAAAAAATGAAGTCATTCTATGAAAGCTTAAAGCAATTTGAACCATTGATGTAATAGTAGATGGAGTATGAAAGGGCTTCAATATTATCACTTAAAGCAACTAAAGTTTAACATACTATTATTATTAAATATAAAACTTAATTTGGTTTAAAAAGTGGAGGACTAGGGCTACTAGGCAACGGCAAAAGTTGACTATTGGTATAGTTTTTTTTTTAAAGATTTATTATTAGTAGGTATAGATAAATGTAATGCTTTACCCAAGTAAGGCTCTGTGTTCTTTTTTCTTTACAGACACTGTCAGTGACAACACTAGTGACGAAATGCATTTCTAGACAGTAGTTCCGGATGAGTTTAACTTGGCTAGATTCATAACACTAATAATGTCATGTCTCTTTGCAGATTATTATTAGTAATCACATTTGGGAAGATAATGCATAATGTCACCATAATTATTAACTCTTCAATCCCTAAGATTAAACCGAGTTCATTGTGCATTAAGGTAAATTGTATTGAAGCGCGTTTAAGCCAGTGGAGTCTAACCAAGAATCCTTCTTAGGACGTTTGGTGTAACCTCGAATGTTAATCTTACAAAGTGCATACGCAAATAGAAACAAAAACTTCCATCAAGCAATGAAGCATAAGGCAGCCTCCACTTTAAAGACTGGCCGAGTGGAAAGACAGGGGGTGATTTTGCGGATGATGGGTTTCCTTGAGGTAGTGATGGGGTATTTTTGCAAGGGCGTTACGGTACTACACAACCTACATAGTACAGTCACATCACGTCTTTATTTCCTCCATGCAGTAAGTGCGCTTGCTATTGCTATACATGAGTACAGGTATGATAGATGTTATAGAGAATGATGGAAAGTAACCGCTATGAAAATTAAACAGCTATTGAAAACGTACCGCATTGGGGTCCAAAGTAGTTACCAATGCACGAACATTCGTATCCCGTGTTAGTCTCTGCACACGACCCGCCGTTTTGACATGGCGCCGACACACAGGCTGCGTTGAATGCACAGACAAACATAAAGGATATGTTTAAATGGGCATCCAAATAAACAGACCATTAAAAGCAGCGGTGTATTTTAACTTGCTCTGATAAGACGTACAAACATTGATAGTTTGAAAGTGCCTTTTTATTTTTCTTTTGCCTTTTTAAAGTTCTTACATGTACGTCATTTGGACGTATACCGGCACCTGTTTTGATCATGGATATGTTGATTTGATTTGAACTTTTTGCCACATCATGGGGTGAACACCCTGATCAGCAGAGCTGGTTTCCATCGGGGTCCACATGCATACATAAATAATGGTAAAAAGCGAAAAATACATACATCACGAAAAAAAAAATATGATACACAACAAAACATATAGAACGACACGCAATGAAACACATAAAACAAGCTTAGATTCCGAATTTGAATACTGTCATGTAACACAGCTGTAACAGCTAATTGTTAGCAGTTATACCTTGAAATAGAATAAAGGAAACAGTTGATTTCATTCCTATCCCAAAGAAAAAAAAAATACAGTGAACATCATTACAGAATTATGGATCTAAAATTACATCAAACAACAATTTAAGCCAAAAAAAAAAATCATGCAGAAAGTACACAACTGAAAACAAACTTTCAAAAAACGAAATATTAGATTAATGTTAATAAAATGAATCAAAATAAAACAAATGCTGTATTTTCTCTAGCCATTAATCTGTAGGATTAGCTTACACGGATTATCAGACTTATTTTAGAACCGTGCTTCGAACGTCTGCAAGGCATAATCATGGATATAAATTTGATGGAGAGATCATAAGCTTTTAATAGAAAAAAAAATGAAAATAAATAAAACTCCACGGCAACATCATCATACATTATTAATGCGCCATCCTGAAAAATAGGAATTTTTAAATCTCTCATTTTCGGGGAGGACCTATAACCGTGCCCTTTGGCGTGCGGAGTGGAGGGGAAAGTATTAATGCCGAGTTGCATTTTTGCGCGCATAGGAACGTTATTACTTTGTGTTACGCGCTATATAAGCACTGTAAATTACAATATTATTACTGTTATTATTATTATTGTTATCATTGTATTGTTGTTATTGTTATTATTTTCATAATGAGAGCTGCACAAAAAAGTAACAATAGATATTAACGAACAAAAATTATCTTTTGAATAACTGTACTTATTCATCCCAGATAGTTATTAGATCGGTAAAATAAGTGAACATTAATATGTTTGCATGTATCAATGGTGCAGCAATCAACACTATGATAATGAAAGTATCTTAGCCTTAACCCATTGAGGACGAGTCCCGAGTATACTCGGACAGGTGTCTATGGGAAATGCGTGTTGTAGCAAAATCTGTCCGTCCTCAACGGGTTAACTGTGGCTATGATAGGCGTGTCAGTGTTTAATTCACAAGAATTACCGAATTATTCGATACCATTGAACTATTCTTTATTCCGATTCTTTAATGAACGTACGACGAGAAAAGGAAAAACAAAAACAATACAAAAAACACTGAAGTATCTCTCTCAAGCTATTACCAAGCAGGTGATATGAATTTAACCAGTTCTGTCTTCAGGAGATGTTGCGCTGCGATATTTAGAGTTAATAATTTAACGTTTAAAAAAAATATAACATTAATGCAGTAAAATTTCAAGATTTGAAATAAGTGAAACTAAATGCCACTATGTAGAGCTTCCACAGGAGTTGCGTCAGGTAAGTTTTTTTTTTGTCTTAATTAGTAACCTCTCCAATTTAATGCACGCACAAAATTACGATTGCAATATTTACTGTAGGCCTGATTGCTTATTGCGATATTCCAGACCAACTTCCCTAAAGTTTACACCCTATTATATAAAAAAGAAGGTTGACGAAAGAGGGGTTTACCTGGTAAGGAGCAGATGTACCTTTTCTTCCCCATTAACAATGGGTGATCTACCACCATAGCAACTTCTTCATCCCGCATTAACCTGGAAACCATGGCAACCGTCTCCCCGCTCGGTAGAGTTTGAGTTCCACAGCTGATGCCAGTAACCGGACAAGAATCCCCACATCCCCAACTCGAGGAAACCGTGGAGACTTGTTCGAAATCAACATGCAATGGAATATACCAGGAAATGGTTAATCAACAAAAGGATTGTAGCCTTTAAGGAAAATAAAAACAAACACAAACAAGTAAAAGTGCGGGCTCCGTATCAACCACTATTATTCTCTGTTGTTATTTTGAACCTAATATGTCATTAAGCTGTTATGATAATGACGTCTGTCAAACGAATACAAATTATTCTATTAAGGGCATAGGAAACATGAATGTGTATCCCAAAACCAACACAAAGTCGCACAAAATGGTTTTGTTACGTAACTAAATAATTGATCAACCTATTCCATGTTATCTAATTTCTTCTTTTTTTGGATATGTTTGGTAAAAGAACTATCTTACGTACAATGGCTAATCGGGGAGGGGGGGGGGCAACACTGGCTTACGCCCCCATTATTTCTCGTTAAAAGCAAAAGAATTAAAAAGAGAAAGAAAAAATGAAATGAAACCCGGAAGAGGCACCAGAATTATTGCTGCCCCTCCCCTTACAGAATTCCTGGATCCGCCCTGATCTACCCTATGGTAAAGTTTGAGATCATAAAACGCAGGGAAATTGTGTTTTTAACACTTGTCCAGAACACTTTTTGTGTTAAGTAGCGTGTTTTATACAGTTGCGTTTAAAAAAATCTTCTTCTCACTTCTTAAAAAAAATCAAAACTTGTGACAGTGCATAACAAAATAAAACAAGTCTCACCCCTTGATTGTACGTGTGAAGTCCAAAAAGGTTAAACGAATACGCCAAGTCAATCTCAAATTTTCATGGTTTCTACAAGAAATATTCTTCTTCTACATTATTTCTAACTTTATACCGAAGACTCGAAGGGGAAAATGTGCTTTCAAAAATGTTTGATCAGGTATTTCCAGTCGTGTCTTTTCATTTCTAGAAAACCCTAGTGTACACTTTCTTTTTCAATGCAAACAACTTTTGAAAAGATGATGGAACTATTTTGAACATTGGCATTATCCACAGACAGAAGGTAAGTTAATTCAGCGTGCTCAATTTCAGCTTCATAGGATAATTTCCATTGTTGTTGCTACGGTTGTTTGCATCCCGTTTGTTTGTCCCTTTCATCGTACACAGCTTGCGTGCCTCTTTCTTCAGTTCACTTTTTTTTCAGAGTGTGCTTTCTTTCTAGTTCTCAGGAAGATAAAGACAGTTCATTTTCATCGAATTATACACTCTTAAAACATCCCAGTCAGAACTGACCCGGAACTGGGTCCGTTGGGGTCATACACCGCTCCGGGTGACCCCATTCGGGCTCTTCATGACCAAATTCCAAGTCATTTTTGACCCGGAACGGTGTATGACCCCAACAGACCCAGTTCCGAGTCAATTCTGACTCGGATGTTTTAAGAGTGTAAATCTTTCAAAAGTTTAAGGAGTCTACTCTGTCGGAATCTGCTCTTAAACATAAATACACAATTAGTGACTTTTTGTTGTTGTTTGTTTTAATGCAGGGTTACATTTGATATCTCTTCGAAGGGTGGTGCCTCTGCTTTAAAAGTTGTTCTCAGTCATGGTTACATTTTGCTGATAAAACATGATCAATTACATCTAAATTTTGTAAAATTGCAGTATTTATTTCTAAAATTAAAACAGCTTAGGAGAACATGAAATATGCTAAGCGGAGCCATTTAGATACTGTTCAACCTAAAAGGTAGTACTATTTTTTTTCGTTATTATTGTTAGAAATAATTATCCAACACCACACCAATGGTGGACGTGAACAAAAACTAATAATATTATAATATTTTTATTGAAACTACTGGTCGATATCACTAATTTTCACATGGGTCTAGGAGAAGAATGTTATTACATAATTATTACATTGTATCTACTTCCAGGAATTATGTCGTTTAATATTCGGCAATTCGGCAATATTATACGATGACATGCGAGACTGAAGACGCATGGTTCATAACACTACATAAGTCAAATATCATCGACCAAGAGAAGAGTTGTTTTGACTCACCTAAACTGACGACAGCAAGAATATACAATTTAGCTTGGATCGTTCGCCCCATCAGCAAATGTATTAAACAACAAAGTACAACAAAGTACAACAAACACCTCAACGCATTCAAATTCTTAAAAGCGGGGACCTTGCAATCCTCAGAATAAAACGAAGGTAAAATATGTCTCGTTGTCGCTTTGATTGATTTCCGTCACGTGGTTAAACGCGTAAATTTTTTTTTTACAAGTATTGATATTTGAAACAATTATGATGGACAACAAGATTGC
The DNA here is from genome assembly GCF_040938485.1 of Diadema antillarum. Lineage (NCBI taxonomy): Eukaryota > Metazoa > Echinodermata > Echinoidea > Diadematoida > Diadematidae > Diadema > Diadema antillarum. The sequence continues at coordinate 227,131 of NW_027272036.1, read as the reverse complement.
TCTCCGTTACTATGGAATTTGTTGAGCATCATTAAGAGGCGAACAAGAAATCCGTTAGAAAGTGTAATGACGTGCCGTCCTACGTGAGTAAACTGTTGATGCCACAAGCTTATGAACATTGCGATATTAAGCCAAGGTCAACATCAAGGTCACCATGAAAAGGAACGTGCAATATGAGTAGATAAAAAAAAAGAAACATATGTGGCGTAGAAGGCAAATGATGGAGGGGGGAGAGTAAAGGAGGGAGAGATGGAGAGCTGTGAGAATGTTTTGTAAACTGGAAAAGGGGAGGTGAGAGAATACAGAAGACAAAGAAAGAAATCATTTGGAAATTAAAAGAAAAAGAAAATGAGGAGGAGAAAAAGACAGAAGGGGATACAAAGAGACAAAGTGTCAAACAATATTGGCTTTGAAAGTTGAGCTGGTGTTCGTTTGATTCTGTGGTACTGGCTAAATCATACTATTATTTACGGCATTAAAGAGAAGAGAAATCTCAAATAAAACGACAAAATAATAGTCGACTGAAAGAAGTAAACTTGTAACGAATATTTGAAGAGTTGGTTTGCAAAAACCGATAAGTCCATATTTTCGAAATGGAGATATTTGCGATTAAAGGTCAAGAAAAATATAATGAATATTAACAAAAACAATTGCTTCTTTTGACCATAACTTAAAAAATGAACCTTTTTATGTGACCCTGCAACTCAAAACAAACAAGAAGTCGCCAGACATGAATTTTTAGTTAAGACCATATTCTGAAAGAGCAGACTTTAAGCTTTAAAATGATGTATAACTCAAATCAAATGGACTCTTCTAACCTATCTAAATATTGGAGAGAAAGCACAAACTCAGGAAAAATGTGAACTGAGAAAAGAGGCTCTGAAGTACAGTGTCTATTCAAGCGCTTAATCTTTACCAAACCGTGCTGGCTGTGCGATGAATGGGACAAAAAACAGGAAGTAAACCACCAGGATAACAACAATTAATACATTCTGTCTATGATGAATTCCAACTTTCAAAGCAGTAGCAATATCCTTTCAAAAGTTATTAGATTTGAAAGTGAAGAGTGTGGACAAGGTTTTTCAGAAATGGAAAAGGGATTCTAAAGACACACCTAATCACACTATTCTACCAAAAATGTTCGAGATAAACTGCTCAAAAAACCACTTTCCTGCCCGTTTTATGAAACCAAATTTTAGCATAATGTAAAAGAAGACCCGTTCTTTCAGAAAATATGAAAAAAATCAAGTTCGGCTAGGTCAACCCACTTCACTTATTTTCAGTCCTCACGCAAAATCAGTATGTGCGACTTTATGTTCGTTTTGAGGTGCACGGTCACATATGTAGTGACCAAAATATAATTTAAAAGGTATTATTTTGTAGTTTATGACAGAGACTGTACTTCAAAATATTCAAAAAATTGACTTATCGGTTTTTGCGAACAAACTCTTCATTTGTATTTATAAACTAGCTTGTATAACATTACCTTTCTATCTGAAGTAATGAAAATATCGCTAAAGGTTAATGTTGCGTTACAAACGTTATCATTGCCGCAATTTACATGACGAAGTTTAGATTTCGTTGTCCACGGATGACGACGGTTTTAGTGCCAACAAGCGTTGCATACTTCATGATGAATTTCTATCAAAACCACTTTTACGAATTCGGCTCACTAGATCGGATAAATGAGTCTCCTTTTAGATATCATTAACAAAAAATATAGTAAATTATCTTTACGATAATGTACGTCTATTATGTAATGTTAACCTGGGCAATGGTTTCAGAATAATCATATTTTAATGCCTTCCATATCCTATTTATTTCGTATCCGTTGGTTTAATTAAGAAAAGCCATAAAACAGTATGCAAGGTAGAGAATGATTATGCTTCTCAACTACGTCCTTAATTGTCCTTAATCAGGCATGTAATTTATCGACATAATTAGGAATCAATGGAAAGCGAATTTCCTTACAACTAACATTGTGCTCCCTATTGCTGGTAACAACGATATAGTAACTCTCCTGAGATAGACTTTTTTATACACTCTGTAGTTCATGGACTTCTTTTTTATACACTCTGTAGTACATTATCAATATACCTTATTGTTCATACATTAAAAGAGCTTGTATCGCATTGCCACATCCACTCGTAATGTCAAATGTACTCGAGCTACCCGGTTATGAGAGTACAGCTCTCCTCTCGGACAGACCGCTTCTCAGAGAAATAAAAGAAGCCTGCAATTATGGATGTATTTACGATAAAGGGTGAAATTATAATAAGGTCTTTAAAGCCCCGGCATACCCCATTAATTTCCTCATTAATCAAGGGGTGTGAGAAATTTGCACACGTTGTAATCCACTGGTACGAGCCGATCCGCGCGATACTGCATATACAATAGTTTGGCCAATACTCAGAATAAATCATTCCTCCACAAAAAAGGTCAATCACTTTTTTTTTTAGCTGTTACCCCTAAAATTTCTGTTTTATTGTAGGGCTAAAAAGTTTGTTGTCGTTGTCGCTGTTTTGAATAATTTTCACATAACTTTTCCTTCGCTGAAGAACAAAGACAACTTCTTTAATTCACACGTTGCACCATCATTAAGTAGTTTGTGTTTTCAATGGGATACGGGGATAAGCATGACGACAATCCGAATTCACACACACACACACACACACAAACACACACCCACACACACACATACACACACAAAACGCACAAAAACACAAGTGTAAACACACACACTCAAATTCATACACACAAATATACTGAATCTTGCCTATCAGTTATACAAGTTGTGATTGTGCGATATACACAAAGCAAGCGGCAAAGTTAGCATAGCTAAGGTAGCTAACATTCGCATTCAAAAGAGGGTTCAATGATACTAGTAATGATAATAGGAAGAGAGTAAGCATTAATTCAAATACATTGTAGCACAAAAATACCACTTATATATATATATATATATATATATATATATATATATATATATCATATATATATGACGGAAGAATGACTCGCAGACGTTGCAGTGATGTTTACTTTGGCCTTTATTTCCCAAGCTTTCGCCTGTGTAACCAGCCTTTTTCAAGGGCATAAACATAAAAGCAAAATAGCAAACCAATTTGCATGCATTTGAACAGAAATATCTGTGAATATGCTCTTGTTCCCGTTGTGTACGCCTCTGCTTTTACCCAGAATCCAACTTAAAAAAAAAGGTGTCTAATTGAGCTTTATTACGTCTCTATGTTTTATCTGTGTACGTCATGGTATTTGATATGAAAATGGCAAGTAGCCTGAAAAAGAAGGAGAAGTCTGCCTACACGAGTCCCAAGGATTGACGCCCATACACCCTGGGGTAAGTAAGTTTACCCGAAATTATTAGTTGGTTCGATTCTGACCTCTGTTTCTTCACGATCCAACATCTGTTGAATAGTGAAGTTGAAAGTTGTTGAAGCGAATTATCAGTAACTAACATTTATAGAATGGGAAGATGATACACGAGAAGGATGGAAAGATGATGACTATCGAGAAGGTGAGCTCATACCGTGACCTCAAACTGAACTGCTTCAAGGAGGACTATGACCAGTAAATCTTTTTGCAAAAGCTATTGATTTTAAACTCTATACCCATACATGACGATTTTATTATTTTTGGTTTGACTTTTGCCTTTTGATTGACGCTGACGCAAAGTTGTTAACTTTTGCAACATTTTTTATTAACCATTACAATGCGTTATTGTAAGCTTTCTACAGCCTAGGAGGAGATTAACATGTTCAGTAATTATCAAGTTGAAAATGATAATTTATTATGTCCAATAACCTTATCGAAATTGTTACGGATCTCGGTTGGCAAATCCCTTACGATTCCGATTCCACAGCTCCCCTCCCCCACCCCACCCTCAAAAGTACATGCATAATACCTGATTTTGTTGACAAATGGAGTGCACCATTGAAGAGACAATAATGAAGAGTGCACTTCTTCCAGGTTTGAGTGTCACATGAAGGAACATCGAAATCAATGAAAGTGGCCAAATAAGACAGGCCAGCCTGAAGGAACGCATGTCTTCGTTCAGCATGTTCAGCGTCTCTTTTAACCTGGTCACTCCCACTATGTAAAAGCCAACCCACTCGGTCATCTTTTTATTCTGTTCGCATTCAACGCAACGCTCTTAGAGACAAGCCATGTCTTACATATAAAGAGAGAAATTGATAGGGCCTATTGGGTTACTCTTTGTAAAAATAAGATTGTATACAAAACAATCCACATACACCCACCCACCCACCCACTCATATTCATACACGACTGAGAAATACCAATCGAAAGAATATTAATTCAGCATTTTTTTTTTCATTTTTGCTCTGCATCAACTGAAAAAAGCAAGAAAAAGTACCCAAAAAAAATATATACGCCACGGTGTCAGTAACGCGACATTTATTTTCAAACAAGGTTAACAGTGCCATAGGTTGCAACATCACACCATAACTTAGGTGCAGACGGCCATGAATGCAGAATGATTTTCATATTTGGTATTTGTGCATGGTACTTTATTATGTTGTATGATAATGCGACCCTGCATCAAAAAAACAAACAAACAAACAAACAAACAAAAGTCGCCAGACAGGAATTTTTAGATAAGGGTAGATTCTGAAAGAACATGCTCTAAGCTTTCAAATGTTGTGTAACTCAATATTCATATGAATGGACTCCCCCAACCTACCGAAATATTGGAAAGAAACCACTTATTCTGGAATAGTGTGAACTGACAGAAGACGCTCTGAAGCACATGGTCTATTCAAGCGCTTAATCTTTAGCAAGCTGTGCTAGCTGTGCAATGAATGGGACAACAACATTGAAGGGATTATCAAATTAAGGTTAAATTAAGCATGTTCTATCAACACATTGCGTCCATGATTGATCCCAACTTTCAAGGCAGTAGCAATATCCTTTCAAAAGTTATTAGAGTTGACAGCGTGCAAAAAGTGTTCAAAGGATTTTCAAGAAATGAAAAGGGGCCTCTAAAGACATACCTTGTCACACTGCTGTCCAATATAGGGTTGAAGAAAACCTGCTGGAAACATGATTTCCATTTCATTTTATGATATTAAACTTGAAATGATTTAGAGGGAGAACAGTTCTTTCAGATAGACAGTATGAAAAGCTCAAGGTTGACTTGGTTGACCGGTTTTACTTTTTGAGTCCTCACGTAAAATAAGGGGTGCGACCTAATGTTTGTTTTGTGATGCACGGTCACACAATTGTGTGATCGACTGGAATGAAAGGATCTGAAAGTCGCTGACGGCTGAACCACGAAAATCGAGTTTGAAGTCACATCATCAAAATGAAACAGTTTTCTGGTCGAACATACCGTTTGTCAACCCCGAAATGTTAAAGCTAAAAGATCAAAGGTATTAAATTACCATTTATTTGATAGATTTTTTGTTGCTGTTTTCAATTCCCCCTCCCCCTCCCCGTAATAGTAGGCTCCTATGCGGACTAAAACATGTATTTCATAGTTCTCCCAATCTGATTTACCATAGGACCCGTGACTAAAAAGGTGCATTTTACGCAGTCCCATCATTTTTTCTTTCGCATTATGACCAAGGGAAAGACAAGAAATTAATGTTTTTCTGGGTCACAATTTTTTGACTTTCAGCAGAACAGAAATGTCTCCAAAGATGTGGATATAGCGCCGTAGATAGACTCCGCCCCTGGCATTGAGGGAGTGACCTTATTGGAATGATTGGCCGTTGGCGCTAAGCTTGAATGAACGTCGTGGATGTCGCTAAGGGCATACATTACATTGCCAAAAGGTGAAAACTGTCTTTATCCCCTTTATCCCCTTGGTCGCGATAGGGACGGAAAGAAAACTTTGAAGGTGTTTTTTTTTTTTCAAGAAGCTGATTTGCTAATAAAATCTTTGATATCTCCGCAATAGAGTAAGTGTATGATGGTGTTATATTTGAAATTAATCTGGAAGAGTATAGTGAATGATATCATGTCATAATTATTCAGAAAATTGACCGCAGCCTACTTACGGATCTTTTTGTTGTAGCGTGTCGCGCGCGCGCGCACACACACACACACACACACACACACACATATATATATATATATATATATATATATATATATATATATATATACACACACACATACAAACACATACACGAATATTAATTATGATCGTGTATCACAAAACTAACATAAAGTCGTACCCCTTGATTTTGTGTGAGGACCTCAAAAGGGTGAAACAGGTCAACCAAGTCTAACTTGAGTATTTTCATACTTTCTGAATGAAATATTCTAGTGCGATTAGGTGCGTCAGAGGTCCTTTTTAATTTCTTAAAATCCTTTACACACCCTTCAGGTTCAACTATACTAACTTTTGAATAGATAGTGTTACTGCCTTGAAAGGTTGCATTTACTACGGACAGCATGTGTTGATTTAGCATGTTCAATTTCAGATTAGACTAATAATCCCTTCATTGTAGTTGCTGCTGTGGTTTAAATGCTGTTTTTTGTTTGTTATTTTGTCCCATTCATCGCACAGCCAGCACAGTTTCTAAAGATTAAGCGCTTCAATATACCCTTTACGTTATAGCCTCTTTTCTCAGTTCACACCTTTCCAGGGTGTGTGTTTACGTTCCAGCATTTAGATAGGTTAGCAGAGTCCATTTGAATTAAGATATACATTATTTTAAAGCTTAGACTCTTTGTACCTCTGCTCTTAGACAGGGTTATTTATGTATATATAGACGGTACTTGTGCGTGTATGTGTGCGTGTGTGTTTGTGTCACTCTGATGTTCTATAGTCATCATGGCATTTCATTCAAGTGTTTACCATTATTATTTATATAGATATTAACAAAAAGAGTGAAACTTCCAGTATCCTTCTGAGCCCCATCCTGTCCATACCCCGATGTGGTTGACCGGGAGAGGGTCCGGGTCCGTCCAGTCGATGAAGGGGACTTGGTTTCCATGGCGACCAATCCTAAAACGACCCTCAATAAAGGTCAACCAGAAGCGATCGTAGGTTGGAATAAGCGATAGAGCGGTGTCAGAGACGTACGATGATGCGAATGTCGTGCATTCACCCGTCATGCTGTATGCTGCGTCACAATCTCTCTGTATCATCGCCGGAGCATCTGTGGTTCCACCGAATGCTGGTCCCATAAAGTAAGAAAAATTGAAAAGAGAATGATCCCATAAAGAAAGAAAAATAGAAGAAGAGAATTAGGGATATCCCAATGAATGAAAGTTTTCTAGTTCTGTTCGGTAGATGCTTTTAGTCTACTGGTATCATGTTGTCATGATAAACATAATGCTGTGATAATATTACTTTCTTAAAATTTTGCCTGCTGAATCTTACCCCCCACCCCTCCCACAAAGTTAAAGAGATAAAGAAATTAAATAGATGTTGGTAATCAGAAAAAAAAAGAAAACAGGAAAATTGGCTAAAGCCGCAGACCCTCCAAAAGGTACTCTTGTCCTGTATTACATAAAAATAAAATAACGCTCTTAAAAAGTCTTCCTATCATTTAGGGTAGATTTTGAAAGAGACTCTAATGAATAATGTGTAACGCATTACATCTAAAGTACATATTGGAAAGAGAGCAAAATACAGTGTCAAAGTGAAAATTGAGAGAATAGGCTCTGATGGACATGGTCTAAAAGCGCTTAGTCGTTTCTAAACTGCGCTGTTTGTGCAATGAATGGGACAACTGAGACATACCTGATCATTCTCCTCTCCCCTCGAAAAAAAAAATAAAACAAAACAAAACAAAACAGAACGTACAAACAATGCTCAAATCACACTTTCCCATTCGTGTTATGATCCAAACTAAAGCAAACCGTAGAAGGATAAATCTTTCAGAAAATATGAATATGTCAAGATTGACTCAGTTGACCCATTTCACCTTTTTTCAGTGCTCACGTCCAATTAAGGGTGCGACTATAAGTTTGTTTTGTGATACATGGTAGCAATTCATAATCTCATCATTTTTGTTTTTTGAACTCAAAAACTTTCATATATTGTGTTCTAGTAAAAAGATAGATATATTTAGTTTACCAATGCGGTACATCTGGGCTAGGCTTGCGTTTTCACGCGACAAGGCGATCACGGCATCGTTATTAGCGCTGACCTCAAAATCGACGACTACCGCACTTTCAGAGAGTTCGACATCAAGAAAGACGAACCGCCTTACTGATCCGCCGTTTTCAGTGTGAATCAACGGACATGCTTAAATGATAAAACATGGGAGATGCTTCATTGAAAAAATGCATGTTTGATACACACACACACACACACACACATATCAGATATAAATATATATATATATATATATTTATATATATATAATTATATACATACATATATATATATATATATATATATATATATATATATATATATCGTTGTCGTGTGACAAAACCTCGTATCTCAAAAATCACGAATTTTCAGGAGAAGGAAAAAACATACCTGTTTCAACAAATTACGTGCTGTGATAACGTTCTTTCTTATCTAAATGTGGAATATTTCTTTTTCAAATATCATTATTGAAATATCGTAAGATGTTTATTTTGATTTTTGAAATTGAGTTACGAGGTTTTGACTTTTATCGAAATTGAGATACGAGTTTTTTACCTTTTATTCAAATTGAGATACGAGCTCTTGGTTTCAACTTTGAATGAGTTACGAGGATTTTGCTGAGTCGTTGTTATGATAATCGATGTTTATGGTGGTTATGAAGATTATTGCAATCTTGTCAACATTGTAATATCAATTTTCTCCTTTACACGGTTCATCTGTAACTTCAAAAGAGAACCATCGTTCACACGCCCATCTCCCAAAATAGACATTGACGGCACATATCCATAGTGAAAAAAACACATTATAGATGAAAGTAATTATTGCATTAATGATTATTGTTAAGACAAAACAAATGAGATATTCACAATTTATCATTTGAATTGCCAGATAAATTTTATTTCATTTAATTCAATCCAAAATCCAAGCAACGCATTCCCAACATATCAAAATGCATTTGTTTAGAATCCTTGAGAATTCATAGTCTTAGAACATCGATTCTATATTAAATAGAATCGGAAATTATTAATCGAATTGATTTAAATTCAATGTATTCTATTGTTCAGGGGGTGTCTCATCAAAGTCTGTCGTCGCTGACAAGTTGTCTTTCACTGACGGTTACCATAGTAACTGACAGTGACCAGTATTTTCAGCCAATCAAAATGAAGGATTTCACTAAAATTGTCAGTGATGACAACTTGTCAGCACCGACAAAATTTGATGAAACACCCCCAGGCATATTCCTGTTCTTCCAAGAAGGTATCAAAGTGATCAGCAAAAACATGATCATTTTTGAAGTCACAAATTTGCTTACAGAATCAAACCGACTGTGATCGCAACAACAGAGTTTGCCTAAATGTATCGTCAAATTGTACATCACTTTATGAATGAAATGCAGTATCATTGTCTATGCTCTATTTATTCATCACGCCTGTTTTATGTCATTGAGTTTGAAACGGTTGTCCGGAATCAAAATTAGAAGAGGAACTATCCCAATCACTGACATCTTCTACGTCTGGTGCGTAATCTTCGTCAATGTTGTCGAGATCAGCATCTGCAGCTTCTGAACTTGTGTCTTCTGAAACCGAAATAGATATAACATTCACTTAAAGGTTTACCCGTTTTGTTTTGTTTTTTGTTTGTTTGTTTGTTTGTTTTTGTTTTTTTTGGGGGGGGGGATGAGGGGCGGTGATTCACATGCTACAGCAGCGGGACAGGGTATTTTATTATACAAAGCTAAATAGTTTGTGTTATGTTTTTAAGTCGTCTAGGCAAGGCCAGCGGTAGTGCCCAAGTTTAAATGCATGTATGTCAATGTCGTTTCACATTAGATTTCTTTTATACAAATTGCGTTGCCGAGCAACTGTTGATCAAGGCTGAAATAGGAACACATCAGCAAGTACCTGTGGGTCGAATCCACTGGAAAAGTATTTATATTTACTGATAATATTGTTCTGGAATACTTGCTCGCTATAATAAAAGGCGCTATGAATGACGAAAATATGCGTGAGAGAGAGACATTTATTTTGAAATATCAGCAAGTTTTCACTGAGTCTCCTCTGCCACTGTTCGTTTAGGGGAAAAACAATCATTTTTCGAGATTTATTTAATTTATAAATACAGATAAGTAAAAATGCGGGACATTTTTGCACCATAACGGTTTCTACTATCTGCTGATAATTATGTGACACAAATCTGAATGTTCCCTCTCAACAGCTATTCTTGGTAAAAATTTTATGTCATGTGTTTTGAAATGCAATGGGGAAGGAATCGAGTATAAAGATGAATACCCGTAAGAATATCGACAAATGTTGGACTCGAATGATAAGGTTAAAATTGCCATGCCTCTGAATGTCGAACACTGACACGGACCCAACAGCCGCATATTATTGTGGTTTAAGTTTTTTTGTTTTGTTTTTTGTTTTTATTTAGTCATCGTGAATGTTATTTTCTTAGACACACAGGGGCATTGTTGATAGTTATATTTTTTTCTTTAATTTTAGAAGACCTGTTCATCGCAGGCGAATGTTTGAATGTGGATGGAAAGCACTCTAATTAAAAACAACATGTATAACAAAAATACCCTCTTCTAATAAAAGTTAACCAGAGGGAAATTAAAATTATTAATCTATTTAAAGTTTAAGTCAAAACAATCACACATGCAATAACGTTTAAAAACTTCAAATATCTCAGTATGAAATAGTGAAACTAAGTAGGAGGGGTAGGGGGGTTGTAGAATATGACTTGACTTCAATGTCTGTACATGTATCTATTAAAAAGATATTATACATCCCCTCAATTTTAGTTTTACACATTAAATGGAACTTCTCTTAGATAAAAGAGACAGTACACACAATAATATGTGGCTGTTGGGTCCGTGTCAGTGTTCAACATTCAGAGGCTATTAAAAAGATATTATACATCCCCTCAATTTTTAGTTTTACACATTAAATGGAACTTCTCTTAGATAAAAGAGACAGTACACACAATGGACTAAAAGGGGAAATATGATTCATTGATATTTCTAAATAATATGTAAGACAGTAGTGCTAAGTATTAACTCTTTATGTGCCACGTTCGCACGTCCGACTCAGTCGACGGCGTGCCAACTTCGCATATTCTGCTCAAAAAACAAAGCCGCCAAAACCGATCGATAAATCCCTAATTCCCCGTTACAATGAAAGCGTTTCTCGCGCTTTTGTTCTTCTCACTTACGGCTTGCAGTCTATGTGGTGGTTAACTATCAAGTGGTGTTCCTAACTAGATTTGCGTTTACATTCTAAGTTTCCGTCTTGGTTTTATGTGCAAAAGTTACGCCTTTACAGTAATTATGTAGCAACTAGTCATTTAAAAGAAATATTGACAATAGATTTGTCATACAACGTATATCGAAGCAAAGTCTGGCATTCCTCTAACACTTTGCTCACTAGTATGTCCAGCTTAACAGAAATTTGAAGAAGTTATACAAACTGGAAACACAGAATTCTTTCTCAAAGCATGACTACCTTCGTGTCTCAGAATAATGTGGCACACAGGGGGTTTCCACCATGGCACATAAAGAGTTAAATAGACAGATTAAATAAATTTCTAGAGAAACAGCACCCGGGGAAAATAGCTCTGGAAGATGAAAATGCGGCTCGCGTAAGAGTTTTCATTGAGTGGAAAAATTCTTTTGAAAAGAAAAATGAATTTTCTCCAGCCTGCTACTGCTAGGAAAGTAAACTTAATGTAGAGTATTGAACGAAGAGTATTTTGATGCAATTTCGATTTGGTTGTTAGCCTTGTGAAAGCATCTTGATAATGTATACATATGGTTCGAAGTTGGTGTGGAGATACAAGGTTTTGTTAGAACAGATTTTGGAGACATAGGAAGAAGGAATTGCGTATCTTATGTTACGAGGTTTTGTCAGTGCAGCTTCGACGTGGGTTAAAATTACGAGGATTAGTTTCAAGGCGTTTTTGAAAAAAAAAAAAAAAAACAGAGACAGAATGGCGTCCCATAGGTTTATCTGATGGTGCTGTAGGCCATTAGGTACAAAATTATGCAAAAAACTCAAAATCTCAAAAAAAAAATGAGATTCGAGGTTTTGTCACCCCACCGACGATATACATATGATATATTTATATCAAAGCACTTTTGGTAAGGCATTTTCCGAATAAGGTGACAAAGATACTTTGGCTCTATAGGCCTATATGTGACCGTGCACCTCAAAACGAACATAAAGTCGCACACCCTGATTTTACGTGAGGACTGAAAATAAGTGAAATGTTTCAACCTAGCCAAACTTGACTTTTTCATTTTTTCTGTAAGAGCAGGTCTTCTTTTACATTATGCTAAAATTTGGTATCATTAAACGGGCAAAAAAGTGTGTTTTTAGCAGTTTATCTCAAACATTTTTGGTAGAATAGTGTGATTAGGTGTGTCTTTAGAATCACTTTTTCATTTCTGAAAAACCTTGTCCACACTCTTCACTTTCAACTCTAATAACTTTTGAAAGGATAGTGCTACTGCTTCGAAGGTTGGCATAAATTATGGACAGAATGTGTTAATGATGCATGCTTAATTTCAGTTTAATTTGATAATCCCTTCATTGTTGTTACTCTGGTGGTTTACTTCCTTTTTTTTTTCTTTTTTTCTTTTTTTTTTTTGGTCTCATTCATCGCACAGCCAGCACGGTTTGGTAAAGATAAAGCGCTTAAATAGACACTGTACTTCAGAGCATCTTTTCTCAGTTCACACTTTTCCTGAGTTTGTGCTTTCTTTTCAATATTAAGATAGGTTAGGAGAGTCCATTGATTTGAGTTATACATCATTTTAAAGCTTAAAGTCTGCTCTTTCAGAATGTGGTCTTAACAAAAAAATCATGTCTGGCGACTTTTTGTTTGTTTTGAGGTGCAGGGTAACATATACCCTCGCGTTTTTGTTCTGTTGAGATATGTGTTCCTCTGAAACCAGAGCCTACGTTCTTTTTGAAGAGCCATCCTATAATAGTCTCTGCTGCAATTAAGCATGAAGCTGCTCCAGGGCGTACCTCAGCATTACTCCACTATTACCGGCCTACTCGTACCAGATAGTAGCCGAAGAACCGGGCTTGGCAAAGAAAAGAGTTCGTTGTGTTGAAAATGTGATTGCTGGTGTTTAATTGGTTGCGGATGATTAAATAGTTTTAACTTAAATCGACAAGGGAAAAACATTTTCTCTTCATGGTCGTCACAGATTTATAGTGAAAGACTAATGGTTTACTACATCTGGATAATTTACCTTTCAAAAATTGAAAAAGGTTTAAATTTCAATACATTTGCAATAACTCTTAGTGGTTTTAGTGTTGTGTCATACAGCGGTAATATGGGGGAAATACCATTCCATTCCAGCTTGATTAATATCCTGATCAAAAGGCTTGAAATTATGAATGTAGTAACTATTCAAACCGATCTCTTCACGCACACACATTATTGTTTGCATAGTTAAGGAAATAATAGATAAAAGCATAAAACATCTGTCGTTGCTCCTTCAAAACGAAAAGACTATGCAATCGAATCCTTTATCTCTTAAACCAATGCGATGATCATTTAAATACGAAAGAGAGGAAAATATTGGTTCGTTTCATTTTCATTTCTAGTTTTTCATTCAAAACTAAGTTTAAAAAATGAAACAGATTAATTAATAATGATGCCTGCCTTTTGATTGACAATAAAGTTATGTTACTCGCATATTGCTTTACAATCATTTAACAGATAGTATTGTCTTAGTTATTCAAAAAATAAGACAAAATACATACTGTATCATACATTCAAATATACAGTGCTTATCAAAAACAAACACCAAAACAAAGTTATCCAACTTTCAAGGGCTAATTCTTCATACTCGGCTATTGACGGCACAATGTCAGTTGTTTGAAAGACGAATTCTTTCTCTTTCCGTTGGTACCTAATCATGTTGACAAATGTCATGCATGACTATGATCATGAACTTTAAAATCAACAGTCACAAATTGCACTGTTTTTCCAAGTTTATGTGTTAATGTGAAGAAAAATCGCATGTTTCACTGCTTGGATGAGATCGGTCAATGAAAGTGGCCAAATAGACAAGCCTGTAAGAATGCAGTTTTGTGTTTAGGGCTTGTGTTAAGGGTTTCTCCTAACATTTTATGGTTCATAACTTTGAACATGGCCACCTTTCCGGTAACCTGGTCACTCCCACAGAGGTCAACCCACACATTCCATTTTCTCTGTAAATAATCAATACATAGCTGCCACCGACAAACCATGTTTTTAATATAAAGAGAGCAAAATTGATCATTGTTTAGCCTTTATTACAAGGACCAAGTTATCGACATTATGGCCATGTTGAAGGTTATAAAGCATAAAAGGTTAGAAGAAACCCTAAACACGAACCTGCAGACGTGCGGGCTGGCCTAATGATTTTGATACATTCATTGACAGATTGCATCTATTTAGTAAGACATGTTTTGTTCCTTCACAATAACATGCAAACTTGGAAAAAGTGCAATTTGTCAGTGTTGTCTTTAAAATTCATGTGCTCAGTCATATGTGACCCTGCACCTCAAAACAAACAAAAAGTCGCCAGACATGAATTTTTAGTTAAGACCATATTCTGAAAGAGCAGACTTTAAGCTTTAAAATGATGTATAACTCAAATCAAATGGACTCTATGTGACCCTGCACCTCAAAACAAACAAAAAGTCGCCAGACATGAATTTTTAGTTAAGACCATATTCTGAAAGAGCAGACTTTAAGCTTTAAAATGATGTATAACTCAAATCAAATGGACTCTCCTAACCTATCTAAATATTGGAAAGAGAGCACAAACTCAGGAAAAGTGTGAACTGAGAAAAGATGCTCTGAAGTACAGTGTCTATTCAAGCGCTTAATCTTTACCAAACCGAGCTAAGCTAGCTGTGTGATGAATGGGACAAAAAACAGGAAGAAAACCACCAGAGTAATAACAATGAAGGTATTAGCAGATTAAGCTGAAATTAAGCATGCCTCATTAACACATTCTGTCCATAATCAATGCCAACTTTCAAAGCAGTAGCACCATCCTTTCAAAGGTTATTAGAGTTGAAAGTGAAGAGTGTGGACAAGGTTTTTCAGAAATAAAAAAGGGATTCTAAAGACACACCCAATCACACTATTCTACAAAAAAAAAAAAAAAAAAAATGTTTGAGATAAACTGCTAAAAACACACTCCCCTGCCCGTTTTATGATACCAAATTTTAGCATAATGTAAAAGGAGACCCGCTCTTTCAGAAAATATGAAAAAGTCAAGTTCGGCTAGGTTGACCCATTTCACTTATTTTCAGTCCTCACGTAAAATCAGTGTATGCGACTTTATGTTCGTTTTGAGGTGCACAGTCACATATATCACGTTTGCCAACCTAATTAGGTGTCTTTGGGGAAAAAAAAGACTTCCCCTTTCCGGACAACTAACATTGCGCTCTCCATACAGGTTTGTAACTCACAATTATAAAATAGTAGCCTTCCAAACTTGGATTACCCCCCCCCCCTTTTTTTTTGATACCCACTTTATATACTTCACACATAATCATTCACTAAACGTCGTTATTCTTTATGATCAAACGCATTTGGTGTTTTAGAGAAAACCAGGAAAAATTGACATTTAAGTGTAGACGATGATGAGATCTACTGATACGTACCACACTGTGGCCCAAAGAAGTCAACTGTACATGTACACTCGTATTCAGCTTCAGTCTCGATACATGTTCCGCCGTTTTGACACGGATCCGAAGCACAAGCTAGTTTGACGGCCCGAAAAACAAAAAAAAAATATAATATATGTATATATAATATACAATATATCAACAGCATCCAAGAGGAATTCGAGACGATGTCATAATTTCGGATCATGTAGTACATAAATTTTCAACTCCATTATAGATGTATGGAATTTATTGCTTTTTTGGATCAGAGAAACCAACTCTCAGATAAATCTGACACAAAATACACTAAACAATGTTGATGACATAGGAGACGCACATATTTCACAAAACTTAGTAGCAGTGTAATTTCGTTACAATGCCACTAATTTCACAAGTTTATCTGTGTAGAATCTACTCTTGCCTTATTGTCTTGTTCCACTTCCGTGAACCTCAACTCATGCATTCTAATGAAGAGGCTACTATGTCATCATCATTGCTTATTGCAATTTCTCACATTTTTTACAACAGTCTTATTCCTCATTCGAATCACTATAATTTTTGAAAGTATATACCCACTTTTAGTAAGTTGTTCAAAAGGAAAAGTTTGGAAATCATCCTGAAGTCTCCGCTAATAAGAAAAAAAATGGTCGCTAATAAGAAAAAAAAAAACACCATTTTAATTGAAAAAAGCAAGGACCAAAAAAAAAAAATCCTGATAAACAATTACCAGTTTAATCAACTATATCATTACAAAGTCCTCACAAGGTTAGAATACCCATCATATTAATGTGTATGTTAATGTAAGTATCCCCATACTGTTAGTGTATTGTCTCATGATGGGGAAAAAAGATATTCGATATTCTACACCTACTTCACATCATCAACATCACATTCTGTAGACTGTTATTGGACTTACATGCAATACGACATATGTAGCGCTTTTTTCCTTGTAGCATAGAATGGTTCCCCATCATGGCTATCTCTTCATTACTCATCAACTTAGGAACCATGGCAACCGTCTCCCCGCTTGGGAGAGTACGCGTTCCACAGCTCATGGCAGTAACTGGGCAAAATTCATTTTGAGCCTCTCTCGAAAGGACTTCAGAAGTTTAATGGAAGAACGGGAAAAAAGCATTAACAAAGTTCGATGTATGTATTTAATGCATTGATGCAGATACTAAAGAATGTAAATATAATTTATAAAAAAGATTTAATGAATTAATAAGTAAGAAGCAAATAAACAACAGTATTAATAGAAAAACACATACACATTTTGAATACGAGCATGATGACTTATAACATTTTGCAAAAGTTTTTTCCTCAAGTTAGATGTCTAATGATATTCCAAGAAGATTTCTATTTTATCACTTCTTTAGAATCAGAATGTGAATCTCCCTTATCAAAAGACTAATAACTCTGAAATGACTTTTTGTTGTTGTTTTTGTTTCATATTGTGCGTATATGCGATGAATGTGTGCAATTTGTGTATATTTCTAACTGAAGATGGAAATAAGAACAACAACTCACACACACAATACAATTATTAATATATAAAGAGCATGCTTCTAAATTGTGCTAAATAAACCATTTTTAGTGGATGTAGTGCCTTTTGGAAGCAAGCTCTTCAGATGTTTATATTTGTATTCAATTTATTACAATGCATCACAAAAGCCACAAAAAGACCCACGTATTAACATTGACCTAAGGACACAAAACAAGTGAAAATAAAAATAATTATTCGATCTCGACTTATTAACATTTTCTATAGAGTAATTCTTCTTCTATAATATTATTATCTTTGAATTAAGATTGAGGTCATTAATGGAACGGAGATATGTTTCGGTTGTTGTTTCTGATCTCCCAGGACGCTTTTAGGAGCAAAATAGTGTGGTTAAGTTTGTCTGAAAGTCCTTCTCATTTCTTAAAAAAAAAGAATCACACATAACTCTTCACTTTTAACTGTAATAACGTGTGAAAGGTAATGCTACTAAAATTTTGAAAGTTTGAAGGTTGGTGTTAGTTATGGATATATAATGTGTTACTAGACCAAAATCTAATCTGAGTATTTCTTCGCTGCTGTTTTTGTGAAGATTTAATTCCGGTTTTTGTTCCATTCCTTGAAAAGAGCACGGCTCGGTTGATAAACGCAATTATTTTGGAAGCCGTTTCTAAGGGCTTTGTCAACGGCTTTCAAAAGGGCTTTGGAAACGGCTTTTGAAAGCCGTTTCAAATATTAAAAAAAAGGGAAATATGATAAACGCAGCCTAATATAGGTGAGGACGACGTATCTTAAGCCGAAGCTATTTTGACCCTTCGCAGGCCCAAGGGGGGGGGGGGGGGGGGGGGGGGGGGGGGTCATATTGTGCACCCCTTTATAACTTTGTTATTATTATTTGATCTATCATCGTCATATTTGATACATGGGTAGAGTAACTTATACTCTACATGACCGTACATTTGAATTTTCTCAAGGTCACCCATGGAGGGCGTTATTTACCAAAATATAATGAAATACATAGGAAATATGCTAAAAACACGATTTTTCTGTATTATTTCTTTATCCCCATTATGTCTTATAAAAGACCAATCATTTTCATATTTGCCACAAATGATAAGCAAGTAGAATCTTCTTATTTTGTTATAGTTGGAATTTCTCAAGGTCGCCACATGGGGGCGCTATTAATATCAACATAAGAAATACATTATGAGACCTGATATGAAATGTTTGGGACGGGTGCATGTATAGTTATGACATTTCATATTTGCATAATAGTTGAATTTTGAGATTGCAGATTGATAATATGATAAACTGATATTAGAGGTATAATTTTCGTGAAGGAACCAAAATAACACAAAATGGAAGGGCAATCTTTAGAATATACTATTGTTTTCAGTTATCTCTATTATATCTATTGTTTTATGCCTTTTTCACATAAAAACACAGGAAATAATAAGAACAATTTTCCAGGACCATAATTACTTCAAATTTTGCTCCTTCAACAAATTCCTGCCAAGAAACATCCATTTCATACACTGTAATACTGTTAAATGAAATGGGAACTAAAAAAAAAGATGCGAAGTCTGATTGATATGGTTGTCAGTTTTTTGTTGCCATGGCAACCAGCAACGTAAAGTATTAGTAAATTATATATAAAAATGTCCGCAATTAGATGTTAGGAAAAGTCACCAAATCTGGTAGAAATCAGATTAAGGGTGAAGGAGTGGCAAATGAAAATCTGATAGGGTTTTAAGTATTGAAAAGATGGTTCCATGAAAAACACCTTATGACACTATTCTACCAAAAAGTGTTTGGGAAAATTGCTTTGAAAAAACATTTCCTGTTCGTTTTATGATACAAATATTATAGATTATTGAAGAAGTTTTGCTCTTTCAGAAAATATGGAATTTGCTGGATTGACCCATTTTTCCTATTTCAGTCCTAACACAAAATCAGTTTGTGCAACAATTTGTTTGTTTTGTAATGCACGGTCACAAATAATCAATTCCTGAAGTGACAATTTTTTTTTTGAATAATTGAAGTGCTGAAGCATCATGGACAAAGGACAATGATAACTCGAGTTGTTCTTTCTCTGAAGAATTAAACGTTCAGTAAATGAAACGAGTATGAATTATCCAATACAATATTACAGCATGACAAATGCGCAGCGGTAATATAAAAAAAAATGGAACGTGTTTTTTGGTCATTCATATTCATATATCATACTTCATTCTAGAAACTTCTTCGACACTTCTTGTAATCTTCAATGCTACATGTTTGACATGGTCCTTCCAGGTAAGGAAATCATATATTGATACAGCAAGAAAATGAATTATTGTGTTCACATACCGGAGAACAATTGAAGAGTTTGTTCGCAAAAGCCGATAAGTCCATATTTGTCAAATGGAGATATTTGCGATTTAAGGTCAAGAAAAATGAAGAGAATAATAAGAACTTTTTTGCTTCTTTTGACCATAATTTCAAAAATGTACCTTAATATGTAGTGACCAATATATCATTTAAAAGGTATTATTTTGTACTTTATGACAGAGACCGTACTTCAAAATCTTCAAAAATGGACTTATCGGTTTTTGCGAACAAACTCTTCAATTTCATCAACAACAAAATAGTAACAAAATGGGCGTATTGCGGTGCACTGGCATATATGCTATTTTGTAGAATTCTGTCAAAATGAAAAGTGTTTTATATACGTTTTATACCACATACATACTAAACCCATGTACATGTCACTTGTCCTAACATTTTGGCGTCCTCCATAAAAGAACAAAGAAACAACAAACAAACAATTAAACAAGCATGTACAGAATAACACTAAGCATAAAAACATAGACGAATAAAACAGAATGAAAATAATGAATGATTAAGAAATCTTAAAGAATGAAATCAAGTTTCAATTAAAAAAATGAGTTTCTACTCACCAATGTGGATTCCTACGAAAGCAACCAGAAGAACAAGGGACAGTTTTCGGTCCAGTTGTGAAGCACTGAAAGGCATTTTGTCCCAGCTTGGCAAACATCGTTGATGGTACATGATGATGTTCAGTTATCAGTTCATGGATGTTGCCTGGGTGAGGACGAGTGGCTACTTAAATAGTAAAATTCATTCTGGTGGTCTAAGACCATACATCCCTTGGAGCACGGCAGAAAAATGTATTATTATGGCATTGGCTTCCAGAAACGGACTCTTCCTTGCTCTATACACTACGTCATTATCGATGATGGCAACGCAATGATTGGTTAAGCTTTTGCTCACTCCACCTGTGAGTCGGTTTTTCAGTTTGTTTGTCTCTCTGTCAAATAAAGTGTCCATTACATGTGTAAGGTAAAACTTTGTTTTCCCTACTTTACAACATAATACCCAGTACCACCCAAATGCTCCAAGCGAAATATCAAGTCATTATTCACAATGCAACCCCCTCCCCATCTCTGTCTCTCTCACACACACTCTTTCTCTGTCTCCCCATTCTTTGGTTGCCGTAGCTAAATTATTTATCTCATCATAATAAAATAATTATAGGGAATTGAATCCTATGACGAGGTACATTTACTCGATGGGTTTTGTCCATTTTTGTCTTAACAACATTTGGCTTGAATGTATAGTATGACAACGATCCGATAGAATACTGAGTACACGATTAATGATGCGTCATAGACATGAGAGGAGCGGTAACTGTAGAAACATCATGATCTAGTGGAAAGAAATATTTTCCAAAGGATTACGTTGTTTTTGTTGTTGTTTTTTGTTGTTTCATTATTTCTTCTGGTTTTTTTTTCTTTCCTTTTAACAAGCCAAAGCGTGTTTTTTAACAGCCCGAAGTACGTGCGTGTGTGCGTGTGTGTGTGTGTGTGTGTGTGTGTGTGTATGTATGTGTGTGCGTGTGTGTGCGTGTGTTCGTGGAGGGGGGAGGGGGTCTCGCTGATCTCCAGTGTATGAAATTTCTGCGGGGATAAGGTTTCATTAGGTCAAATGCTTGTAGAGGAAACGCATTGTGGCCAGCGAAAATGAAAGCAAAGGTAGTGTTTTTTATAGCCCCATTAAGACGGCAACTTAGTCGATGAAAAAAATACAAATGCTATCACAATTATAATGATTGTGACACACTGCGACAGGAGAATCCGCATGCCATGGGAAGTCGCTTTTCTAAAAATGACGAGATTTTGTACCCTATTTCTTCCACTTTAATTTCATTTATAGCACGATTCCTACAAGTACTCGGTTGCGTAAATATAGGCCTAGATGATTTAGTGGAGCACGTCGAGAGGTTTAGGAAACCAGCGTTTCGAGAAAACTCCTTCAAAGTTTTCCTTCAGACGAAATTATGATCAAGGGGAGGCAAGACAGTTTTTATCTCTTGACTGTATAGAAGGTATGCTCCCAGCAACACTTGCGATGTTCATTCTAACTTAGCGCCTGTGGTCTACGTACGGCCAATCAGAAACCAGGATGCCACGCACTAACCAATCACATCACTCCCTCGTTGCTAGAACATAGAGTTGCATAAGGCAATGAGGCATATTATTTGGTAGTTTGAGTTGACGAAAAAAAAAAAAAAAACGTATTCCCTCCCAATAGTGTCCTACTTTGTGTTTGTTGGAGGTTCTAAAGAGAAACAGAGAACAATAACTTATTTTTTTTTATTTCATTCATGTCTCTCTTTGAGTTAAACTGATCATTGATATCCTGAAAGGCATTTGTAAAATGAAATACAACATGCCAAATTTTCTATTTTCACCTTTGTGCTTTGGAGGACAAAAATATGTGTTCACTCATGTGTAAAGTTTAATGTCATATTAGCCTATACTAGCTTGATAGCCAAATGAATTTCCTATAATATGGTATATAATATATTGATATTTATCAGAATCTTCAAACAAAAATAAAAACTCGAAAAAGTGTTTACTTTCATTTTTTGGCTGATTGTATATCTCATAGGTAATTTGGTATTAGTCATTCAAATCATTGGAACAGGTTTCTGAAATTGTCTTCAAGTTCTCATATAGATAGATGATGGGTAGTTTAAGAGCGCAACTGAATAGTGTAACTGCCCTCCACCCCCTAAAAAAAATAAAAGAGCAAATTTCTCAAACAGACAAATCAAAAGACCATTGTTCAAATCATATAAAGAAAATGGGCACAATGACACCCATATGCAAGTATTGACATACAATAGTTGAACAGTCATCCAAAGACAAAGTGGTTATACTTGTTATTTTTTGCTGTGTTGTATTTTTTTACACGTGTGCCATTACACGGGGACGAAGGAGACTGCGGCATTTTATAGGTGGACACCATCATAGGGTGGACAAACCAATACCATAAACATTCTGACCTGTAATATGTCATGTCTGTGACGGAATCCGTTTAAACTTCAATCTTAGCGCGTGAGTGAACGTTAAGGTCTTGATAATCTGTAATACAACAATCGACGTAATGATTCTAGTATCTTTTCAAAGCTTTTTTAAAACGAAAAAAAAAAATAAATGTGTATATGAGTCAATGAGAGCAGAGTGCATTTTTCCAAACACACACACGCACACGCACACACACACACACACACACACACAGACAGAAGGTTATAATGGATATAAATAAAATCATTTTAATGACATACATTTCTATTTCTGGCCTCGTATCCATTAGCAGGCAGTAACGTTCGTGATGAGGTGTGAAATCTCCTTGTGTTGTCCAAGACTGTCCCCCAAGATGATTGGAATGATTGGGGAAGGGGTGGAGGAGGAGAAAGAAGGAATGAGAAGGCGGATATACATATATATAATTTATATATATATATATATATATATATATATATATATATATATATACATACATATATATATATATATATATATATATATATATATATATATATATTTGATACAGAGTTGGAACTTCAAATTGCATATGCACGTGCACAGGTTTTGAAGGTCATACACATAAAATGCATTAAATTTTGCCAAAGAGGTTTTTCATTATCGGCGAACACTTTGATATACAATGTCAATTGTTTTGTTTGTGGTGTTATCCCGTCAGTATTACCTGAGCCGATGAAAATAGCAATGAAGAAACACACAATATATGAACATAACCAACCATTCATTCATCAATCCGTCATAATGAAAAGAATTTAATTTCCCAACAACAATTCACGGCTATTCTTGGAAACTAAAATGGCTCCTATAGTACGATAATATTGCAAAATATCCTAATCAGTATCATCATTATTTGATGGCACATACATTTTGATGATGAAAAATAAATGAATGAATGAATGAATGAATGATATTACCATCAAACAAAACTGTTCTTTTCATCAATCATTCATGTCGCTTATCAGCTGTCGTTAATGTTGCATTAGGCATCACTGTTCGAGAAAAGTACAGCACAAGGTAAAATTTTCCTGCTCCGTTTGGCTGCACACTCTAAACATAAAAAAGGGCAATGTGAATTGAGTGAAGGCAGCAACATTAGTAGAACCCATCAATGCAAACTTGAGGAAAATTGAACCATCGATGCAAAAGTTATGCATTCTTAAAGTTTTTGTTTATGAGCCCCTCGAAGAGGAATCTACATTAGTTTATGACATCATGTGTGGAGGAAAATACAAAGAAAACATACAGAAAATTCAATATGCTTTCACTTTTCTAGCGTAACAAAAGAGCATTTGAGTAACCGTTTTCAGAAAACAGGGGAAACTATTACAACACTTAACATAATATGTCAGTATCAACTTCACGGAATGTGTAATTTCCATGAAAAAAATACTTTTTGTTACATTTTCTTTATATTTTCTCTATATTGCTGTTCATTCATAGCGTCGTAAATTCTAGTAGTCTCTTCATCAATCTCGTCAAACACCAAAACTTTAAACATGCAAAATTAATCTTTTTTTTCCGCAATGATTGTTACAATTTTTCTCTAATTTTCGCAGATGTAATCTTCTAATCTTACTGCCTTCACTCAATCCATATTTCACGTGGGTTTCGGGTTCCTTTAAAAAGTCCTTTGCACACTCGTCACATTCAACTCTGATGACTTTCTAAAGGATTGTGCTACTGCTTTGAAAGTTGGCATTAATTATGAACAGCATGTGTTCATAGAGCATGCTAACCTTTATCTGGTATGATAATCGTAATATGTGTAGGTCACTTGTATCAAGAAACATCCTACCATTTTTTTTTATAAAACGTAAAATATAAGGAAATATCACAATTTTATATCAGTATTGTTTTATTACGGTTTAGTATAGTAAACATTTCTTTTATAACTATCGTTCACATTTTTTTTCATATTTAACAATACATAATATTGATTATACTGAACCAAAATTGTACATCGGTTGCTTGTGTATTTCCCTAAATGACATTTTAGAACCATTTTCAAGCACTAACGTTGGGATATTCTTTCATGTGCAAATGGTGGATTACGCCTTTAACAGTTTGTACGTTTAACAATTCTTGACAATGATTATGAATTATTGATTAACTTGTTTAAATTGGTTGTTTCGATCCCTAACTCGCATTTTTCAATCCTATGTTGAAGCACTGCTTGTGTTTTTTTTTCACCTGTATTATGACAAATGATGTTTTTTTAGAGTGAGATCATTAAAAATGCATAATATGCATCATCAAGTGGGCGATCGGAATCCACTTCACCTCCCATCCCACCCCCCCCCCCCCTTCCCTCGGTCTTGCACTGCGATAACTCTTACACTTGCTGTCCCTATTTTAATACCCAAATCTACATTTGATGCTCCCCCCCCCCCCCAACTAAATGCATTAAAATTGCTGAGATGTTGTGTTAGCATCGTGAAGCGGCACTTTTGTAAGGATCGAAATATGGTCATATTTGCCAGTGCGTCCACATATTATCAACATAAAGGTTAATCCACTTCACCTCCCACCCCACCCCTCCCCCCGGTCTGGCACTGCGATCACTCTTACACTTGCTGTCCCTTTTTACCCAAATCTACACTTGATGCTCCCCCCCCCCCCACATGCATTAACATTGCTGAGATGTTGTGATAGTATTGTGAAGCGGCACTTTCGTAAGGATCGAAATATGGTCACATTTGCCAGTGCGTCCACATATTACTATCAACATAAAGTTTATTTGATTATTAATATCAACCAAGCGTTAATCGGGACCGTGAGACATACATGCTAAACATACAGAAAAAATTGCAGGCAAGATTAAACTAATATACACACCTACTACTATCGCACAGTCTAAATCGATGTATGCCATAGCGTGAATGCCTTGACCCCTCCCACCAACTGCTCACAGTGGTTTTGATTTTATATTTTGAGGCCGCAGTATTAAAAAAATATATATACTTTTTTTGGGAAAAAAAAGCGTTTTATGACCATTTTATAGTAATGTTACAACATGTAGCATAATGAAATCTGTAAAGAAAATTGCATTCTTGAATGCAATGAAGGACCTTAAATGTCACGGCACTCATCAGCCGCATGGTTCTGAGCCTCAGCAAAATAGGTAAGGCTGGCAACCAACCGACTTTATCGGCTTTGTGAAGAAGAAACGTAAGGGATGTTTGTTGACATATTTTAAGACAATCGCAGTGTGCCCACCGAAGGCCATGTGCATGGGATGCGAGTCAGTATACCGCGCTCCTGGTGTACGTTCGTACCATTCTGGTGGGCACACAACAATGCAAAGTTCGTCATTTATCATTAATGTTTTCTTCTTACTTGCAAGGTCTTTCTGTATCAAAACGATGCCTCTTTACCAGGCAATGGTAGACACTGGAGACACAACTACAGAAATGCACAATTTAAGAATCTCTTCATAATAACAATAGCTAGCTTAACCGGGATAATCACGATAGTTACAGATTGTGCATTTATGCTGTTCTTCTGTTCAACAAAGTCAACAAAGGGATTCAAATTGCCAGTAACCCTCCGCTCCCCATCCGGTCCACAGCCCAACGTAGTTTACCGGCCAAGGGTTTGAATCTGTCCAATCGAGGAAAGGGACGACGTTGCCTTGGCGACCAACCTGAAGACGCCCAGCTGCGCTAAAAGTCACCCAGAAGTAGTCGTATACCGGCATCTTTGTTAGTAAGGACTCAGTGGCATACGATGAAGCAACCGGGGTACACGAGCCAACAGCTGAAGAGCTTGTAGCCGATATGCAGCCCCGCTGTAGCAGAAAATATGTGTTACCTCCCATTCCGAACACTATATAAAAAAAAATGTGTGACATAATTGTAGTGTAAGGTAGGTAGAGTGCAGTTTGACAGATGCTTGAATACATGCCACTTCCATTCAATTTCTTTGTTCCGTTATCTGTTATATTCCTTCCTCGCACTAATAATCGATGTTATCATTTTTACGTTGTAATAAAACTCACTCAGAAATATATATATATATATATATATATATATATATATATATATATATATATGTGTGTGTGTGTGTGTGTGTGTGTGTGTGTATAAAACGAGAGTAAAGAAGAGGCGGTAGACATTGCTTTTGAATCCTCACAATTTGATTTTACTTCGAGCTTTCGGGCTGTCTGCCCTTTATCACGACTGAGGACAAATCGGACAAAATACAAAACATGGATCCGCCTAGCCCACGATCCTCTTTGCCCCACTCTTTCATCGTCAGCTGATCATTGGCCTGTTCTTCCTCCCCCGCGCTCGGCATTGCGATACACATTGCGCTAATTGCTAAAAAAAAAATGCATGCAGGTAGACGAACACACACACACACACATACTGACATGCAAACAAACAGGCACAAATACGCACATGCAGACACTCTCTATAACCCAACTAAATCCCGCCTCATGCTCTAATAACTCCACCACCAGCCTCACAACCTCACTGCTGCCATCTAGTATACACACAACACCTCACCTCAGCACGCCTAACTCCAACCACCATCACAGTAAGTAACAAACAGCCCCCCTTTTTTTCATAATTGCCAATCAATTTAGAACAACCCTTAATGATCCGATTTTTTTTTTTTTTTTTTTTTGGTCGCTGTGTCTAGTTGCCCATTAGCCCACCCCCGTTTTCATCTACTCCAATACCACCAGACTGTTCCGGTTCTTCACAACCGGCTGCCAATTGACTGCCGGCATGTAACCAGGACAATATGTGAACTATGCATCTCACATCGTACGTAATTGTTGATTTAGTTCTTCCCTTCCTGTACACTTACTTTTGGTTAAGAACGCTACTTATACATGTATATAATTATTACTTTTTATTTGTGTGTTTATGTGTGTGTGCGTGTGTGTGTGTGTATGTTCCGCTTACTTACACATACACTCCTTAATTTAATTATTATTATGATTGTATTAATTGCCGGTTATTGTTTATTGGTTGTCTGTCCTGACATCATAATTATTATGTAAGGAGATTTAGAAGTGTGTTTGTGCGTACATATTCGTGTCTATTATGTATACATGTGTGTGCGCAGATGTTTAGTCATACGCATTTTTAAGTGCTTATGATTATGTATGCTTTTTTGTTATTCATTATAATATGTATATTTATTTTTGTAAGATTGACGTATATATACACTTCCATTAGTGTATTTATTTTCTGCCGTCTCTGCCTCTGATATTTTTGTTATTATTTTCAGTATTGCCTTGATCATCATTATTTTTTTGTATATGATATTCATGTTCTGTATTTTATCCGATTTGTCCTCAGTCTTGATAAAGGGCAGAAAGCCCGAAAGCTCGAAGTAAAATCAAATTGTGAGGATTCAAAGGCAACGTCTACCGCCTCTTCTTTACTCTCGTTATACAACACTTCTATAAGATGCGAGGGCCCAGAGGGTTTAGCAGCTGAAGATCATTCCTAAAGGGGCCCTGAAATCCAAATGCATCTTGATTTGTGTTGATTTATAATGCACTGAACATAACTTTTGCGTTGAAACGAATATCTAGAAACATTCTATATATTTTTAAATGATTTTTCTTCTATTTTTCTTCTTCTCTTTCTTTCTTCTTGACAGATGATGTCATCTGAAGAATATGAATATTAATTGGTGTGGCAGGATTTTTTTTGTGGGCGTTCCCAAGTAATCTGAAGAAAATAAAAGCAAAAATCATAAAAAATATATAGAATGTATCTAGATATTCGTTTTACCGCAAAAGTGATGTTGAAGGTATTATTAATCAACACAGATCAACAGGCATTTGGATTTCATGGCCCATTTAAGCAATTTTCACACAATAGACACAACAATTTTTTTTAATTTTAGCAATCATCTCCCAACATGCTGAAAAATAATGTAGAAGAAGGATAACCCTTTCAGAAAATATGAAAAAAAAATTAAATTAACTCTGATGACCTATTTCTTTTTTTGAGTCCTCACGTGAAATCAAAATGTGTCACTTTCTGTTTCATGCACGGTCACATATCTCAATATATATATATATATATATATATATATATATATATGTATATATATATATATATATATATATAGATCGATATATATATATATATATATATATATATATATATAAATATATATAGGAATTCTGTCACTAGAGAGTAGATATTAAATAAGGTAATATAACCCTTGGACACGAAAAACTTACACAGCGTGAACTGAAAGCATGTGTTGTCCTGTTCAATTTGCTGTTGGTTTGACATGTTGGGTTTTGATCATGAAAACACTAGATGTAAAATGTTAATTCGCAAAAGAAATTGCAAAAAAAAAAGAAAAGAAAGAAAAACAAAAAGCGATGAATAAAATAATTACTTAAGCGGTACATGTTGCTCTTTCCGGCGTTCACTTCAGACAAGGCGATCTGGATGTTTTTGTTAGACGTGACTCCAAAGTCCAATCGCTTTGTATCTCCCGTCAGGGCGATTCCAGGAAATATGAAATGTCTGCTGTGATGTCCACCATCCGGCGTTTGATAAGGCTGGCATACTACATTTTCAAGTCGCGATGATAAGGGGTGAGACGATTTTTAATACAATTTTTCTCATGCAAATCAAGCTTGATAAGGAGACATAGATAACTGAAGTGGTTGCACTCATTGAATGTATCATGACTAAACTAATAAAATCTAACACGATTGAAATAACATGGAGGTTGATAACATAGCGACTGTCATGTTTGTTTGTTTGATTGATTTATTTTTCTTCCAACACATTATTTCATACATAAATCAAGATTATTTTCAGTAATATCACATGGAATATCAGGTAGCAGATTACAAGTACATGATTCAAAGAAGGAAAATGGATGTGTAAATTAATTTCATTAACAAAATATAACTCGTATTACCAAATTTCCAAATAATTATCTGAGAAATTATGCGGGAGAAGGACTGCCACTATAAGCAAAAGTTTGAGCACGTGGCATGTGTTACAGAGTGGATTTTTTTTAGGGCAATATATCGGACAATCTTTAAAAAAAAGTTACATGGAAAGAGTTCATTGAGAATAATTGTTGCTAATTCTCATTATCACATGCACTCATTTTTGAATAATTCATTCATCCTTATGAAAAAGTTCCTTTAGAAATAGTGCTTTGAAAGTTAATATTTCATGGTAATAAAAGGGAAAATCATGGATATTTTAATAGCTTAAGGATTTCCATGTAATGAAATTATGAAGCACATTCTATCCTGTCATGTACGACAAGGAAAATGTGCCTTCAAAAAATCTACATATGCTTTATTTACTGAAATTCCTAGATATATAAGTATGTCAGGGTGTGCATGTGAGAGAGAGAGAGAGAGAGAGAGAGAGAGAGAGAAAGAGATGGAGAGAAAGAGATTGTTCGATACATTAGTTTGCGTGCGTTGAATTGGTATCCTTTAGTATAAAGTTTAGAAGTGATGTACAATGCTTGAATGTTGTTTTACAGTGCGACCACTCAGTGTCCAGCACGTAAAATGATCCCAACAATATCAACAATAATGAAAAGAAGACATGATTAGAGATATATAAGAAATGGTCATTCAGGAAAATATTGAAATAATGCAAGAAATCATGGTGATCTTGTAAAACTTGACAAATTATGTTCACGGAGTTTCAAAGGATAACGTACCACCTTGATATTTTTTTTTTCACCATTAGTATTAAAAAGAAAATCATAAAGTTATCAATCTCGTCCCGCGAAAGACCCCATGGTTGCTGTATCCGATATGTGTAATTACTGCAGCTGGAACCAAGTTCTCACGCAAATAAATCTCGAATCATACTGATTGAGTAAGGTTCTCAAGCCAGTTGACGTAGCGGGCGCTCGTTAAAACACGAATGATTCACCTAGGCGAGTATAGTGTATTTCACTTTTGATGGTATGATCTTTCTTCAGAGGTTCCCAGCAGCCTGCTGCTATGGGAAAGCCAGTGTATTACATAGTTGCAAACATCTTCGTGGAACACCCGAAACAACAAGCCTGACTCAACAAGCCATATACATTATTGATTATATGGCATTTTGATTTGGTTATAATGTATGCGTTACTTTTATTTTTTGTTTGGCTCACCATTATAGCAAAAAATCAACCAGAGGAGAACGCAGTCACCCTTCCATGGGATGAAGGTACTGGGACACCGCAGTTAGAGCTAATGGCTGCGCCCAGTTACCACAAATTGTCTGCTGCCCTCAACGAACCCGAATCGGTCTATAACATTTCTTCCGCCATGAAGACATGTAGCAAAACTCTTGGAGCCGCATTCCGCTGAATGAATACCTTATTTTTCATCAGTGTAATTGGTAATTTACCTTGCTCAATATGATGCTTGATTAACCCTCTGTGTGCTTTGAGTGTTGATTGGCAAAAAAAAAAATCCCATAAAATCATATACAGTGTTTAAAGTCCCTGGTACAGAAAGGTTTTATGAGTAAACAGGGGTTGCATAATTATCAAAGCCAATGTAATGAAGACAGCCAGAAAACCTGGAAGCAGGAAAACCGAACACAAACGGGAGGGCAAAAGCCGATATAACACCCTAGCTTGAATCGTAAAAAACAAAAACAAAAAAGAAAACAACAAAAAAGTGAAAACGTTAAAACGTAAAAAGGAAAGTTTTAACTTCGTCCGTCTACAAGTCGGAAAACGTGTGGCTTGCAGAAATCACCACATTGCTGGAAATGTAGCTTTATCCTTTCATGTGAAGTAACCAAATCTATAAATAGGATTAAGGAGGTCACCTAAATTCGGTAGAAATAACGTGTGACAATGAACTGCATGAGATGATACATACAGTGACTCTTCTGATGATCACATGTAAATTGCAATCACATTTTCTGACGAATTCCGACGAGCGCCAGATACGTCGGCTTGCGGGAGAACCTCGTTCAAGCAGGTACCATTATTAAAAAAGATGTGACGATGCTTGCAAATCCTATACAAAGGACTCATAACTAGACAATTTTCAACTGATTCTGATTTTCACTTTCCCACATCTATAAGTATTTCTGACTTTCGTCGTATATGCTTCATCGGGGGAAATTTCATTTTATTTGCTAGATTATCATGCAACATATTAATTGAAATAATTATTATATAGCAGACATTATGTTGCCGTTCAATATAAATCGTTAAAATTTTTAAAAGAATGATAGCATTGAAACCCTTGAACTCACTTAGTAGCATTGAATAAGAATACTGTCTCTAAACATTAAAAAAAAAATGAAATAATTTCATAAAATATCGAAATGATTTAAACCATTAAACTGATTATATTAAATGTTAAAGGGTTTCAGTTAACCACGTAAGGTAACTAAAGTTTAATGTGCTACTATCATTTGATATAAAACATGTTCGTTTTGTTTTTGTTTTTGTTTTGTTTTTGTTTTGTTTTGGTTTAAGAAAGCCGGTGGACCCGGGCCACCAGACTATTACGTAGTGACTCTTGGTATAGTTTGAAACGATGAAATATAAAATTTTATTTTACTATTAAATATTAATAAAAGCAATCCTTTACACAATGGCTGTGTGTTGTTGTTGTTGTTGTTTTTTGGGTGGGTTTGGTGCAGATACTATCTATTCAGTGACAAGACTCTTAGTACATTGGTAACGAAAAGCATTTACAACCGTATTCCCGGAGAAGTTTAACTGTGCTGGATTCATAACACTAATGGAGCGATGTCTCTTTGCAGACTGGGGATCAGACTATTATTAATCACATTTGGGAAGATATGCATATTATTGTCACCATATTAGCTCTTCAATCTCTATAATTAAACTGAGTTCACTGTGCATTAAGGAAGATTGTATGGAAGCGCGTTTTAATCAACGGAGTGTGACCAAAGATCTAATTTGGTGTAACCTCGAACGTCAATCTTCTCAATCATGTGCATACGCAAATAGGAACAAAAGCTTCAGCCATGCAGTGAAGCATAAGGCAGCCTCCACTTTAAAGATTGGCAGAGTGGAAAGACAGGTGGTGATGTCCTTGAGGTAGTGATGGGGAATCTTGCCCAGGGCGTTACGGTGCTGTCCAACCTATATACATACAGTCACATCCCGTCTTTGTTTCTTCCATACAGTGAATGTCCTGTTTAATGCTTTACATATGTACAGGTATAATAGAAGAGTTTGTTCGCAAAAACCGATAAGTCCATATTAGCCAAATGGAGATATTTGCGATTAAAGGTCAAGAAAAATATAGAGAATAATAAGAAAATTGTTGCTTCTTTTGCCCATAACTTCAAAAATGTACCCTTATATGTAGTGACCAATATATCATTTAAAAGGTATTATTTTGTTCTTTATGACAGAGACCGTACTTCAAAATCTTCAAAAATGGACTTATCGGTTTTTGCGAACAAACTCTTCATTATAGATGCGATGCAGGATGTTAAAATGTAACCATCATGAAATTGATATAGCTGGTGAAAACGTACCACATTGGGGTCCAAAGTAGTCACCGATGCATGAACATTCGTATCCCGTGTTAGTCTCCGCACAAGACCCGCCGTTTTGACATGGCGCAGAGTGACAGGCTGCGTTGATAGACCGAAAATGCACAGACACGGATAAAGGATATCTTTAAATGGTCATTCAAATAAACAGCAGTTAATGTGTTTTAATAGACATTTTGTGCTAACAAGACGTACAAATAAATGACTTGAAAGTGCCTTCTATTTTTCTTTTTTTTTTAACGTTCCAACACGTACATCATTTGGACGTATACCGGTACCTGTTTTTTATCATGGATATGCTGTGCTACCTCTTGCCATAAATCTGTGGGATTAGGCTATGTGGATTATCAGACTAATTTTATAACCATGCTTCGAAATTCTGCAACGCAGAGTCATGCAAGAACATTTGATGGGTAGGTCATAAGCTTTTAATGGAAAACAAAATGGGAATAAATAGAAATGCAGCCAAACATCATTGTACAATTAATGCGTCATCCTGTAAAAATAGTAATTGTACATTCCTTTAATATCCGGGGACGATTTATAATCTATTATGTACCCTTGGACGTGCCAAATTGCGGGTAAAGTATAATGGCGGGTTGCATAATCTTTTCATTTTTTGAGCGCATACGGACATTATCATTTGGTGTTATGCGCTATAAAAGCACTGTCAATTACAATTGAGTATATGAATATAAGAACGACCCAAGTCCATGGAATATCATTTCGAGTAAACTAAAAAAAACTTCATATCTTTTTTATTTGTCCAATAATATTCTATTTAACTGTGATGGGAAGGCAACATTGTATATACAAATTAGAACATATATTATTATGACAATTAACATTTACATTAATTGTGGAGAGGCCATTTTGTGTGGTGGACTTGGGTCGTTCTTTGATTCATATACATGATATTCTGCTATAGGGATGGGAGAAGGATGAGAGAGTGCGCTATTATATGAATGTAAGAATGACCCAAGTCCTTCATTCTTACATTAATATAAGATTTAACTCATTCATTCAGGCACTTCCGGGGGTAGTTAGGATTTATCATTTACACACAAGATGAGTCCATGCATAAGCTACAATTTCCCATGTCAAACTAAATTTGGCCAAAAATTGGACTTGGGTCGTTCTTATATTCATATACTCAATTATAATTGTTATAATAATTGTAATTATCATTTTATCATTATTATCATTATTATTATCATTATCATTTTTATCATTATTATTATTATCATTATCATTATTCTTATTATCAATATTATTATTATTATCATTACTATTATTATCATTATTATTATTATTATTATTATCATCATTATCATTATCAAAATCGTTGACCGAATACGTTATATTCGGCAATACCGAAGTCAATAGGCCTTCGATATTGCGGAATAGTTTTTCACTGCAGTCAATTTATGTGTGTGCGTGTGTGTGTGTGTTCTTGTTGGTTGAAAGAGAAATCAATAATGTTATACTTTTATAGTTGTTGTAGACATAAATGATTTGTTGTGAGTTCATATTTCTAGTGATAAATCATTGGCGTGATCAAACCTAAAACTTTAACACTCGACAGACGATTCATATTCGCACAATTTTATACATTCTATATTTATCGTTCGTTCTTATCATAATGAGAGCTGCACAAAAAAGAAGAAAAAACAGACAATGGACGAACGAAGAATTATATTTTGAATAACATTACTTATTTTACTCCAGATAGTCATTATATCGGTAAAATAAGTGAACATTAACGTGCTTGCATGTATTAATCGTGAAGCAGTCAGCACTATTATAATGAACATATCTTAGCCGTAATTTATTGTGGTTATGATAGGCGTGTCAGTGTTTAATTCACAAGAATTACCGAATTATTTCACATCATTAATCTATATCCGATTCTTTAATGAACGTACGGCGCGCTAAGGGAAAACAAAATAATAAAAATTGAAGTATCTTTCTCGATATGTCAAGAAGCAGATGAAATGAATTTAACCAATTCTGCCTTTAGTATGAGTTTCAGAGTTGATAACAAAACGTTTAAAGAGTGATAATACTATTACAGTAAAATTCTAAGATTTGGAATGAGTTAAACTAAATGCCACTATGTCGGACCTATACTGGGGTTGTTTCAGGTAAGTTCTTTTTTTTTTCTTTATAAGGAACCTATCCAATTTAATGTATGTACAAAATTACGATTGCTATGTTCACTGTAGGCCTGCTTATTGGAATATTCCTGACCAACTTCCCTAATGTTTACACCTTATTATAAAAAAAGAACTCTCTAAAAAAGAAAGAGTGAAAATGTTCACTCTTGAAGGAGTGAATTACAGAAAAGAGTGAGTTTTGAGTGAAATTGGAGTGAATTTTGAGTGAAAACCTCTATTGTCACTCATTTTGGAGTGACCTCAGGGATCACTCGAAAATCTTGGAGCGATCCCTGAGGTCACTCCAAAATGAGTGAAAATGAACATTTTCACTCCAAAATCACTCCAATTTCACTCGAAACTCACTCTTTTCTGTTATTCACTCGTTCAAGAGTGAACATTTTCACTCTTTCTTTTTTAGAGAGAAGGTTGACGAGGGAGGGGGTTACCTGGCAAGGCGCAGATGTATCTTTTCTTCCCTATCAACAATGGGTGATTCACCATCATATCCACCTCTTCATCCTGCATTAACCTGGAAACCATGGCAACCGTCTCCCCGCTTGGTAGAGTGTGAGTTCCACAGCTGATGCCAGTAACCGGACAGGAATCCCCACATCCCCAACTCGAGGAAATCGTGGAGACTTGTTACATTGATATGCACACAAAAGGAAAATGTCAATCAACGAAACGATTGTAGCCTCTAAGGAAAGTTAAAAAAGAACAAGAAAAAACCCAAGTAGAAGTGCAGGCTCCATATCTATCACTTTTTTAATTCCCTGTTGTTACTTTGGACCTAATTTGTCATTAAGTTATTATGATAATAACGTCTGTCAAATGGATAAATGTTATTCTAAAGGGCAAAGGGAGCATTGATTTATTACATTTTGGAATATGGAATCTTAAGCATTACAATCAATACGATTCCACTTTATAACTCCCACAATGACTGCTAATGATTTGTATGCTCATTATAATTACATGGCAGTATTGTCTGTCAAATATAAACTGTTCGTTAAGGGGATGATAATAAAAATCCTCACAGCAAAGCATTAATTTTCGTTTTATTTGTGCAAGGAAAAAAAAAGTATTTCCTGTCCGAGAAGTTATGTCTTATATCTACAAAAAGGGGAGAGCTTTAAAAACTTGTCAGTAATAGTTTCATTACGTAGTACTATTAAAGTAACATAAACGATGTGGTAATAAATTCATCGAACTGAAATTACAAGTCAGCAAACACGAACATGCATCACAAAACCAACAAAAAGTCGTACACACTGTTTTTTTGCAGGACTAAAAAAAAAAAATGAGTCACCATATTCAGTTTCGTATTTTTTTATATGTTTGTTAAACAACAAGACATAATAATCTACAATGGCGGATCCAGTTGGGGGGGGGGCGAAGGCAGAGCACGCCCCTTTGTTTTTCGTTAAAAGCACAAGAAATAAGAAGTGTTAAATGAAATGGAACCCGGAAGTCGCACCAGAAATATTTGTGGGGCCCCACTCCCTTTTACAGAATTCCTGGATCCGCCCCTGATCTACATTATGGACCATAAAACGACAGGGCAATTGTGTTTTTAGCACTTATGATATTATAGAACACTTTTTATGTTAAGCAGTGTGTTTACAAAGGTGTCTTTAAGAGTTCTCATTTCATTTCTTTAAAAAAAAATCAAACTTTTGACAGTGCATAACAAAGCATCAAAAAGTCGTACCCCTTGATTTTACGTGTAAAAAAAAATAATAAAAAGGTCAAACGGGTAAGCCAAAGCAATCTTGAATTTCCATGGTTTCTAAAAGAAATATTCTTCTTGTACATTATTTTTATATCATCTATATATTTATATCTCATTTTATAACGAAGGATCGAATGGGAAAACGTGCTTTCAAAAGATTTTCTACAACCCCCGTTTCCTCACCGTTTTTTTCTTTTTTTTTTATAGTAGTGTGATCAGGTATGTCTTTGAGGTCTCTTTTCATTTCTAGAGAAATCCAAGTGCACACTCTTCAATTTCAATGCTAACAACTTTTGAAAAGATAATGGTACTGTTTTGAAAATCGACATTGATCGCGGACAGCATATGTTAATTCAGCATTCTCAATCTCAGCTTAATGAAATAATTCTTCAACTGTTGTTGGTACGGTTGTTTGCATCCCGTTTTTTTCCCTTTCATCGTCCAGCGAGCTTGTGTGCCGCTTTCCTCAGTTCACATTTTTTTTTTTCAGAGTGCGCTTTCTTTCCATTATTTAGAAAGGTTAAGACAATACCTTTAAATCGATTTATACATCACTCAAAAGCATATAGCGTCGCTGGGGTGACAATAAGTTGTATCTGCAATTTTGATGAATATGACTTTTTTGAATTGATGGTCAAATAATGGGATAAGTGATGTCCTGTCCAAATCCCAAATGTCTTATTTCAAAAATAAGGCCACCATAGCATATCAAAGGAAAAGCTTTCCCATTCGCTATAGTGCTTTGGCCGCCATGTTTGTTGTTGTTGTTGTTGTTGTTGTTGTTTTTTTTTGCTCTCCTGAACATTTGGCACTTTGCAGATACGAGGTCTTGTCGCCCCAGCGACGATAGAGTCTATATACTCTGCCAGAATCTGCTCTTAAATACAAATACATGTTTGGTGACTTTTTTCTTGGTTTTGTGATGCAGGGTCACATTTCATTACTCTTTAAAGGATAATGCTACAGCTTTGAAAGTTGTTCTTAGTCATGGTTAGATTGTGTTGATAAAGCATGATCAATTATATCCAATTTTGTTAATTCTTTTAGTGTTTATGTTTAAAACCAAGACGGCCTTTAAGAACATGAAAAAAGTTTAGCGGAGCAATATGGATACTGAAAAAAGTGATTTTTTTCGTTATTATTGTTAGATATAAATATACAACAACGACATACCAATGAACAGCTGTATGTAAAAAAAAAAAAAAAAAAATCCGACATTATGATATTGTAATTGAAATTACTGATTGATATCATTGATTTTCACACTACATTTTTTTATGTACACTCAGAAATTATATCACTTAACATTCGAAAATTAGCTTATACTATACGGTGACATGTGAAATAAAAGATGCATGCTTGATAACAACACCTAAAGTTAAATATCATCGACAAAGAGAAGAGGTTTTTAACTCACCGAAACTGATGGCAGCAAGGACATAAATATTAGCCATCAGCAAAGGTATTAAAAAACAAAGTGAAACAAACTGAAACAAACACCTCAACACATTCAAGTTCTCAAAAGCGGGGACCTTACAACCCTCGAGCAGAATAAAGGTAGATAGTCTCCCCGCCGCTTTGGGCGACTTCAGTGGTTAAACGCGTTGTTATTTACAACTAAAGAGGTTTGAGACAAGTGTGGTGGGCAGCAAGATCGTTTACCATTTACTCAGTAATTATGAAATATGTCAAGCATTATTAGGAAGCGAACCAGAAATCCGTCAGACAGTGTAATGGCGTATAGGCCTACGTGAGTAAACTGTTGATGCCATTAGGTTATGACTGTGGTGATATTAAACCAAGGTCAACATCAAGGTCACGCTCAAAGGGAACGTGCAGTATGAGTAGAAGAAAAAAAAATAAAAAAAATAATATGGCGTAGAAGGCATATGGGGGAGTGAGAGAGAGAGCGTGAATGAGAGAGAGAGAGAGAGAGAGAGAGAGAGAGAGAGAGCGAGAGGGAGATCTGTGAGAGTAGACATTTTTGTAAAGAGGAGAAGGGGAATGTGAGAGAATACAGAAGATAAACAAAGAGATGACTTGGAAAAAAAAAGAAAACACAAATGAGGAGGAGAAAGAGACAACGCGGAAAAGAGAGAGAAAAAGAGTTTAAACAATTATGGCTATGAAAGTTGAGCTGGTGTTTATTTGATTTTATGGTACTGGCAAAATCATGCCATAATATACGGCAATATAGAGAAGAGAAATCTCAAATGAATCAACAAAATAGTCAAGTAAAATAAATCAACTTGTAATGACTATTTGTATTCATTTTATAGCTTGTATAACATTACTATCTGAAGTAATGAAAATATCGTGAAAAGTTAACGTTGCGTTGCAAACGTCATCATAGCCGCAATTCACCTGTCGTAGTTTAGATTTTATTGTCAAAAGATGATGAGTATTTCAGCGCAAATAAGCGTTTCATACTACCTTTATGACGATTTTCAATCCACCTTTATGAATTCGGGTCACTAGCTTGGGTGATTTAGTCCCTTTTTATATATAGTTCATAAAAAAATATCACCTAAATTACTGGAAATGTGCGTCCATTATAATATTTTATCCTCAACAGTGACTTCAGAATAACCATCTTGTTATGCATTTCATAGCCTATTTATTTAAGTTTTTCATACCCTTGTTTTAATGAAGAAAGTTCAACAAAATATTATGCGACTTAGAGAAATAGTCATGCTTCTTAATTACTTGTGCAATTCATCAGAGTTTTGTTTAGTATAACTTAAAGTTGATGATTTGTATTTTAAATGAAGAGGATTTTCTGTGCGTGGTTGTTTGTACGTGTGTGTGTGTGTGTGCGTGTTTCTTTATGTGTGTGCATGACTGCATGCTCTTTCAGGACCTGGTGTACTCTCGTTTGTATGCTATTCTGAGTATGTTGTACTTCTTACGTCTTTTTGTAGAGGGACCTATAAAGGATCGCATGGTCATTATTGCTATCATTGCTTTGTTTTTGTCTTGTTTGATTTTTCTCCCATTATGTAACATAAGTTCTCCAATACAAGTCAATATTCTACACTAAAATAGATGCATTTTGTATTATGATATAATGTCATTATGTTAAAAGTTGATACATACTGAATTTTCTTTTACTTGTTATTTTTCATTGTATAGATACATGTTTCAAATGTTTTTTTTTTTTCTTTTGGAAAAAAAATATATCAAATAGTTAAAGATGTCATTCTGTTTATTCTTTTCTTTCCTTCCCTTCTGTAAATCCTTATCAGTTTTCAGCAATATTCTAATCCCACAACAGAGATGAACCAATCACAGACGTGAAAAAGAATACAATAAATTAGAGGGGAGGAATAGTTTTGGAGAATATTATTTTTCTCAAATAAACGTTGAAATCCTCTTCGAATTACATGTTATTTCATATTTCATGAGAGACATTTCATTATCTCACTTAAAGAATGTTAGAAACGTGAAGTCAGGTGTCACCGAAAGCAATACGATACCTTTTGATTATGTTTTCAAATAATTGTGCGTTCGCGCGGGCGAGTGTGTGTGTGTGTGTGTGTGTGTGTGTGTGTACGCGCGCTCGTTTGTGTTTGTTTGCTTATGCATGTGTGCATGTTTCTTTCTATTGGTTTGTTTTGTGTATGTATGTATTTGTGCGTTAAGGTTTTTTTTTTTTTTCCTTCGGGGATGGGGGTGTGAGGAAAGACAATTGGTTTGGTGAGTAGTTGGAGGTACAGGTTTGATATCTGCAGAGAAGTGCGAGAGGTGGGATTGTGCATAGTTACAGTGAAGTAATACCCTAATAGGGTAATGTTTGTTAGTTAGCAAGGGTAAGTAGGATACACTTTGGTTTGAGAATACGCACCTGTGATTATTATGGTTTTTTTTATAACAAAGCCAGATCGGGGTGGCGTTAAGGGATAGGTTTATTAAAGATACTCATGTAACTTAATTGTGAGATTTTAGATTACTGCAGGTTTTGGTGAAATGCTGTATTCTCAAGTGAACAGTTTGTATAATCTCTTTATTAGATATTGATTATTCTGGCCAGGTTCATTAAGTGATAGCTTCTGAGATTTATGCAGAATGTTGTATCACATTTGTATATTATGCTATTGGTTGCATATGTATATATATATATGTATATATATATATATATATATATATATATATATATGTATATATATATATATATACATACATATATATGCATATATATTATCGTATGCTAAAAAAACATGTCTTTGTGTAAGGAAACATATATTGATTAGTTTGATGAGGTTGATCGAAGTAGCTTTTTTTCACACATATATGCAAAACTTAACATCAATTTTATATGCATGTAATAATTTGAAAAACAACACGTATTGTTTGCAAATAAAACGTTGTAGTTCGGGAGCACACGTGAGACGAATATGTGAAGTGTTTGTTCGCAAAAACCGATAAGGCCATTTTTGAAGATTTTGAAGTACGGTCTCTGTCATAAAGTTGAAATGATATATTGGTCACTACATATAAAGGTACATTTTTTTTTCAAGTTATGGTCAAAAGAAGCAAACATTTTCTGCTTATTCTTTTTATTTTTCATGACCTTTAATCACAAATATTTCCATTGGGCAATATGAACTTATCGGTTTTTGCGAACAAACTCTTCATGTATACAACCGCAAACTTTTGTTCGTACTAATTGTATTTTTAAAATGACCCTCATATTGACTGTTAGCACGTGTTAGTGTAATTGTTTCTGTGTGTGTTTGTTTGTTTATGTGTGTGTGTGTGTGGGGGGGGGGATGTTGATAGAA
This sequence comes from Diadema antillarum, assembly GCF_040938485.1. NCBI lineage: Eukaryota > Metazoa > Echinodermata > Echinoidea > Diadematoida > Diadematidae > Diadema > Diadema antillarum. Next base: position 185,298 of record NW_027272036.1, on the reverse strand, counting down.
TGCCATGGAAGGTTAAGTCTCTGCAGGGTTATTCTATTTGATTTGTATCTATGAGTCAGGTTGTGTCGAATACAGTGAGTGTAATAGCTTTATTCAATGTTTAATAATGGTTGTAAAGGATATTAATCAAAATTCATGATTACTTTTATAGTGATGAGTAATTTTACATTTATAAAGTATATTTTTTCGAAGAAATTATAATGTAGGGCTTGACAGTTTTGGGGGTTTTTGTGATCAAATGTTGCAATTCAGCCATTATTGTTGTGTTTTTGTTTAATAAAGCTATATACCATATCACATTTCACCTGTGTTACGTTCTCTCTATGGCCTTTTGTTGGAAAGTGAATTACCTTCAAAACTGCTCTTTTTGCTTTATCGATGTGGTTCACTCAACTGCACTCGTTTTCTCTAGATTTTTTTTTTTTTTTTTTTTTGGTATTGGTATAGCCCTCCTCGCAGGGATCGATCATGTAGTAAATTTATATTCCAGATACCTAGAAGAACTCGTTCTTTTTTCTCTTTTTTTTTTTTTTTTTTTTTTGCTCACATTGGACCAACAGTTTGGAATGATACCCCTGTCACTGTTCGCCTGTCGTCTTCTGTGGAATCATTCAAACATCTCAGAAAACAGAATATCTGTTTGATATGTCACATATTTTTTTTTCTCCTCCTTCTCCCAGGGCCTCTTCTCCTCTGACTCCTTCCTGAACTTAACCTTGAGGCATAAAAGTGACATAAACATCTTTCTGATGGGTTGTTGCGCTGGAGAATTACACATTATTATTATTATTATAATCATCATCATCATCATATTAATTATTGTTATGGCTATCATTATCATCATTATTATAAGTATTAATACCATACCATATGAGACAAACATCCTCATTCTAATCCCAAAAGCCTGAGAAAAAAATAAAAAAACATAAAAAAACACTTCGTGCACGCACTCATCAACGCATGCAAACAAACATACCTCTACACACACGCACATGCACAGAAAACAAACCTATTTGAAACAACTTTGCTGTCAGCATTAGTATTTCCTGGTTATTTTTTTTTTGAGGGTTCTATCCAGGATAAAAGTTGTCAATGATGTATGCCTGCTCCCTCCCCCTCCCCCTGTGTTGCTTTTATGATAATTTTTTCCCCGTTACAATGTATCAACGGTGTGATGAATTACAATAGCATTAAGAATACCTTAGATATTCCAAACGTTTTAATTTTGTATACTGATGTAAAATATGAACGTGATTCCATTGCAAATGTTTAGGAAGAATCAGACAAACAATCATACACATTCTCTAAATTCTTTAGATTGAAAATCAATCTATGAGATTGTGGTTAGGAACAAATCCAAAATTGGCTTAAAGATTAGACTGACTTCTAAATCTATCACATTTAGAGTTTCAATGTAATTTGTTCCCCATCTAAATCTACGGAATTTAGAGAGTACGCGAGAATAACTATCATCAGTTGACCGAGATTGCTTATATTCCTCATAAATTACGTACAAATATACTTATATAAACACGTCTTTGTATACTTTACTGTGATATAATTCTCTCGATACATTGGATAACATTCATTTAATCGAAGATGCTCTTTCCCTAACACATATACACACAGAGAGACACACACGGACACACACACATGTTTTGATTGTACATAACGGCAAACTTGTATTTTTCAGATTTTTTTTAAGTATTGAGCTTAATCTTTTTCAATGAAAAAAAATGTCTCTATTGTTGATAATGTAATTAGCATACTATGAGTTTCGTCTTAGGTTCTCTCAAGCCTTTTTCATCATTCACCACGAAATGAATCTCTACAAATTAAACCATTATGCTATAGTTCTTGACCCTCGAAGTGCGTGAGAAGTTATCGGGCAGAAAGCAGCATAATTATATTTAGATTGTTGTGAAGTGTTTCCCCCAAACAGACTTCATTTGGTGCAAGTCTGCCCAGAACACTTGTTGTTAGGCGACACCTATGTTTTTTTGCTACACTGACAACATATCACACTCAACCGAACGTTGTACTTCTATCTTTATTCGACGACGGCTGTACTGTTGTGTTCTTTCACAAAGATCGACATACGAAGTACTTTTTTCTTTTTGGAAATAGAAATAGTAAACTACTTTAATCAGATATCTAAATAAAGCTAACATGTTCTTCAAGATACAAAAAATGACATATATGTGACCGTGCACCTCAAAACGAACATAAAGTCACACACAATGATTTTGCGTGAGGACTAAAAATAAGTGAAATGGGTCAACCTAGCCGAACTTGACTTTTTCATGTTTTCTGAAGGAGCGGATCTTCTTTTACATTATGCTGAAATTTGATATCATAAAACGGGCAGAAAAGTGTGTTTTTTAGCAGTTTATCTCGAACATTTTTAGTAGAATAGTGTGATTAGGTGTGTCTTTAGAATCCCTTTTTCATTTCTGACCCTGCACCTCAAAACAAACAAAAAGTCGCCAGACATGCATTTTTAGTTAAGACCATATTCTGAAAGAGCAGACTTTAAGCTTTAAAATGATGTATAACTCAAATCAAATGGACTCTTCTAACCTATCTAAATATTGGAAAGAAAGCACAAACTCAGGAAAAGTGTGAACTGAGAAAAGAGGCTCTGAAGTACAGTGTCTATTCAAGCTCTTAATCATTACCAAACCATGCTTGCTGTGCGATGAATGGGACAAAAAACAGGAAGTAAACCACAAGAGTAACAACAATGAAGGGATTATCAAATTAAACTGAAATTAAGCATGCCTCATTAACACATTCTTGCCATAATCAATGCCAACTTTCAAAGCAGTAGCACTATCCTTTCAAAAGTTATTAGAGTTGAAAGTGAAGAGTGTGGACAAGGTTTTTCAGAAATGAAAAAGGGATTCTAAAGACACGCCTAATCACACTATTCTACCAAAAATGTTCGAGATAAACTGCTAAAAAACACACACTTTCCTGCCCAATTTATGATACCAAATTTTAGCATGATGTAAAAGAAGACCCGCTCTTTTAGAAAATATGAAAAAGTCAAGTTCGGCTAGGTTGACCCATTTCACTTTTTTTTCAGTCCTCACGCAAAATCAGTGTGTGCGACTTTATGTTCGTTTTGAGGTGCACGGTCACATTTCGGAAAACCTTGTCCACACTCTTCACTTTCAACTCTAATAACTTTTGAAAGGATAGTGCTACTGCTTTGAAAGTTGGCATCAATTAAGAACATAATGTGTTGATGAGGCATGCTCAACTTCAGTTTAATCTAATAATCCCTTCATTGTTGTTACTCTGGTGGTTTACTTCCTGTTTTTTGTATCATTCTTCGCACAGCCAGCACGGTTTGGTAAAGATTAAGCGCTTGAATAGACACTGTACTTCAGAGCCTCTTTTCTCAGTTCACACTTTTCATGAGTTGTGCTTTCTTTCCAATATTTAGATAGGTAAGGAGAGTCCATTTGATTTGAGTTATACATTATTTTAAAGCTTAAATTTTGTTCTTTCAGAATATGGTATTAACTAAAAATTCATGTCTGGCGACTTTTTGTTTGTTTTGAGGTGCACGGTCACATACAAAAATGATTATGTAAAATAGAAAATGTTAGGTAGGGGCCTATATGAATATTGAAATACAAACATTAATACTTACATAGAGACAGATATAAGTATATAATGCGCAGACACACGCAAAAATATTTTATATCACAAGCAGTCAAGTAAGCCTATCAAATTCTCTTTCAACAAATCAACTGCATGTGCCTTCAACAATGTTAAAACAATGCAAAACATCGGTCGGACACGAGGTTTAGATAGATCGTGATTAGAAAGACTGATGCGCTCACAAAAACTTTTGTTATACACTTCAAGGCACCGGAATAGGGTCAGTCATGGTCAAAATCTAGTCTGCCTTGATGGATGCGTACGTCCTCATTAAGCATTAAATTGCAATACTAAGTTGGAAATACTTAAATAGAATACATGCAGTTTGACACACAAAGAGAACAGATATTGGCAGAAGAAAGTCCAATATTTTCAACAAAACCACTTTTTCTTGTCAGAATAAAACAAACAAACATGAATTTACGCCATAAATGCAGCCACTTTTGTTTACATTTTAGGTTTTTATTTGGAATATATTAGCATTGATTAGATCTATTCTAAACTATTAAATAACCTGCATTAATTTCTCTCTTTTTTTTTAGATGGGGCTTTAGGTTACCAACTTTTTTTTTTGTGAGAGACCTCTTATGGACTAACTTTCTAAGAGGAATTCAAAGATTATTTGATAAAAAAACTGGTGTTGAAATTGGTGAGAGATCCAGAAATAAGGAGGTGATAATAAAAAGCGGGACCCACATTCTCCTGAGGCCACTTTCCGTTATTTTCTTTCAATATCTCCGCCATTCAAAAACTGATTTTTCTTCAAATAAACGTTAAATATTAAAAAAAAGTATGCACTTTAGCATTTTATGGGTGATTTCTGATTATCTTGCAAAAAGTTCAAATTGAAAATTTTATCACAAAACAAGCTACCTCCATTTTTATTAAATTCAGTGATTAAAGCCTCAATAAAAAAGCAAATAAAATAGTAAGAAAATGTAAGATATTCTATATTATAACTACTAGAGTGTTGTGTGTTGTTTGAAGGTTTGCATGGTGAAGTAAATGAGGAAGAAAGATTTGCGGTGACACCATGTGTATGTAGTCCTTAATCGGATCGCTGTTTGGCAGAAGAGCCTAGAAAGAGGAGAAACGAAGAGGGAAGCGACATATGGGGGTTGTGAGGAGGGCAGAAAGTGAAGAGTGGGAGACAGTAATGGGCTAGAGGTTGAAGTTGCACTAGTGGAAACGGTAGAGAAAGGAACACAGAGAGTGGTAAGAAAGAATAGTGTGAGAATCAAGTAGGATGTTCGGACATCGTTAGAAGGGGAAAGATGAAATAGAAGGGAAGAGGAAGAGGAAGGAGTTGAATGTTGGAGAATCATGGAGATAGGGGAGAGCAGTAAAGATTCATGAAACCAAGAGAAGAAAAACGAAGTCGGCGAACAGTGTGGCTATGGAATGCGGAATCAATGGAGAAAGGACGAATAATCCCTCGAAGGAAGGGTAAGTAGAGGAGAGATGAGAATATGTTGATAGAAGGGAGATAGAGAGAGAGAGAGAGAGAGACGGGGGGGGGGGGGGACAAAGGAAAGAAGTAGAAAAGAACAAATTGAAATTCAATACGTAAATCAGAGGGAGCTAGTATGGATCCTAGAATGAAATGCTGCTGAGAGGGAGAAAAAAAAAATTGGAAAGGAAAATTGATGACAGTTAAGTCCTGAAAAGGTTCCTGTGGGAGAAAAGCAGAAATAAGAAATCAAAATGAGGTTAAAGTGTAGACCTGAGGAGAGAAGACAAGAGAAAGAACCTGTGGAGAAATGTGTAAATTAAGTAGTGGTCCTAAAAAGGACCGTTGGGTTGTATGGAAGGAAGAAATAAAACAAAAAGAAGAAAGAAGAGAAGAGAACAGAAAAGAAAAGAAAAGAAAAGTAGTGTAGAAACAGACAAAAGTGTAAGAGAGAGAGAGAGAGAGGAAAGAGAAATGAAACACTGAGTAAAGGTGCTAGTGAAAGTAGCGCAAGAAATCTAGTTATAAGATTCTCCTAGTTATTCTTATAACTAGATTTCTTGCGCTACTTTCACTAGCACCTTTACTCAGTGTTTCATTTCTCTTTCCTCTCTCTCTCTCTCTTACACTTTTGTCTGTTTCTACACTACTTATCTTTTCTTTTCTTTTCTGTTCTCTTCTCTTCTTTCTTCTTTTTGTTTTATTTCTTCCTTCCATACAACCCAACGGTCCTTTTCAGGACCACTACTTAATTTACACATTTCTCCACAGGTTATTTCTCTTGTCTTCTCTCCTCAGGTCTACACTTTAACCTCATTTTGATTTCTTATTTCTGCTTTTCTCCCACAGGAACCTTTTCAGGACTTAACTGTCATCAATTTTCCTTTCCATTTTTTTTTCTCCCTCTCAGCAGCATTTCATTCTAGGATCCATACTAGCTCCCTCTGATTTACGTATTGAATTTCAATTTGTTCTTTTCTACTTCTTTTCTTTGTCCCCCCCCCCCCCGCCTCTCTCTCTCTCTCTCTCTCTCTCTATCTCCCTTCTATCAACATATTCTCATCTCTCCTCTACTTACCCTTCCTTCGAGGGATTATTCGTCCTTTCTCCATTGATTCCGCATTCCATAGCCACACTGTTCGCCGACTTCGTTTTTCTTCTCTTGGTTTCATGAATCTTTACTGCTCTCCCCTATCTCCATGATTCTCCAACATTCAACTCCTTCCTCTTCCTCTTCCCTTCTATTTCATCTTTCCCCTTCTAACGATGTCCGAACATCCTACTTGATTCTCACACTATTCTTTCTTACCACTCTCTGTGTTCCTTTCTCTACCGTCTCCACTAGTGCAACTTCAACCTCTAGCCCATTACTGTCTCCCACTCTTCACTTTCTGCCCTCCTCACAACCCCCATATGTCGCTTCCCTCTTCGTTTCTCCTCTTTCTAGGCTCTTCTGCCATACTAGAGTGTTCCTTGGTATGTCACTAGTGAGGTAATAATGGAAAGGTTCAAATCTGATGTTGGACTTTGTAATACTTTGAAATGTTTAAAAATAGCATTCAGCTCATTTTGCAATGTTTTGTATTTATTTTTTTCAAATCTTAATTTCCCATCTGAACCTAAACTCAAGCCCTACCGTCCCTTTAATTAATGTAATGCTATAGTGGAAAATAATCACAGTTAAAAAAAGTGAATTTTACTGCAAAAATCATGAAAAAAGGAAACTCCTTGAACGATGATGATGATAGCCATGCAAACGTGAATCAGGATAGACACATGCACACAAAACAACACGACACAAAGATCGTTAACTCGTCATTAATTTAGTAGAGTGAGGTCAATGGGATCTGGAACTGTATTACAGCAGTACTTTCTTCTCTTTTTTTTTCCTTTTTTTTTTGGGGGGGGGGGGTGGGCGTGCGAGGGGTCAACGCTTGTCTGTACGATGTTTACTGGAATCATGATTAATTTCGTGCGACCTGCAATTGTCATTAGGCTTAATTTTATCAAAGTGAGCCACTCTTCAGGACTTTGCTGTTCAAACACTTTTTTTTTTACAGTCAACCATAAGTAGTTGAACTGAATGTTTAAATCCCATCGTATTGTGTAATGTAAAACAATGGGGGATAGAGCCTTATTGGTTAGTCTTCAATTCAATGTTATGTACTTTCCATGTTTGTATGATTACATTTTTCGAATTTTGTTTAACAATATCAACAAAGCGAATCAAATCTCCAGTAACCTTCCGAACCCCATCCAGTCCAGAGCCCAGCGTATTGTATTGGGAGAGCATTCGGGTCCCACCAATCGAAGAAAGGAACGGAGTTGCCATGGCGACCGACCTGGATAACCCCACCGCCGAAGGTCACCCAGTAGCGGTCAAATGCTGGCATTGTGGTCAACAAGGACTCGGTCGCATCGGATGTGGCAGTCGTAGTACATTGGGCCCCGGTCCCGGTACTCGATGTGCAGTCTCTCTGGAGGAAGAATACAGTGTTGCCTGCTGCTCCGAAAACTGCATCAGAATTTTTTAGCAAAGGCAAGGTGAAGATAATTATTAACGTATAATTCAATAGGATTAAAAAAAGAGAAACTGTCCTTTTTGGAACCCAACTTGTATTCTCTGTTTCTCCTCCTCTCTTTCTCCCTTTATTTGTGTGGGAGATTTCATCTATTTTTTTTTTTCATCTATTTCTCTTTATACTAGGTGTTAAAAAAAACTTTTCCGACTTTTGATTCTTAATAACTCAAAAACTTTATATCAGATAACACTGTCAGTGATAGGAGCGACAGCTGAATAATTGTGTACAATTTTCATGGAAGAGGTTCATCTGATTGGTAATTCTCTAGATTGGCGAAATTCTACTCACAACAAACAGCAATTGACATGTACATGGCGCTGTTCATCTTGTCCGTCTCGTGAGCCCTCTTTGCCTAGTGTCGGTCTCGTGGGCTTTCTTTTCGTAGTGTCGGTCTCGTGAGCCTCTTTTGCGTACTGTTGGTCTCGTGAGCCTTAATTTATAATGCCGGTCTCGTGGGCTTTCTTTGCTTAGTGTCGGTCTCGTGGGCCTTTTGTGCCTAGTGTCGAACTCATGGGCTGTATGACTCATTGATGTCGGTCTCGTGGACCGTATGACTCGTGGGTGTCGGTCTCGTGGGATGACCCCTAGTAAACGGCTCATGAGTTTGACACTAGGCACAAAAAGGGTCACGAGACCGACACTACGCTAAGAAAGCTCACGAGACCGACACCACGCAAAAGAGACTCACGAGACTGACACTAGGCAAAGAAGGCCCACGACACCGACAGGATGAACAGCGCCACCTATAGCCCAATTGATTGTATAGGGTGTCCAGATAATGGCATAAGGAAGATATGAGAGATGGAAAAGGAGAGTTGCTTGGGTATTACCCCCTCAATTGACCTCCTTCACCCCATGAACTGTTCAAAATATTTAATCGTGATTGCGTGTGTTTGTGAAAAAAAATAAACAAAATGCAATCAAAGTTCATGAGATGTTTCAACATTAATTTCGAAAATGCCACACCACCCTCGTTTCCCTTTCCGCAAAACACATACCGGTATACACCTAAATAAATAAAAGTAGGCAGACATTCATATCAACCAATTTGGGAAATGCCTAGATGTAAAAAGAAATTTACAAGAAAATATTTCACAAAAATTAATGGTGAATATACGTTGCATTGCACACCTGCTTTACATGATATGGAGGGAGAGTAGTCATCTGCAAAGGTGTTCATGTACTATAAATTCACGGAAAATCATGTAATCGTGTATTAAGGTAGCAATAAGGATTCGTAAAAAAGAAAATGCATCCATGAAAACAGCGATTCTATTTCATGAAAAATGTACTGTTTTGAGGGAAATAATTTTGCAAACAGAAGCCACAAATCGAGATGAATCGCTGCGATCTAAAAAGTTTTCATCCGTTGAATGTCATACATTATAGTAACAGAGAAAATTATAAATTCAAGCAGGCGGGTAAAAGCAGGCAGAAAGGATATCTAATAAGGCCTACTTTAATTACTGAAGAAACGAGAAAATAGGGCAAAAAAATATGCATGGGACCTGTCCACCGTCTAGCTAGAAATTGAGAAAGCCTATCAAAAAAACCACGATGGCATCTAAAATTGGAACCGTACATCTTTCGTGTCCTGTATTATTTTTTTTCGAACAATTCTATTATATATATAGGGCCTATATATATATATATTTTTTTTTTTTTTTGGGGGGGGGTCCCATGAAGAGGACGTTTTTAATAAAAACAAATGGTAACAATGTCGCTTCTCCCCATAGCGTGACAAAACTGCCCCCTAAAAGCTACACGTGTAGACATACATACTTAATGGCGTTGATCTGTACATGATGCTGCACAATTTCTCGCTCGATATCATGACGAAGTTGCATTCGCCAGTATATGTGACTCTGCACCTCAAAACAAACAAAAAGTCGCCAGATATGATTTTTTAGTTAAGACCATTTCCTGAAAGAGCAGACTTTAAGCTTTAAAATGATGTATAACTCAAATCAAATGGACTCTTCTAACCTATCTAAATATTGGAAAGAAAGCACAAACTCAGGAAAAGTGTGAACTGAGAAAAGAGGCTCTGAAGTACAGTGTCTATTCAAGCGCTTAATCTTTATCAAACCGAGCTGGCTGTGCGATGAATGGGACAAAAAACAGGAAGTAAACCACCAGAGTAACAACAATGAAGGGATTATTAGATTAAACTGAAATTGAGCATGCCACATTAACCCATTCTGACCATAATTGATGCCAACTTTCAAAGCAGTAGCTCTATCTTTTCAAAAGTTATTAGACTTGAAAGTAAAGAGTGTGGACAAGGTTTTTCAGAAATGAAAAAGGGATTCTAAAGACACACATAATCACACTATTCTACCAAAAATGTTCGAGATAAACTGCTAAAAAAACACACTTTCCTGCCCGTTTTATGATACCAAATTTTAGCATAATGTAAAAGAAGACCAGCTCTTTCAGAAAATATGAAAAAGTCAAGTTCGGCTAGGTTGACCCATTTCACTTATTTTCAGTCCTCACGCAAAATCAGTGTGTGCGACTTTATGTTCGTTTTGAGGTGCACAGTCACATATAATTTTCCCCTTCGTGAAACACCCTGTACAGGTACATATTTGTAATTGACAATATGTGACCCGTTACAACAAAAGGATTCTAAAGTCGCTGACGGCTGAGCCGAAAAAAATCGAGTTTGAAGTCCCATCATCAAAATTGGTCAAAACTATCGGAATTCTGTTTTTGGCATAATTTTGTAGTCTAATGTTTTGTCTATCATCTGCCGAAATTTTGAAGCTAAATGATTAAAGGAAAGGCAAGAAATCAGTGTTTCCCGGGGCCATGATTTTTCGACTTTCAACGTATTCCACAGAAACGTGTCCGAAGATTTGGACTTAGCGCGTGACTAGACTCCGCCCTTAGCAATGAGGAAGTGATCTTATTCAGGGGCGGCGCAGCCGTGGGGGCCGTAGGGACTAACGACGATCCCAAGGCTTCGAAATTTTGAAATGTTCATGATTTCGCACAGGGACTTCACGGATGCCAACTGACGCAATTAACCGTCACCAAACGTCACTATACGTAACTGAATGTAACTACCCGTAGCTTGGACGCAGACCATCCGCAAAAAAAAAAAAAAAAAAAAAAAAAAATCTCCCGTCCGTTTGCGTTCGCTCACGTCCACCGTAAGTATCCGAAATCAACCGCAAGTTAACATATCACAACACTTTCGTCCGCTTACGGATATTTGCGGACAGTTACGGATGCTGCGGACGATTACGTCCTTCGACATTTTCCGTCTTCCACTCGCTTGGGAACACAGAGACTCGTGGAAAGCCACACACCTCATGTTGCCAAGCTGCAGCGCATTTACCTGAAGGAATGCAACGACACAGTCGGAGCGGTGGAGAGGCAGAACCAAATCATAGAATTTCTCCCACAAATAGTCATTTTAGGTGGCACCCCTTATACTTATGACATCGGTTGACCCTTGGTGCTGAACTTTTTTTCTTGCACTCTTTGAATGCTTATTTTTCGAAAGAGACAATAGTCTAATTAGGAGATGGGGTAACAGCATTTCATTCACTTTTCTGGCCGGGGAAGGTGTGGGACAGCAATAACTATATAAAATGAGAACGAATTTAATATTTCTCTATAGTCTTACCCACTTTACGCTCCATGGAATGTATATTAATTTTTTATATGTGGGAGGGGTGTTTGAAAGTCTTGATGTCTTTTTTTTTTCTGGAAATCTAATGAGCACTGCTTTATCATAAAAATCTCCTTAACATATTCCAATATGTCATGAATATCGCTGCACAACGACAGCGTAACCACAGTTTGTCTATTCCATGACTGTAAGTACTTTTTTTTTCTGACTCTGATGTTTAACTTATTGATCTTTGTTGTATTTTATTTGTGGTGTAATTGTGTTATATATTCTTTACATTTATGACGTTCATTCATATTTCAGTTACACAAATAAAATTCAAACTTCAAGTTCAAAATTTCATATACATATCTTTTATTACTGTAAATCAAATTAAGGATTACGATTTTTTTCACAACTTGTACGTAATTTAATTCCAGTTTTCCCCAGTGTACAATGTAAGACAGTCTACTATGTGATAACCTTGCTGTCAAATACACTGACTTTGAATAGCAGGGATCGTCACAGAAAACCATAATTATTTCTAACAATCTGTAACTATCCGTAACTATCCGAAAATATACGCAACTCTCCGCAAGTGTTCAGAACTATTATGTGCCGATTCGTAAGAATATCCTTAAGAAGACGCAAGTATCTGCATCTGGTCGTATTTGTCCGTATCGCCCGCATTTTTCCCCGATTTTTTTTTTTTTTTTTTGTACCCATTTTCTAGTGGCGGCAAAGGAGCACTGCAGTCCGCAGGAAAAAAAAATAACTTTATTGGACATAACGCCGGACGCGGAGCATTATGAGACTTGGGCCTTAGAGAGCCAATCAGAAGGCGCTGTGGTTGCTATAGAGGCGGAGGTTAATCTCGATTGGCACCGTCATACATATGGTTGATTCTCACCTCACATAATCGCCGCTTGGACATTGTCTTGAGAAAGAGTTGAATCTTCAAAGCCCGTTTTCTCAAAACTTTGTCAGGCTTTATACCATTTAAAAAGTGCATGATATTTTGCTTTATTTGCCCACTTACGCTGCCGGAGAATACAAGTGTTTTATATCAATGCAAAGCGTAGGAAATTGGCAATGCGATTCAATGAAAAAGTGAATTTTCAAAATTCACGACTTTTGTCTGAAACCGTTGTCGCCGGTCACATTTTACTTGACCAATGTCAGAAATGTATTACCAAATGTTTGTTCAGTATATAGGTGGCCCTATTACTCATCGACTGTCTTGATTTTATCAGCTTTTAGGTTATCTGATTTCATCTTACCTGATAAGAAAATTCCAGAATGCAATTAATGTAAAGAATTTAATTACATCGTTGGGAAAAGAAAATATTCAGAGGCTGCTTTTCCACCATTTTCCTTTGAAAAAAAAAGAATGAAGAAAAAAAAGATAATGAATAGAGAGTATTCTTGAGACACGGGTAGGGAGAACCCACAGAGAAAAAAAGAGCTAAAAATATACCAAAAAAAGAGAAAAACAAAAGAAACTATGAAATAAAGCCCGTGAGAGAAAAAAAAAGAAGATAAAAGGGAAAAGAGAAATCACCTGGTGAGAATAGAAAACAAAATAAAGGAAACAGAAAATAAAAGGGGTTGTGTAGAAAGGAAGTGAGAAATAAAGCCTGTCGAAAAAGAATGGCGGCTGGGGAAACATAATAGGTACAGTATGCTTAACTGTCCCTGGCCTGGTTGGGTAATCCTGTATAGGGTCACTGTTTCTTTGTGACCACTCCCCTACTATTACCACTCATGTATATATGATCCCTTCCCCCCATGCTCGATGGCTCCAAAATATTGAAGCCGGCGAAACTTGTTTGAATGCATATGACCAACAACAATCATCCCTTCAAAATATTGGTCAGCAAGGAGGAAGGGGGGGGGGGGAGGAGTAACTGTGCACATTGGTCTGCTGCTTTGTTACTCTGGCTGCTAAATGGGGCAGGGCATTGTCAATTACCTAGGCCCCCTTGAGCTCACATCCCATCCCCATCTACCCCATATCTAAAAAAAAAAATAAATCCATGAAATATCTCATTACATCAAAATGAATCTATCTCTTATTTGTGAAATTTCGGTTTCAAAAGGTACTACTTCCTCTTTCGGTGTCAAAAGCTACAATATCCACAAAAATATGAAAATGATCAATTCCTTGAGAATAAATGTATAAACCTGGATTTTTTCAGAGAATGGTTTTAATGTTGTATCATACAGCAGTATAATGTGGGGAAATATCATTCCAATCTGAGCTTGCTAAATGTGATAATAAAAAAAAAGGAAATCAAGTTTTTCTCAGAACTTAAAATTATGGATGTACTACCTTTTGAAACCGAACTCTTCAAATACATAAAACATGTATAAATAAATAAAATAAATAAATAAACATATTAAACATAAATGAATGAATAAATAAATGTGACCCGCTACAACAAAAGGATCCGAATGTCGGGGAGGACAATTTTCTGAAAATGGCATGACAATATTCCCTTACTCTTCTACTTCAATTTCATGTATAGCACGACTCATAAAAGAACTTGGTTGTGGAGATATCGATGATTTTAGTAGCGCATCTCAAGTGGTTGAGGAAATCAGAGTTTCGAGAAAAACGCCTTCAAAATTTTCCTTCAGACGCTATCATGACCAAGGGGAGGCGAGACAGTTTTGATCACCGTTTGACAATAGAATAGCGACCTCTGCGATGTTCATTCAAGCGTAGCGCTAGCGGTCTACGCACGACCAATCGATAATCAGGATGCCACGCACTGACCAATAAGATCACTTCCTCGTTGCAAGGAGCGGAGTCTACCTGCGGCGCTAAACCCAAATTTTCGGACATGTTTCTGTTACATTGAAAGTCGGAAATCATTGCCCGAAAAAAACGCCGATTTCTTGCCTTTCCTTTGCTCATTTAGCTTCGAAATTTCGGCAGATAATAGGCAAAACATTAGACTACAAAATTATGCCAAATAGGGAAATCCGATTGACTTGACCAATTTTAATGACGTGACTTCAAACTCGATTCTCTCGGCCCGGCCTCCAGCGACTTTAGGATCTTTTTGTTGCAGCGGGTCAAATGAATAGATAGATAAATGGATAGATAGATAGATAGATAAAATAAAAAAAAAATAAATAAATGAATTAATTAATTAATTAATTAATACATTAAAAAGTAATGGAAAGAAATGAATAATTACCTAAACGATACATGCTACTTTGGGCTGAGTTAACTGCAGACAGGGCGACTTGGGCATCGTTGTTAGCGCTGACTTCAAACTCCAAACTCGATACACCTCCGGTCAGGTCGATCCCAGGAAACAAGAAAACTCTATTGGAAGTTCCTCCATCTGGCGTGTAAATCAGCGGGCACGCTATATTGTGCAAATCAGGGTAGATTTAGGGTGGATACATCTGTAAAAACGTTACTTTATCAACAAGTGCACCACAAATAAGACGCGTAAAGTCACGCGGATAACATTAGCGGATAAATGCCTTGGACGCAATCATTATAATAGTGTCAGACAGAAGGGATAGTTATGAAAAAGTACAACGACTCTTAGGTTTTGCATAATAATGTATTTCAAATGGTTAATCAAAGTGTCGATTGGAATACATCATGCATGTTTATACATTTGCATAATGTACTCATCTTTACTTTTCTCCTTATTTATCTTTCACTCATTGGTGGGGGCATGAAAAGTGGCTCGTGCTGTGTAGGTTCCTAACCAAATGAAATGATAAGAATTAATGATGTGTTTGAAGAAAGGAAACGAGAAAAATTAAAACTTGGCTTTATACATGTCAACGGGATTGTAAAGTATTTGTTTTGATTTGTTTTATATAATACCTATGACATTGCATTATGACTAAGGGCAAATTATGCCATTCAGATAACATTGTTATTCTATTGGAAGATCATGATGAAGGCTTGATGACAGACCGAAAGCTCGCTTGATTAAAAGGGAGAACAAGATCCAGAGTAACGTCCGCCTCAAGTCTATTTTTCTTTCAATCATGCTACCCACAATGAACCACCGCGTACGTTTTGGAAGAGAACAATTTCTGGCAGTACATTTATATATTAAAAAGTAGCATATACTTATGATACAGACTGGCAGTGCATGACAAAAGTTATAGTGCAAGCAAAATATAACGATTACAAACGAAAACACACTATCGATGTGACTATCGGTTTTTGCTCCCTCACTTTAATCATCGAGAACTTGAATCCCGCATCTTATCGACGCGATGGCGCCACAACCGCGATATGCTTTGCTCGATATTATCGTTATTCTCAATTCTCGCTGGCTATGCCAGCAACTTATCTGTGTGAGACTAGACTTTCAGCGGTAGATTTAAACATGGAAGCTGAAAAGACAGGTTCATTACTTTTACAGAGATTGATCTATATATACAGTATCTTAGACGATAACGACACAAAGAAAACAAGGGATGTCATCAAATGCGCCCTTCTGTAATATCCTTTGCTTGACTGGTGGTCGGTATCTCTAATATTACCACATGCAAGCCGTTATGTAACGTGGTAATGACGTTTGATAAGGAAAGGCGTGTCGAATGGGTTTAGCCCTGCTGGATTGTAAAAGTTAATGTGGATACTATCGGATTAATCACATTTTGGAGGAAGATTTGAATGCTGTTTCAATGGTAACTCTTTGTCTTAATTACGTCTACGTAAATAAACGTTATATCCGTGCATTGAAGCGTGATTTCATTCATTAAGAGTAACCTCCCCTTTCAGCCTGCCTTTTCAATTAAAAATTCAAATGAAAAATAAACTTGAAGCATGACGCAGTATCCAAATAAAAGACTGTCACTCGAAGGTGATTTTTCATGTGATGAGTGTCCTTCACTTGGCGACGGATGTCACCATGGCTATTGTATACTGCCTAGTCAGCAGAGAAAGAGTGTCTTTATTTTCTTTCATCCCTGGAATATTTTTGTATAGATTAACATGAGCACAATGACAATGGCCTTTTACATACAAAGCATTAGAACGTGACTGTCAAGAGAGATAGTGGAAAACCTACAGCAATGTGGTCCATAGTAGCCAGTGGTGCACGAACACTCGTAGCCGGTCTCGGTTTCCATACACGATCCGCCGTTCAGACATGGCGCCGAGGTACAGGCTGTGTTGAAAGACGGACGGACAGAAAACACAGACAAAGATGAAAGATACCAATACGGGGCATCCCATAAAGAGGCTCTCAAAGGTTCCCCTAAGTACAACTGTATGTTAATTTGTGATGACTTATGATACCCTCAACATCACTTTTCATATGAAATGAATATGTAGAAATATTGCATATATTTTCGACTAATGTTTGTTATATTCTTCTTCAGAATATTTGTTGTACAGCCACAAAGAACAAAATCCCTCCAAACCAAATTTCAAGTTGTGAACGCATCTGTCAATCATTGCCAGTAGTACAAGAAGATTGGAATGCACCTTCCTCTAGACTCAGCATAACTTGCTTGTTTCCTCGCCATGTATTTTTTTAGTCACATTTATATCACAGAAATATGACTTGTGCACATTCAAATGAGATTAAAATACAGATCATTTTTGCAAGTAAAACAAAATACACTTTAGTTAAAGAAATGCATAGGCAAAATAACTAAACTGTAACAAACAAAAGAAATGGAGAGTACTACTAAAAGGCCTAGGTTTTTAGAATGTAGTAGCAAATAAATAATGAAAAGAAATGATAGGATATTTTGCTTGGGAAACAGAGGGAACTTTAAAGGGGTTGTCTAGTAGCTGATCAGTGGAAATCAGTAGGATTGCTGGGGAAGGATTGTTCCAATTCTTGTGGGATTCATTTAGGAGTTCATTATATATCTATTGTAGTGTGAAAATTATTCGTTTCAGAACGGTCTCATATTCAGGTAATGTGCAGTTTAATGCCCCGTATTGTACAGGAATTGTAACCAAGAAACATTAAACTGCACATTACTTGAATATGAGACCATTCTGAAGCAAACAATTTTCACACCACAATAGATATGTAATGTACTCCTAAATGAATCTCACAATAATTGGAACAATCATCCCCCAGCATTCCCACTGATTCCCACTGATCAGTTACTAGCCATTCCCTTTTAATAAACAAATCATACGTTCAAAAACTCACGCACTGACAGAAACAATCAACTTTCTTGACTACGCGTGGAAAGAAAAACAGCAGGTCAAATGACAAGAAAGGGACGAGAATAGGCGAACGAGAGGAAGCAAAGGAAAATTAGTAGTTCAAATTAAAGGATGGAAAAGCAGAAAATGTACCTGGAACTACACAGATGTACATAGTCTTCCATGGTATCCCAGTTAACAATGGATGATTCATCATCTTAGCAATCTCTGCATCCTGCATCAACTTGAAAATCATGGAAACCCTCACCCCACTTGGTAGCGTGCGAGTTCCACAGCTGATGCCGATGGTCACGTGACTTTCCTGACATCCCTTGGTCACGTGACTTTCCTGATATCCCCAGGTAAAGGAGACTTAAAAGATAAATGATGTGCACAAAATTGGATGACATGAACTTAACCCGTTGCTTCCGAAATTACTCCATAATTATTGCTTCAATACAAAACACACACACACACACACACACACACACACACACACACACACACAAAAGGATCTGGCACCCAGTTCACTAGACAACGGGTTGATCATCTAATAGTTTGGAGAGTTTACGCGAAGCTAGCTAGGATAGTGGTTACATTTTAACTACAGCATTGTACTACTTCAAATACTTACAATGTAGACACTTTAAGATCTAACGCTCTTTAAATGAATTATTCCTCTAGCACGCAATAGTTAATACAGTTATTGCCAGATACTCATTTTAACCCGTTCCATACTGAATTTTGAATCCTCCATAAACATAGTACACATGCCACCAGGTTCCCGTATGGAACGGGTTAAATGTTCTGCAATAATTACTTATTTAGATTGGATAATTTGTCAAAGATATGAATGAAATGAACAGGGTTCAATTTTCTTTTTGTTTAATTTTAAGAGGCATTATTTCACTACATGTTTAATGTACATTCCAAGGAGTACGTTGCCATGTCATCAGCCTTGTCCATTGCATTTTGTTATAGATTTTGAATTCTGCAACTCTGTACTCGGTACAACTGATTTTATAGTTGTTCAAATTTAAGAGTATGAAAAACATCCGGATGATTCCTTTAAGAAGCGCTTGTATAAGTAAATGATATTAACAACTATGCAACGATAATGGAACAGAGAATAATGCTCTCGTCGTGTTTGGCAGCTTGGGGTTATAAATAAAGATGATTTTTTTTTTGATTTTTGCTTGATTATTATATTTTTTTTCTTTTACAGCTGAAAAAAATATCAGGAATTACTAGTCAATGATTTTCTTTCTTTTTTTTTACCAAAGAAAATTGTATCCGTAGCATCTTATCTTATTTTGACGTTTGTTGTTTTTTTTTAATCAAAATATTTTACATGACATCTTTACTGCTGACGTTTCTTTTCAGCTTTGATGCCCTCACCACATATACCTTTTCCCTTGGAATGTTTTCCTTTTCATTACATTATTTTAATGACATCGTGGCCAATTAATCAGTATCAGTTATGCCGGTTACATGTTTTCCTTTTACCCCATGATAATATTCATTTTCTTTAACCTTGTACCAGTGATATAGACACTACATTCTCAATAGTCTAGTGGGATTTTGGGAAAATATGACTGTTAGAGGCATTTTTTAGTAAAAGTTGGGAACCGGTCTATTTTGTATAATTCAAGTACGCTGAATCCAAAAATTCCGGTTCCCAAGCGGAATTTTGAGTCTAAGAGCATCTAATTTGCATAAACAAAATGGCCGCCAATTCATTGCTTTTTAAGGTGTCTCGATGATCTAATTTTCATAACATCTCCCTAGACATGCAGAAATAGTAGTAATTTCAGAAATTAAGGTGCAAAGACAATATCTAGGTCATCATTTGTTCATAACTTTCACTTATATATGCAAATTAAGAAGTGAAATATGCAAATTAGGCGTTGCCGCTGATACAGTAATGCATTACCGCATATATATGCACATGTATAGTACCTACGTGTTCACTTCTGTTTTTAATCATTTTAACAAGTTACCGGGCAAACAAAAAGTACTTTGTGTCGCCGGAGTCGAATCAAAATAAATCAATTCAAAAGATTTCAATCAATTCAAGAATTGAATTACACTTATGCAAATATCTATTCAAATTGGTACACAAGAGGATAACTGGCAGGATTCTAGATTAACGCATTGCTGAAATATATGGATCTGAATCATAATTCTGAAGATAGTTGTCATTGTATCAAGACCGGTTCACGATTCCTAGCGCGCTAAAGAGATACAAGAACCAACCTTATGTATTAAAACAAAACATGCATCTCATTTATATAATAAATTATGCAAATATTTTTCCATTTTCTCAACATATTTTCCCCTAAAACAAAGTTTTGCTATTAAAATGTACCTTGGCGTAGTGAAAAATATATAGATATGCTATCGGTCAACCAAAGTGTTCATGGTTTCATGTGAGTCCGAGGAAAATCGAGTGTTGGAATCAACCAATTCAGAATAAAAAAATGAATAACAATATTTGTAATAACGTATGCAAATTGGTACGCAAGAGGCTTTACTACGACAGGCTTCGAGATTCTACAACACATTGCCGCGATATGAATCTGAATCATTATAGTTATAATATCAAGAGGTAAGTTGATGATTCTTTTGTGTTAAAGGAGATACAAGGAAAAAAAACACAGTTATTAGAAATACCCCAATAATCTAATTTGCATATAGATTATACAAATTTTCTATTGATATATTCCCTAAAACAAAGTCTTGCTATCAAAATGTACCTTGGCGTACTAAAATACAGCTAAGATATCGGGCAAACACGTTGCACATAATGATGTCGTCCGAAGTAAATCAAGTACTGGAATCAATCAATAAAGGAGAACTGAATGATACTAAAATGAAATATGTTTGCAAATTGATATTCAAGAGGCCGTAGACCAGGCAGGTTTCGAGATTCTACAACGCACTGCCGCAATATATGAATATGTTTCATAACAGTTATAACAATATCAAGACTTGTTAATGATTCCTGGTGTGATTAAGAGATGCAAAAATTAACTGCAACTAGTAAACAACACACATCTATTATCTCATTTGCATAATAAATTATGCAAATATTCACCCATTTTCTATATGCATATTCACCACTAAAACAAGGTCTTGCCATCAAAGCTATCGAACAATCACATCACTATACATTACTCTATGGATTAGTGCAAGGTCGCTTTTTCCACCCTGTACTTTGTCGTTTTCATTGGATAGATTGGTTTATAATTATTTTCGATCTGTTGAATTTAAAATCAAGTGGCAACTTTCATAAATCTCGTCAAAATTTATGGGTTTCCCAGAGATAGATTTAAAAAAAACCTATCTCTTCACCCACTCTGCAGGCTCACGCAAAAAAAAAAAAAAAAATTGTAAGAAAAATCCTGGTATCTCGGACAGTGTCGGAAGCAGAAACGTAGGATGAACTTTGTAATTCTAGTCATCAACACCTTTATATTTTGGCTGAAAAGAAACATAATCTGAGTCAAAAAGTCTATTTCTCAATCGAGCTAAATTGATCTGCATTCATGCAAGGTTTGCATCATCACATTGTTGCTAACATGCACACACTGCTGTACATCGTAGGCCTAATTTGTGACATTTGCATCGAAATGTTCTGCAATGCTTTCGCATGCACATGAAATCACCTCAAGGCAAATTTGCAGGATTGGAGCTAGATATATCAGTTGTACAGGCTGTAGATCAGATCAAAACGTTCCCATCCAATGTCTACTGGTGAAGAAAGATCAGGTCTGGCACAGTGAGCAGGATTTTCTTCTTTTTTATTTTTTTTTAAGATACTGGAGTATTGTCGTTGGACTGCTTTTCGAGCGTCCAGTATACTTTTGTCGGTAAAATGGCGGAACATATTTTGTGCCAAACGAGCTTGTGTGATGCATCTTTTGAATCGAATATAAGTTTATTCTTATAAAGACGACCGATAACAACCATGTTCTTGGAACCCTTTAGTTTTTTTCTCGTACAAGCAGCATCCTTGATGATTGTGAGTCATTGTGAGTGCTACTGTCAGTATCAGTCTGGCAGAAAAAGCACAACTCCAGTAGCTATACGGAAGAAGGCCTCTTTAAGGTAGCTATATCGGATAGATGTTATCTCTCAAGGGAACAAAAGTAACTTCATGTTCGCAAGGTAATGGAAAACCCAGGTCCTCCATGAAAAGTTCCATATCCTAATTCTTGGGCAGAAATTCAAGTGACATTGTGGATATTCAAAAACTGTACTTGATAAACCATAATGAGAGGCAAAATGGCGTCCATTTACGTATGATATGAAGTGGAATCATCTGTATGTAACATGGTTTCTAATGAGTATTCATTATTCCTTATTTCTTACTATAAAGCTATAGAGGCCTGTTTGCTAAGAATGTCATTTCTATCAGAAGTCAGACTGACAAGGGAGCGTGGCGTCGTCCAGTTAAGAATAAATTGAAATGCATCATACTTGGTGGTTATCACTGGCGGCATGTTATCCAAGTATACTGAAAACAAAAACAAAAAGGAACAGGAAGGTGTAAACCCCTTATTTCGCAGATTGCACTGGCCGATGCAATTTCAGAGTTCGAACTGTCTTGGAAGTTGACTAAGTTACATTCTTATAACAGATGTAGAAGGATATAATATAGGTGGATGTGTGCCACATATCTTTTTTTCCATTTCTTCTCCCTCACTGCTATTCTAACATTGCTATTAAAGTTTATCATGATAAGGCGCGGTCAGAGTGGTAAAAGATCCCAAAAACTTCAAGATCTTAAAGACTGCGATCTGAAACTTTTCGATATTTTGCCAATTTGGCCGCGCCTTTTGAGATCTTGGAGATCGCGATCTTAAACTTCTTGATCGTTTGCCAGTGTGTGATCGCGGCTATTCTACAAACTTAACTTTCCAATGGATCCTTCTCCAATCTTATATATCTAACGGACTTGCAACATAATTTTGTTTATTCATTGGGACATCAGTAATGTTTGTTGTGTACATTAAAGGTATTTTTCGTCGACTTGAACCCCCCCCCCAAAAAAAAAAAACACTTCATAAGACAAAATAGAATAAAACCACCTATCCATTTCAACCTATAGACGAATGTTTGCTATATAATCATATGTAATCTTTATTATCATATATATACATGATTACCATGCTCTGGCTAACTGGGAAATAGCATTTCCGTGCCAATGCTATAGATTTGCATATTGGAACAATACAATAATGGATGTTGCATATGAATAAAATGGCATTGTTCGATGACATTCCCCCCCCCCCCCCCCCATAAAAAGTTGAGTCATGATCCGTGTAGAGAGAGTTTTCATCAATTCGTTTTGCGATTATCGATGTAATAAAAATATTTTGCATGATATTAACAATTTTATGGCAATATTGCAGCTATTTTGTATGTATTATGCAAATTAGATTTTAAAGTTCATTCGCTTGAAAAAGACCCGTTTTTGTTTTGTTTTTTTTTTTTTTTTTTTTTTTTAGCCCTAGCGCAATCATTTTTGGTTAAGAATCGGGTTCCTAACTTGAATTCTTTAAAAAAATCCAAAAGGACCATTTTAAAGGATTTGAAAAATAAAATTTTACCAGGGTATATAGACTATTGAATGAACTGCATGCGCATAAAACTCATGAAGCCTGCATATAATTTGCATACCGATACAATACATGTATTTGCATTTATTTTGATACCACTGAGAAGGGATTCAGATTTCATCTAACTCTCCAAACCTTCAAGTGTATAATATCTAATATTCTTAACTTCCCTCTCAAGAGAAAAAAAATATAAAAAAATCGTCCAGTGTTAATATATATTTATCTGCATATTTCAGTACTAATTTGCATAATCATGAATGAAATATATTATTTAACACCTGAGGAACGTTTATATCTCAAGTTGCTAATTCCATTCTATGTACATAGATTTCAAATCACGTTTTTCCAGCTCGTTTACCAAAAAAAAATCTCGAAAATGCGTGTCTGGAATTCACAATTTCTGTGGCTGGGCAGCCATTTTGTTTATGCAAATTAGATGGTCAACATCGGTGAATTTTGCTTGGGAACCGGAGTTTTCCTAACCCTCAAAACCTTAAAGTTTACATCTTTAGTGTTTAACTTGCCTCTCAAGAAAAACATTGTAACAATTACTCTTCCAGTGTTAATATACATTTATCTGCATATGTCAGTACTAATTTGCATAATTATGAATAGAATATACTATCTACCATCTGAGAAACGTTTATCCCTCAAATTGCTACTTCTATTATATGTACAAAATATAAAATCACTTTTTTTTCCAGCTCTTTTGCAAAGAATTTCTAGAAAATCCGTGCCCGAAACTGAATAACTGACAATTTCTGTGGCTGGGCAGCCATTTTGTTTATGCAAATTAGATGGTCAAGATCGGTGAATTTCGCTTGGAAACCGGAGTTTTCCTGACCCTCAAAACCTTAAAGTTTATATATTTAGTATTTAATTTGCCTCTCAAGAAATAAAAAATGTCAGAATTACTCTTCCAGTGTTAATGTATATATATATATATATAGATATATATATATATATAGATATATATATATATATATATATATGTATATATATATATATATACATATTTATCTGCATATTTCAGTCCTAATTGGCATAATTATGAATAAAATATACTCTTTGCCACCTGAGAAACGTTTATCCCTTATAAATTGGTAATTCTATTCTCTGTACAAACATTTCAAATCACTCTTTCCAGCTTGTTTGCAAAGAATTGCTAGAAAATGCGTATCTGAAACTGATAATTTCTGTAGCTTGGCAGCCATTTTGTTTATGCAAATTAGATGGTCAAGATCGGTGAATTTCGCTTGGGAACCGGATTTTTCGGATTCAGCATACTCAAATTAGGTAAAAGAGACCGGTTCCCAACTTTTACTCAAAAATGCCTCTAACACCATTTTAGAGAGCCCTTTTTCAGAAATCCCACTAGACTACAAGTGAAATTTTTATCCCTTACATTCTTTCTTCCTCCATGTTCAGCAAGCCCGCATTTCCTATAGAAGAAATATATTTCTGCACTGGATTACTAACAACTTGTTGAGGTCGACCACAGTAAAGATTAAACTCTCTAATCGCCATTAGATTACCTTCTATTGATAAGATCATAATAATATAAACAGATCAAAGAAACAGTGTATAAGCTATACGTATGCCTACTTATATGTTGTAAAGGGGAATCTACTTAGATTGATGCTATCCTTGCTTATACAGGGATCTGCGAGAAGTAATTTGTTAGTTATAGTACATCTACTCTCGTGAGCATGAGTACCAAAAAATCGAACATTCGGTTGCATATTAAATTTACATACGAGCAATAGATGCATTGTTGACAGCGGTTACAGCTCGTTATTCCGAAGGTTCGTTATTCCGAAGGCTCTTTATTCCTAAGATTCGTTATTCTGAAGGCTCTTTAATCCTAAGATTCGTTATTCCGAAGGTTCATTGTTCTGAATTTCATTTTCGGGTTAACCAATCTTCGGAATAACGAACCTTCGGAATATCGCCAAAAATTTTCGGATTAACGAACCCTTTTTCATTTTCGGATTAACGAACCTGAAGGTATGTGGAATTTACGTGTTTCGGATCAACGACTCTTCGGAATAACGAACCCTCGGAAGAGCGAACCTTCGGAATAACGAACAGCACCCGTTGACAACGTATTAACAGGAATATCAAAATGAAACATGTCAACTCACCCGAACTGATGACAGCAAGGATGTGCAGAATAATTTGCACGTTTCTCTCCATGTGCAGACGAAATATAAACAAGCAACAGAAAAATACACGCTCTGATACGTAATAAGAATTAAAAGCAAACAAACTACAATACCAACGGAAAAATACAGGATTCCTTCGTCTTCCTCTATATCCGTATTGGCAGAGAGATGTAGGACCTTTCCATTAAACATACGCTCTTGCTGCAGCCTGTACTTGAATTGATGAAATGTCTACCTTCAGACGTTACGAACCTTTATGTTAGATTAAACCGCCTTGCAGTGAAACATTGGCATTGCTTCATTACACAACGTTCTCTGTATTTAAAGGGAGAAGATACTGAGACAGGCTGTCCCGGCCATCATTTCAGGGTTGTTGTTTTTTCTTTGTAATGTCGCAAAGAGTACGCCCAGGGGAGGTAGTTTCCGATAATAGAACACTGAATGTTGGCGCACCACAAGGATGTGTGCTCTCACCCATTTTGTTCACTCTCTTAACAAGTGATTGCCCAATAAGTTCATCTTGTCACATTGTGAAATACGCAGATGACACATGTATTGTAGGATTGATACGTAACAATGAAGAAACAGTTTACAGGAGAAGTGTTGACAAGTTTGTGGAATGATGTAAACAAATATCACTGATTTTAAACACGAGGAAACTAAAGAGATGATTTTTGATTTTGGTAAAACTGGTAAAGACAATCATGAGATGATTTCCATTGGGGGAGATACCATAGAGCAGGTGTCAGAGTACAAATACCTTGGAACAATTATAGACGATAAACTAAGGTGGGATGCAAATACTAAGAAAATTCAGTCAAAAGGAAACCAGCGATTGTATTTCCTTAGAAAACTCAGGTCATTTAATGTGAAGAGTCAAACACTTGTTCTGTTTTATCAAAGTGTAATACAGTCTGTCATGTGTTTCTCTTCAGTAGCATGGTTTAGTACTCTAACAGAGAAAAATAAGTCCAAATTGATATGGGTTGTATCACAAGCCAGTAAAATTACAGGAATGCCTGTGCAACATCTAGAGGACATTGTACAATCTGCTCTTTTGTCTAGACTTGATATTGTAATGAAAGATGAATCACATCCGCTTCATGATGAGGTGACTGTAAACAGATCAGGTAGAATTAGACTTCCAAAAGTAAAGACGGAGAGGTTCAGACGGTCATTTCTGATCGCAGCATGTAAAGCTTTCAATAGCAGATTTGATAGATGAGGTTATGTTTTTGTTTTTTTTTTGTTATTTATAGTATACAAATATACTTGGCCTTGAGAGTTTCTTGTTAAAACTATGGGCAGAGGTGACTCCAAACTAGTACTATTCACTGAGGGGCGCAGCCCCGAAGTGAATGGTACTAGTTTGGAGTCACCGAGGCCCATACTTTTAACAAGAAACTCGAAACTAGGCAAAGTATATTTGTTTTATATTTTGGATCAAAAATTTGAATAAAAAGTGAAAATCATTATATAGGCCCTAGGCTTAGCCGCACTGCGACGGCAACGCAGCGCCTGCAATACGCAACAGTGCGAGAGATCGGAAATTGAAAAACGTAGTAGCCGTGGCACCGCCAGAGTTGCCTGTCGCATGTATCCAAGCGCTCGTATGGCCGCTGCAAACCTGAACACTAGAATTCGGGACCGGACGCGGACGGGTACACTTGAGTAGAGAAGGGTGATTGTGACATCATTTTGCAAATAGTATACTATTTGCAAAATGTCGTCATAAAAGTGACGTCATTTTGCAAATAGTACTTCATGGAGTGTCAAACACACCAACACTCTAAAATAGTTCAAAATACCTATAATCACGTGAAGCTCTTTTAACCAATCAATGGAAGAAAAATTTTTGATCCAAAATATAATACATGTTATATGTTTTAAATAATATCCATGTGAACTGTTTTAATGATTCATGATTCGTGAGCAGTATCTTAAGACAAGTGCCAGATGACTCGGCCCAAGCAGGGCTTTGACCTATCTACATGTACTGTATGTGTTGAGCTTAAATACCCCTTGTGCAATGTATTTGTGGTGTGAAAGTCCAGTATGTATGCACTTGATGACAATTGTGTTGTTGGTTAGTTATGTTGAATTGTTACATATTTT
Organism: Diadema antillarum; assembly: GCF_040938485.1. Classification (NCBI taxonomy): domain Eukaryota; kingdom Metazoa; phylum Echinodermata; class Echinoidea; order Diadematoida; family Diadematidae; genus Diadema; species Diadema antillarum. The sequence goes on along the minus strand of NW_027272036.1, from coordinate 157,911 downwards.
TGACTCATTGCAAAATAATGGTACACAAATTTGTTAACAGCAGCAGTGTAATTGTGGATGAGCCAACAGTAGACCTGGGAAGTTTTGAGCCGCATGTCTTGCTAACCCTATGACCTATGACTGAATTTAATGTTTTAGATTTTGTGATGAAATATCTGTAATTTATTACATATTTTATTTGTTACTGGAACATACGCAGAAAAGAAAAGAAGAAAAAAGAATTAAGAGAACATTTAAACAAAATACAAATAATTATGATAACATTATTGAGCATTTGTAATATGTCACACTGCCTCCCATTATATGTTGTATGAATGTCTCTGTCTTTTTATAGCCTTTGTCACGCAGCAGATTTTCTTTGAGATAATTAAATTTACTGTCTCCTATCCTTGCCCAGGCTTTTTGTGTGCTGGAAAGCTCTTTCACGTTGATTAGGTGATAGTTTTGGTGTATGTGTGTGTGTGTGTGTATAAGTTTATATGGGTGTAACTCGCGGGTGTGGGGTATGTGTGTGTGCGTGTGTGTGTGTGTGTGTGTGTGTGTGTGTGTGGGTGTGTGTGTGGGTGTGTATGTGGAAGTGTACTCTGTGAGAGTGGGGAGGGGGTAGTGGTAGTGTGTAGAACATGTGTTAAAGTCTCAACTGGAGGAGTGCTCCGGCATATGGAAGTGCCTGGATGGGGCGATGGGGCGAAGGAAAAAAAAAATGCATACTTTATATACGCTTATTTTTCTCCTGTCCTCCTAGCCTTTCTTTGCCCTCTTCATTGTAATTTCAATACAATATTTTTTTTTTTTTGTATTAAATGTATGTATTTTCTGTATGTATGGTATAAAACTCATGTTAAGTTATTTCATTATTTATATTCTTCCTTTATGCACCTTTATCTTTATGTATGTTCGAAAACAAATTTTATGTATAGATTATAATAAATTATCTTGAATCTTGAATCTTGAATCTTGTTTCTTTGTTTGTTTGTTTTTAGTTTATACTGATGAAGTTATATATTTGGCTGACGTTTATGGTTGTGTAAAAAGAAAAGTGTATTAATGGATAATCAATCTTCTGGGAGACTTTTTTTTCTATTAAGGTAATGAATAACATCATGCTGTAGAGTTTGGGTTTTATTTGTTTTTCCATTATTTTCTTTTCCGAAGAGCTGTGTGCACGAGTTTATTGCGCTTGTCATCCAGTGGATTTCGCAAAGGTAAGCACGTTCTGAGATATATTGGTCCATCATAATCTTGCGACGCAAGCATTAGTGAGCATTAGTTTTGTTCTTGGTTTTGTTTTAGATAATGATTCACATCTGTTCGTTGACATTATGTCGTATAATTTTTTTTTTTCAGTATATCTTTTTTTATTTCCAAAGAGATGTGTGCACGAGTTTATTGTGTTTGTCACCCAGTGGATTTCACAAAGGTAAGCACGTTCTGAGATATCTGTTCTTCATAATCTTGCGATGTAAGCATTATTATGTTTTCAAATAATTGTGCGTTCGCGCGGGCGAGTGTGTGTGTGTGTGTGTACGCGCCCGCGTTTGTGTTTGTTTGCTTATGCATGTGTGCATGTTTCTTTCTATTGGTTTGTTTTGTGTATGTATGCATTTGTGCGTTAAGGGTTTTTTTTTTCCTTCGGGGATGGGGGTGTGAGGAAAGACAATTGGTTTGGTGAGTAGTTGGAGGTACAGGTTTGATATCTGCAGAGAAGTGCGAGAGGTGGGATTGTGCATAGTTACAGTGAAGTAATACCCTAATAGGGTAATGTTTGTTAGTTAACAAGGGTAAGTAGGATACACTTTGGTTTGAGAATACGCACCTGTGATTATTATGTTTTCTTTTGATAACAAAGCCAGATCGGGGTGGCGTTAAGGGATAGGTTTATTAAAGAAACTCATGTAACTTAATTGTGAGATTTTAGATTACTGCAGGTTTTGGTGAAATGCTGTATTCTCAAGTGAACAGTTTGTATAATCTCTTTATTAGATATTGATTATTCTGGCCAGGTTCATTAAGTGATAGCTTCTGAGATTTATGCAGAATTTTGTATCACATTTGTATATTATGCTATTGGTTGCATATATATATATATGTGACCCGCTACAACAAAAAGGTCCTAAAGTCGCGCACGGTCGAAGCCGTGAAAATCGAGTTTGAAGTCAAAGCATTAAAATTGGTCAAAACTTACGATTTTCTGATTTTGATATATTATTGGAGTCTAACATGTCTTCTATCATCTGTCGAAATTTTGAAGCAAAATGATCAAAGGAAAGATTATAAAATAGCGTTTTTCTGTACCATGTTTTTTGGCGTTTCAACGAAGCAGAAACTGGTTCGAAAATTTGGATTGAGCGCCAGAGATAGGTTCCGCCCCTAACAACGATCAGAGTGGTCTCATTGGTCAGTTTGCTGCTTGCTGCTAACCGAAGCGTGAAGCTCGCATACTGCCCAGTCGACTGGTGCGTGCGGGCGGGGAGCGCTATGCTCAGCCGTTTCTCACATCCTGGTCACTGATTGGTTGGTGAGGAGACCGGCGACGCTAATGTGCCTGAATGAACTCTTCGGGGGTTGCTAGGGCTTACCTTCTATTGTCCAGAGGTGAAAACTGACTTGCGTGTCCTTTGATCGCGATTGCGTGGAAAGGAAGACTTTTAGGGTGCTTTTCTCGAAACAGTGATTTTCCAGACATCTTGACATGCTCTCTTTTTAACATCGATATCTCCGCAGCCGTTTATTTTTATAAAATGTGTTATATATCAATTTAAAGCAGAAAGATTAGGGGATTCTACCCTGCAATTTTCAAATAATCGACCTCGCCCGACTTTAGGATCATTTTGTTGTAGCGGGTCACATATATATATATATATATATATATAGACATATATATATATATATATATATGTATATATATATGTATATATATATATATATATATATATATATGTATATATATATATATGTATATATATACATACATATATATATGCATATATATTATCGTATGCTAGAAAACACGTCTTTGTGTAAAGAAACATATATTGATTAGTTTGATGAGGTTGATCGAAGTAGCTTTTTTTCACACATATATGCAAAACTTAACATCAATTTTATATGCATGTAATAATTTGAAAAACAAAACGTATTGTTTGCAAATAAAACATTGTAGTTCGGGAGCACACGTGAGACGAATATGTGAAGTGTTTGTTCGCAAAAACCGATAAGGCCATTTTTGAAGATTTTGAAGTACGGTCTCTGTCATAAAGTTGAAATGATATATTGGTCACTACATATAAAGGTACATTTTTTTTTTCAAGTTATGGTCAAAAGAAGCAAACATTTTCTGCTTATTCTTTTTATTTTTCATGACCTTTAATCACAAATATCTTCATTGGGCAATATGAACTTATCGGTTTTTGCGAACAAACTCTTCATGTATACAACCGCAAACTTTTGTTCATACTAATTGTATTTTTAAAATGACCCTCATATTGAATATTAGCACGTGTTAGTGTAATTGTTTCTGTGTGTGTATGTTTGTGTATGTGTGTGTGTGTGTGTGGGGGGGATGTTGATAGAATGCCATGGAAGGTTAAGTCTCTGCAGGGTTATTCTACTTGATTTGTATCTATGAGTCAGGTTGTGTCGAATACAGTGAGTGTAATAGCTTTATTCAATGTTTAATAATGGTTGTAAAGGATATTAATCAAAATTCATGATTACTTTTATAGTGATGAGTAATTTTACATTAATAAAGTATATTTTTTCGAAGAAATTATAATGTAGGGCTTGACAGTTTGGGGGGTTTTTGTGATCAAATGTTGCAATTCAGCCATTATTGTTGTGTTTTTGTTTAATAAACCTATATACCATATCACATTTCACCTGTGTTACGTTCTCTCTATGGCCTTTTGTTGGAAAGTGAATTACCTTCAAAACTGCTCTTTTTGCTTTATCGATGTGGTTCACTCAACTGCACTCGTTTTCTCCAGATTTTCTTTTTTTTTTGGTATTGGTATAGCCCTCCTCGCAGGGATCGATCATGTAGTAAATTTATATTCCAGATACCTAGAAGAACTCGTTCTTTTTTCTCTTTTTTTTTTTTTTTTTTTTTGCTCACATTGGACCAACAGTTTGGAATGATACCCCTGTCACTGTTCGCCTGTCGTCTTCTGTGGAATCATTCAAACATCTCAGAAAACAGAATATCTGTTTGATATGTCACATATTTTTTTTTCTCCTCCTTCTCCCAGGGCCTCTTCTCCTCCGACTCCTTCCTGAACTTAACCTTGAGGCATAAAAGTGACATAAACATCTTTCTGATGGGTTGTTGCGCTGGAGAATTACACATTATTATTATTATTATTATTATAATCATCATCATCATCATATTAATTATTGTTATGGCTATCATTATCATCATTATTATAAGTATTAATACCATACCATATGAGACAAACATCCTCATTCTAATCCCAAAAGCCTAAGAAAAAAATAAGAAAACATAAAAAAACACTTCGTGCACGCACTCATCAACGCATGCAAACAAACATACCTCTACACACACGCACATGCACAGAAAACAAACCTATTTGAAACAACTTTGCTGTCAGCATTAGTATTTCCTGGTTATTTTTTTTTTTTTTTTTGAGGGTTCTATCCAGGATAAAAGTTGCCAATGATGTATGCCTGCTCCCTCCCCCTCCCCCTGTGTTGCTTTTATGATATTTTTTCCCCGTTACAATGTATCAACGGTGTGATGAATTACAATAGCATTAAGAATACCTTAGATATTTCAAACGTTTTAATTTTGTATACTGATGTAAAATATGAACGTGATTCCATTGCAAATGTTTAGGAAGAATCAGACAAACAATCATACACATTCTCTAAATTCTTTAGATTGAAAATCAATCTATGAGATTGTGGTTAGGAACAAATCCAAAATTGGCTTAAAGATTAGACTGACTTCTAAATCTATCACATTTAGAGTTTCAATGTAATTTGTTCCCCATCTAAATCTACGGAATTTAGAGAGCACGCGAGAATAACTATCATCAGTTGACCGAGATTGCTAATATTCCTCATAATTACGTACAAATATACTTATATAAACACGTCTTTGTATACATTACTGTGATGTAATTCCCTCGATACATTGGATAACATTCATTTAATCGAATATGCTCTTTCCCTAACACATATACACACAGAGAGACACACACGGACACACACACATGTTTTGATTGTACATAACGGCAAAGTAGTATTTTTCAGATTTTTTTTTTTAAGTATTGAACTTAATCTTTTTCAATGAAAAAATGTCTCTATTGTTGATAATGTAATTAGCATACTATGAGTTTCGTCTTAGGTTCTCTCAAGCCTTTTTCATCATTCACCACGAAATGAATCTCTACAAATTAAATCATTATGCTATAGTTCTTGACCCTCGAAGTGCGTGAGAAGTTATCGGGCAGAAAGCAGCATAATTATATTTAGATTGTTGTGAAGTGTTTCCCCCAAACAGACTTCATTTGGTGCAAGTCTGCCCAGAACACTTGTTGTTAGGCGATTATGTTTTTTTGCTACACTGACAACATATCACACTCAACCGAACGTTGTACTTCTATCTTTATTCGACGACGTCTGTACTGTTGTGTTCTTTCACAAAGATCGACATACGAAGTACTTTTTTCTTTTTGGAAATAGCAATAGTAAACAACTTTAATCAGATATCTAAATAAAGCTAACATGTTCTTCAAGATACAAAAAAATGACATATATGTGACCGTGCACCTCAAAACGAACATAAAGTCACACACAATGATTTTGCGTGAGGACTGAAAATAAGTGAAATGGGTCAACCCTAGCCGAACTTGACTTTTTCATGTTTTCTGAAGGAGCGGATCTTCTTTTACATTATGCTGAAATTTGATATCATAAAACGGGCAGAAAAGTGTGTTTTTTTTAGCAGTTTATGTCGAACATTTTTAGTAGAATAGTGTGATTAGGTGTGTCTTTAGAATCCTTTTTTCATTTCTGAAAAACCTTGTCCACACTCTTCACTTTCAACTCTAATAACTTTTGAAAGGATAGTGCTACTGCTTTCAAAGTTGGCATCAATTAAGAACAAAATGTGTTGATGAGGCATGCTCAACTTCAGTTTAATCTGATAATCCCTTCCTTGTTGTTACTCTGGTGGTTTACTTCCTGTTTTTTGTATCATTCTTCGCACAGCCAGCACGGTTTGGTAAAGATTAAGCGCTTGAATAGACACTGTACTTCAGAGCCTCTTTTCTCAGTTTACACTTTTCATGAGTTTGTGCTTTCTTTCCAATATTTAGATAGGTAAGGAGAGTCCATTTGATTTGAGTTATATATTATTTTAAAGCTTAAAGTTTGTTCTTTCAGGAAATGGTATTAACTAAAAATTCATGTCTGGCGACTTTTTGTTTGTTTTGAGGTGCAGGGTCACATACACAAATGATTATGTAAAATAGAAAATGTTAGGTAGGGGCCTATATGAATATTGAAATACAAACATTAATACTTACATAGAAACAGATATAAGTATATAATGCGCAGACACACGCAAACATATTTTATATCATAAGCAGTCAAGTAAGCCTATCAAATTCTCTTTCAACAAATCAACTGCATATGCCTTCAACAATGTTAAAACAATGCAAAATATTGGTCGGACACGAGGTTTAGATAGATCGTGATTAGAAAGACTGATGGGCTCACAAAAACTTTTGTTATAGACTTCAAGGCACCGGAATAGGGTCAGTCATGGTCAAAATCTAGTCTGCCTTGATGGATGCGTACGTCCTCATTAAACATTAAATTGCAATACCAAGTTGGAAATTGTTAGATTGAATACGTGCAGTTTTGACACAGAAAGAGAACAGATATTGATAGAAGAAAGTCCAATATTTTCAACAAAACCACTTTTTTCTGGTCAGAATAAAAAAAATAATCATGAATCTAGGCCATAAATGCAGACACTTTTACTTACATTTAGATTTTTTATTTGAAATGTAATTGTATTGATCAGATCTATTCTAAACTATTAACCTGCATAAATTTTATTTGAGATGGGGCTATAGGTTACCAAATTTTTTGTGAGAAACCTCTTATGGAATAACTTTCTAAGAGGAATTCAAAGATTATTTGATAAAAACTGGTGTTGAAATTGGTGAGAGATCCAGGAAAAGCGGGACCCACATTTCGCTAAGGCCACTTTGCGTTATTTTCATTCAATATCTCCGCCGTTCAAAAACTGATTTTCTTCAAATAAACGTTGAATATCTCAAAAAATAAGTATGCACTTTAGCATTCTATGGGTGATTTCTAATTATCACGCAACAAGTTCAAATGGAAAACTTTATCACAAAACAAGCTAACTCCATTCTCATTAAGTTGAGATATTTGTGATTAAAGCCGCAATAAAATAAAAGAAGGAAAATAGTAAGAAAATGTAAGATATTATATATTATAACTACTAGAGTATTCCTTGGTATGACACAAGTGAGGTATTACTGGAAAGGTTGAAATCTGATGTTGGACTTTGTAATACTTTGAAATGTTTAAAAATGGCATTCAGCTCATTTTGCAATGTTTTGTGTTTTTGTTTTCAAATCTTAATTCCAATCTGAACCTGAACTCAGGCCTACCGTCCCTTTAATTAATGTAATGCTATAGTGGAAAATAATCACAGTAAAAAAAAAAGTGAATTTTACTGCAAAAGTTATGAAAAGAGGAAACTCCTTGAACAATGATGATGATAGCCATCCAAACATGAATCAGGATGGACACATGCACACAAAACAAAACGACAAAGAGATTATTAACTCGTCATTAATTTAGTAGAGTGAGGCCAATAGGATCTGGAACTGTATTACAGCAGTACTTTCTTCTTCTTTTTTTTTTTTTTTGGGGGGGGGGGGGGGGGTGGCGTCCGAGGGGTCAACGCTTGTCTGTTCGATGTTTATTGAAATCATAATTAATTTCATGGGACCGGCAATTGTCAATAGGATTAATTTTATCATAGTGAGCCACTCTTCAGGACTTTGCTGTTCAAACAACATTTTTTACAGTCAACCATAAGTAGTTGAACTGAATGTTTAAATCCCATCGTATTGTGTAATGTAAAACAATGGGGGATAGAGCCTTATTGGTTAGTCTTCAATTCAATGTTATGTACTTTCCATGTTTGCATGATTATATTTTATTCCCATTTTGTTTAACAATATCAACAAAGCGAATCAAATCTCCAGTAACCCTCCGAACCCCATCCAGTCCAGAGCCCAGCGTACTGTATCGGGAGAGCATTCGGGTCCCACCATTCGAAGAAAGGAACGGAGCTGCCATGGCGACCGACCTGGATAGCCCCACCGCCGAAGGTCACCCAGTAGCGGTCAAACGCTGGCATTGTGGTCAACAAGGACTCGGTCGCATCGGATGTGGCAGTCGTAGTACATTCGGCCCCGGTCCCGGTACTCGATGTGCAGTCTCTCTGGAGAAAGAATGCAGTGTTGCCTGCTGCTCCGAAAACTGCATCAGAATTTTTTTAGCAAAGGCAAGGTGAAGATAATTATTAACGTATAATTCACTAGGATTAAAAAAAGAAAAAGTGTCCTTTTTGGAACCCAACTTGTATTCTCTGTTTCTCCTCCTCTCTTTCTCCCTTTATTTGTGTGGGGAATTTTATCTATTTTTTTTTCATCTATTTGTCTTTATACTAGATGTTCAAAAAACACATTTCCGATTTTTTTTATTCTTAATAATTCAAAAACTTTATATCAGATAACACTGCCATTGATAGGAGTGATAGCTGAATAGTGTACAATTTTCCTGGAAGAGGTTCATCTGATTGGTAATTCTCTAGATTGGCGAAATTCTACTCACAACGAACAGCAATTGACATGTACATGGCGCTGTTCATCTTGTCGGTCTCATGAGCCCTTTTTGCTTAGTATCGGTCTCGTGGGCTTTCTTTGCCTAGTGTCGGTCTCGTGGGTTTTCTTTGCCTAGTGTCGGTCTCGTGAGCCTCTTTTGCGTACTGTCGGTCTCGTGAGCCTTAATTGTGTAATGTCGGTCTCGTGGGCTTTCTTTGCTTAGTGTCGGTCTCGTGGGCCTTTTGTGCCTAGTGTCGAACTCGTGGGCTGTATGATTCATTGATGTCGCTCTCGTGGACCGTATGACTCGTGGGTGTCGGTCTCGTGGGATGACCCCTAGTAAACGGCTCATGAGTTTGACACTAGGCACAAAAAGGGTCACGAGACCGACACTACGCTAACAAAGCTCACGAGACCGACACCACGCAAAAGAGACTCACGAGACGGACACTAGGCAAAGAAGGCCCACGACACCGACAGGATGAACATCGCCACCTATAGCCCAATTAATTGTATAGGGTGTCCAGATAATGGCATAAGGAAGATATGAGAGATGGTAAAGGAGAGTTGCTTGGGTATTACCCCCTCAATTGACCTCCTTCACCCCGTGAACTGTTCAAAATATCTAATTGTGTTTGCGTGTGTTTGTGAAAAAAATAAACAAAATTCAATCAAAGTTCATGAGATATTTCAACATTAATTTCGAAAATGCCAAAAAGTAGGCAGAAAGGATATCTAATAAGGCCTACTTCAATAACTAAAGAAACGAGAAAACAGGGCGAAAAAAAAATACATGGGACCTGTCCACCGTCTAGCTAGAAATTGAGAAAGCCTATTAAAAATAGCACGATGGCATCTAAAATTGGAACCATACATCGTTCGTGTCCTCTATTATTTTTTTCGAACAATTTTATTCTATTTTTTTTTTTTGGGGGGGGGAGGGGGTGGGGGTCCCATGAAGAGGACGTTGTTAATAAAAACAAATGGTAACAATGTCGCCTCTCCCCGTAGCGTGACAGAACTGCCCCCTAAAAGCTACACGTGTAGACATACATACTTAACTCTTTATGTGCCACGTTCGCACGTCCGACTCAGTCGACGGCGCACAGTGGGCCAGAGAGATACCAAAGTGCGCCAAAAGTCACTTTGGGCACTTGGGATTTTTTAATTTTTGACATGCGCTCTTGAGAGGCAATACTTTGAAGAATATATCATTGAAATATTTAAATCATGTATGTACATTAAAGGGGTATATTTCCTACCTGAAGTAGCAAAATACAATATTTTAAGAGTTTCAAAGCAAATTGTAACCTCTTTAATAAATAAGTAATTTCAAAATGTAGTTTTCGAGATATCAACCTGTAATTTCTCCCACATATTTCTCAGAGTTCATTTTACGTTATGAATGCAGTAAAAATGCAAAGAAATTTAATGTTCATGAATATTTTACGCTAAATATCCTGGAAAAGAGGCTAATTATTTGTCTTTTTTAATATACCCTAATGAAAAGTTTAGATTGCCACGGATTTCCAACTAAATTATATTACCACCACATTCCCTGATGTCTCAGCTTTAGGCTGATACCAGATTTGGCTGCCACCTTTTGCCACTTTTTGTGTTAGAGCCGATTTTCCGTGACACATTACGTCTATTTTGGACCTTGCAGCCGCTAAGGAATGCTGTTATATCATACGGGGCGGCATGAGGGCGGCATTTTTTTTTATTTATTTATTTTTTTCCTCGCACGTTAAAGGCACAGAAACGTGAATAACACTGAATAAGAGGCAAACAGAGTTATAAAATATATGCAGATAGAACGTTATACACCAAAACACAGAGATTTTATTCTCATTGGTTACTCGTTGGAAGCAAAGTCTGTTGCTTTCCGGCCGCTCAGCAAAGTGTATAGGATCGCAGTTTGTGAATCCGATTGCAGGTCAATGTCAGACATTGCTCGCGTGATCCTCATCGGACGATCTTGCCTCATCGGATCATGCCTGACATGTCTGACATTGACCTGATAGGCGATCAATACAAGTCGGATTTATCAGACTGTGATCCCATACAATTTATGGGTTGTCGGAAGCAAAAAAAAAAACTTTGCTTCCGACGACTGATGAGAAAAAAAAAAATCATTGTGGAACGTGGATGAATTTATAATTTCATATGATAGTGATTCCGATAAATTTTTCATAAAAAAAAAAATCTTTTTATTTTAGCTTTTCCAAGTAAGCTTTCATACACGGCAGACTCATTCTTAGTTGCTATGTCATAACCTTTCATTTTCCTGATTGCTGACTCCACAAAATGGTTTTTGCACTTGTATGAATTGATATGGCATAGGCCTAAGGTTATATTATGAAGTAGAGAGATAAGAACTATATCGGAGATTGATTTTATATCGCACATTTATGTCCTGCTAGAATAAAGTGAATAAATTCACCCACTACAGCGTACATCATAAACTTATATTCTAACTAGTTTACACGGACAACAGTATCAGTTTGCAGTACGTGTGTAATTTGGAACTTTCAGCATAAATTTGATTCTTTTAACGAAACCCGAATGTTTATACACTTTCTATGACATGTAAGCATCGTGTATTCAATGGTAGTATATAAGCAGTGTCAGTGAATGTGAAAAGATAAACTAATCTTTAAAGAAAAAAATAACAGCCTAAGATTTGCATTGCTTTATTCGTCATTTACAGACAGATTTTTGGTAGCCAATGAAAAAACAGCATCACAGTGACGTCATATGAGTTTGAAATTATGTTCAATCAATTCTACGCCCCCAATTACCCTTAGACACCAAATTTGGGTAAAACGAAACCCCGGAATATAATTTTGGCGCACTTTGAGCTCATTCTGGCCCACTGTGCGGCGTGCCAACTTCGCATATTCTGCTCAACAAACAAAGCCGCCAAGACCGATCGATGAACCGCTAATTACTGCTAATCCCGCGGCACAATGAAAGCATTCCTCGTGCTTTTGTTTCCTCTCATATACGGCTTCTATTCTATTTGGTGATCGACTATCAAGCGATTTCCAAACTAGATTTGCTCGTACATTCTAAGTTTCTGTCACGATTTTATGTGCAAAAGTCATGCCTTTACAGTAATGTAGCAACTGGTCATTCAAATTACACATTGAAAATAGAGTCGTCATACAATTTATATCGAAACAAAGCTTGGCATTCCTCTTTAACTTTGCCTGCTATTATGCCCATCTTAACAGAAATCTGTGGAAGTTATACAAATTGGAAAAAACATAATTCTTTCTAAAAGCATGACTACCTTTGTGTCTCAGAATAACATGGCACATAGGGGTTTCCACCATGGCACATAAAGAGTTAATGGCGTAGTAGATCTGTACATGATGCTGCACAATCTCTCGCTCGATAGCGTGACGAAGTTGCATCCGCCAGTATATAATTTTCCCCTTCATGAAACATCCTGTACAGGTACATATTTGTAATTGACAATATGTGACCCGTTACAACAAAAGGATTCTAAAGTCGCTGACGGCTGAGCCAAGAAAATCGAGTTTGAAGTCCCATCATCAAAATTGGTCAAAACTATCGGAATTCTGTTTGTGGCATAATTTTGTAGTCTAATGTTTTGTCTATCATCTGCCGAAATTTTGAAGCTAAATGATTAAAGGAAAGGCAAGAAATCAGCGTTTCCCTGGGCCATGATTTTTCGATTTTCAACGTATTCCACAGAAACGTGTCCGAAGATTTGGACTTAGCGCCGTGACTAGACTCCGCCGTTTGGGAATAGCAACGAGGAAGTGATCTTATTCAGGGGCGGCGCAGCCGTGGGGGCCGTGGGGACTAACGACGGTGCCAAGGCTGCGAAATTTTGAAATGTTCATAATTTCGCAGAGGGACTTCACGGATGCAAACTGACGCAAGTAACCGTAACCAAACGTAACTAAACGTAACTGAATGTAACTACCCGTAGCTTGGACGTAGACCATCCGCAAAAAAAAAAAAAAAAAAAAAAAATCCCGTCCGTTTGCTTTCGCTTACGTCCACCGTAAGTATCCGAAATCAACCGCAAGTTAACATATCACAACACTTTCGGCCGCTTACTGATATTTGCGGACAGTTACGGATGCTGCGGACGATTACGTCCTTCGACATTTTCCGTCTTCCACTCGCATGGGAACACAGAGACTCGTGGAAAGCCACACACCTCATGTTGCCAAGCTGCAGCGCATTTACCTGAAGGAATGCAACGACACAGTCGGAGCGGTGGAGAGGCAGATCCAAATTATGGAATTTCTCCCACAAATAGTCATTTGAGGTGGCTCCCATATATTCATGACATCGGTTGATCCTTGGTGCTCAACTTTTTTTTCTTGCACTCTTTGAATGTATATTTTTCGAAAGAGGCAATATTCTAGGTAGGAGATGGGGTAACAGGATTTCATTCACTTTTCTGGCCGGGGAAGGTGTGGGACAGCAATAACTATATAAAATGAGAACGAATTTAGTATTTCTCTATGGTCTTACCCACTTTACCCTCCATGGATTGTATATATATATATATATATTTTTTTTTTAATATTGTACTGGGGTGTGGGAGGGGTGTTTGAAAGTCTTGATGTCTTTTTTTTTCTGGAAATTTAATGCGCATTGCTTTATTAAAAACATCTCCTTAACATATTCCAATATGTCATGAATATCGCTGCACAACGACAGCGTAACCACAGTTTGTCTATTCCATGACAGTACGTACTTTTTTTCTGACTCTGATGTTTAACTTATCGATCTATGTTGTATTTTATTTGTGGTGTAATTATGTTATGTATTCTTTACATTTATGACGTTCATTCATATTTCAGTTGCACAAATAAAAATCAAACTTCAAGTTCAAAATTTCATATATCTTTTATTACTGTAAAGCAAATTAAAGGATTACGATGTTTTCACAACTTGTACGTAATTCAATTCCAGTTTTCCCCAGTGTACAATGTAAGACAGTCTGATATGTGATAACCTTGCTGTCAAAATACACTGACTTTAAATAGCAGGGATCGTCACAGAAAACTTATTGTCCATAATTATTTCTAACAATCTGTAAATATACGTAACTATCCGAAAATATACGCAACTCTCCGCAAGTGTTCAGAACTATTGTGTGCCGATTCGTAAGAATATCCGTAAGCGGACGCAAGTATTCGCATCTGGTTTGTCCGTATCGCCCGCATTTTTCCCCATTTTTTTTTTTTTTTTACACATTTTCTAGCGACGGCAAAGGAGCCGCTGGAGTCCGCAGAAAAAAATGATTTTATTGGATGTAACGCCGGACGCGGAGCATTATGAGACTGGGGCCTTAGTGAGCCAATCAGAAGGCGCTGTGGTTGCTAGAGGCGGAGCTTATTCTCAATTGGCACCATCATACGGATGGGTGATTCTCACCTCACATAATCGCCGCTTGGACATTGCCTTTGAGAAAGAGGTGAATCTTCAAAGCCCGTTTTCTCGAAATGTTGTCAGGCTTTATACCATTTAAAATGTGCATGATATTTTGCTGTATTTGCCCACTTACGCTGCCGGAGAATACAAGTTAGTCCATGGGCCAAGACCCGAAAAATGGGTTGTTGGTACCACCTGAGGTGGCACAACCTTTTTGGTGTCAGTTTGTTTGTCGGGCATAAATATGCTTGTCAAGCTATGATAGCATTTCCAAATGAGTAGCTTAGTCATAATAAATGATTTTTTAACCAATTTGGTCTCGTTTTTATATCCCTATACTTCTGAATCGAAACTAACCGCTATACAAAGAAGAGCACTGTCTTCCGTATGTCCACAGGTGTTCTGTTGTAAACGCTGTGCGCTTAGTCTTTATTCAAGGCAGCGAAGGGAGTATCCAAAGGGTTATGATGTCCACAGTTGTCACGCAGTGCGCTTAGTCTTTATCTAGACCAATGTACCGTTATCATATCTAAAGTTCCTCATAAAAGGGATTATCTATACTGTTTTTATACTACCCTATCAACAAATACATCAGTTTTAAACAAAAATCACTCTATTCATTATTCATTATAATGTATCGTAGTGTACCGGTACATTGTTTTTGCATTAGCTCATATTGTTGGATGGAAATAACGCGACATTGGCGTGGTATTAGCGTTTTCACCGTAGCGTTTTCGCCGGAAAATGATAAATAATTGAAAAATACGGTAAAATTCACGAGGAATTGCTTTTGTTGTTGTTGTTGTTTTTAGATAAAAGGATATACACTGTATCATACGCTTTGGATATTCCCTTCGCTATCTAGAATAAGGACTAAGCGCTGTGGACATCATAACCTTTGGATATTTCCTTCGCTGCCTTGAATAAAGACTAAGCGCACCGCGTTTACAACAGAACACCTGTGAACATACCATAGAGCTGCATTTTACAGCTCTATGGAACATACAGAAAACTGTGCTCTTCTTTGTATAGCGGTTAGTTTCGATTCAGAAGTATAGGGATATAACAACGAGACCAAAGTGGTTAAAAATTCATTTATTATGACTAAGCTACTCATTTGGAAATGCTATCTTAGCTTGATAAGCATATGTATGTCCGACAAACAAAATGACACCAAAAAGGTTTTGCCACCTCAGATGGTACCAATATCTGGCCTGGCCCATGGACTAAGTGTCTTATATCAATGCAAAGCGTAGGAAACGGGCAATGTGATTCAATGAAAAAGTGAATTTTCAAAATTCCCGACTTTTGTCTAAAACCGTTGTCGCCGGTCACATTTTACTTGTACAATGCCAGAAATGTATCACCAAATGTGTGTTCCGTATATAAAGGTCCTATTACTTATCGACTGTCTTGACTTTATTAGCTTTTAGGTTATCTGATTTTATCTTACCTGATAAGAAATTTCCAGAATGCAATTAATGTAAAGAATAATTTGTATAATTACATCGGTGAGAAAAGACAACACATTTGGATGCTGCTTTTCCACCTTTTCCCTTTGGAAAAAAAAAATGAAGAAAAACAAGATAATGAATAGAAAGTATTCTTGAGACACGGGAAGGGAGAACTCACAGAGAGAAAAATAGCCGAAAAATATACCCCCAAAAAAAAGAAAACCAAAAGAAATTATGAAATAAAGCCCGTCAGAGAAAAAAAAAAGATAAAAGGGAAAAGAGAAATCACCTGGTGAGAAAACAAAAATGAAGGAAACAGAAAATAAAAGGGGTGGTGAAGAAAGGAAATAAGAAATAAAGCCTGTCGAAAAAGAATGGGGGCTGGGAAAACATTGACTTGACTATCCCTGTGCCTGGTTGGGTAACCCTGTATAGGGTCGCTGTCTCTTTGTGACCACTCCCCTACTATTACCACTCATGCATTATGATCCCCCCCCCCCCCTCCCCCATGCTCGATGGCTCCAGAATATTGAAGACGGAGAAAATGGTTTGAATGCATATGACCAATAACAATCATCCCTTCAAAATATTGGTCAGCAAGGAGGAAGGGGGGGGGGAAGAACCGTGCACATTGGTGCTGCTTTGTTATTCTGGCTGCTAAATGGGGTAGGGCATTGTCAATTACCTAGGCCCCCTTGAGCTCACATCCCATCCCTTCGACCCCGTATCTAGAAAAAAAAAATAATAAATCCATGAAATTTTTCATGACATCAAAATGAATTTATCTCTTATTTGTGAAATTTCGGTTTCAAAAGGTACTACTTCCACTTTCGGTTTCAAAAGCTACAACATCCACAAAAATATGAAAATGATCAATTCCTTGAGAATAAATGTATAAACCTGGATTTTTTTTTTTCAGAGAATGGTTTTAATGTTGTATCATACAGCAGTATAATGTGGGGAGATATCATTCCAATCTGAACTTGCTAAATCTGGTAATAAAAAAAAAAGAAAGGAAATCAAGTTTTTCTCAGAACTTCAAATTATGGATGTACTACCTTTTGAAACCGAACTCTTCAAATACATAAAACATGTATAAATAAATAGAATAAATAGATAAACATATAAATGAATGAATGAATAAATGTGACCCGCTACAACAAAAGGATCCGAAAATCGGGGAGGACAATTTTCTGAAAATGGCATGACAATATTTCCTTCCTCTTCTACTTCAATTTCATATATAGCACGACTCATAAAAGAACTTGGTTGTGTAGATATCGATGATTTTATTAGCGCATCTCAAGTGGTTGAGGAAATCAGAGTTTCGAGAAAAACGCCTTCAAAGTTTTCCTTCAGACGCTATCACGACCAAGGGGAGGCGAGACAGTTGAGTTTTGATCACCGCTTGACAATAGAATAGCGACCTCTGCGATGTTCATTCAAGCGTAGCGCTAGCGGTCTACGCACGACCAATCGGTAATGAGGATGCCACGCACTGACCAATAAGATCACTTCCTCGTTGGTAGGAGCGAAGTCTACCTGCGGCGCTGAACCCAAATTTTCGGACACGTTTCTGTTACATTGAAAGTCGGAAATCATTGCCCGAAAAAAAAAAAACCCGCCGATTTCTTGCCTTTTCTTTGCTCATTTAGCTTCGAAATTTCGGCAGATAATAGGCAAAAACATTAGACTACAAAATTATGCCAAATACGGAAATCCCATTGACTTGACCAATTTTGATGACGTGACTTCAGATTCGATTTTCTCGGCCCGGCCTTCAGCGACTTAAGGATCTTTTTGTTGTAGCGGGTCAAATGAATATATATATATATATATACATATATATATATATATATTATATATAAGTAAATAAATGAATAAATAGATAGATAAATAAACAAACAAATAAATAAATAAATAATATAAATAAATGAATAAATGACTAAATAAACAAATAAATAAATACATTAAAAGGTAATGGAAAGAACGGAATAATTACTTAAACGATACATGCTACTCTGGGCTGAGTTAACTGCAGACAGGGAGACTTGGGCATCGTTGTTAGCGCTGACTTCAAACTCCAAACTCGATACACCTCCGGTCAGGTCGATCCCAGGAAACAAGAAAACTCTATTGGAAGTTCCTCCATCTGGCGTGTAAATCAGCGGGCACGCTATATTTTGCAAATCAGGGTAGAAGGGTGGATACACCTGTAAAAACGTTACTTTATCAACAAGTGCACCACAAATAAGACGCGTAAAGTCACGCGGATAACATTAGCGGATTAATGCCTTGGACATAACCATTATTAAAGTGTCAGACAGAAGGAATAGTTATAAAAAAGTACAACGACTCTTAAGTTTTGCATAATAATGTATTTCAAATGGTTATCCAAAGTGTCGATTGGAATACATCATGCATGTTTATACATTTGCATAATGTGCTCATCTTTACTTATCTCCTTATTTATATTTCACTCATTGGTGGGGGCATGAAAAGTGGCTCGTGCTGTGTAGATTCCTAACCAAATGAAATGATATGAATTAATGATGTGTATGAAGAAAGGAAACGAGAAAAATTAAACCTTGGCTTTATACATGTCAACGGGATTGTAAAGTATTTGTTTTGATTTGTTTTATATAATTATTGCATTATATATAAGGCTCATTATGGCATTTAGATAATATTATTGTTCTGTTAGTGGATCATGATAAAGACATGATGACAGGCCGAAAGCTCCATTGATTAAAAGGGAGAACAAGGTAGAGAGAAACATCCGCCTCAAGTCTATTTTTTTTTTGTAAAATATGCTACCCACAATGAGGCACCGCGTATGTTTGGGAAGGGAACAATCTCTCTCACTATCATAACATTCATTATATGTGACCCTGCACCTCAAAACAAACAAAAAGTCGCCAGACATGAATTTTTAGTTAAGACCATATTCTGAAAGAGCAGACTTTAAGCTTTAAAATAATGCATAACTCAGATCAAATGGACTCTCCTAACCTATCTAAATATTGGAAAGAAAGCACAAACTCAGGAAAAGTGTGAACTGAGAAAAGAGGCTCTGAAGTACAGTGTCTATTCAAGCGCTTAATCTTTACCAAACCATGCTGGCTGTGCGATGAATGCGACAAAAAACAGGAAGTAAACCACCAGAGTAACAACAATGAAGAGATTATCAGATTAAACTGAAATTAAGCATGCCTCATTAACACATTCTGTCCATAATTAATGCCAACTTTCAAAGCAGTAGCACTATCCTTTCAAAAGTTATTAGAGTTGAAAGTGAAGAGTGTGGACAAGGTTTTTCAGAAATGAAAAAGGGATTCTAAAGACACACCTAATCACACTATTCTACCAAAAATGTTCGAGATAAACTGCTAAAAAAACACACTTTCCTGCCCGTTTTATGATACCAAATTTTAGCATAATGTAAAAGAAGGCCCGCTCTTTCAGAAAATATGAAAAAGTCAAGTTCGGCTAGGTTGACCCATTTCACTTATTTTCAGTCCTCACGCAAAATCAGTGTGTGCGACTTTATGTTCGTTTTGAGGTGCACGGTCATATATATATATATATATATATATATATATATTGATATATATATATATATATATATATATATATATATATATATATTGATATATATATATATATATTGATATATATATATATATATATATATATATATATTGATATATATATATATATATATATATATATATATATATATTGGATAGGCCTATTATACATGAAGAGCTTTCTTCTAAAAGGCGCTAAATCCGTCATTTTTCGTTGGATTTACCACGTTTTGTGGCGGAATCCAACATTGTGGGGATGGGAATAAGATAGATGTGACTCCTTTCTCTCGAACTTCCTTGCTTTAATACATGCACCGCGATTCATTTCTGATGCTTGATGCAACCAAGGCGCTTAACTCCTTGATGCAACAACTACATGGATCCTACATAGGAGCTTCAAACATAAGCTTCTTGGTCCATGCAACGCACGATCACATTTCTGATGTTGCTGAGCTTATTAATTATCGAACTTCTAAACTCTCCATGTGTGTATATTTACAAAGGTTGCTGTCAACATTAACAGATTTATTCGAAATTCATGTTTAACGCAAGTCTTTTGAGAAAGAAAATGTTATGACTGCTATTCGTTTCCTATTGACTTTTTGTTTATCATCACTTTCAATTTCATTGACAAAAAAAAAGTTTAACATCCCATGTCTCGTGAAAAGACATTTCCGTTGCTTTACGTACATACGGAGGATAACATCTACCTTACGTCAAACGTCACAATCAAACGTAGGTTTCGTGTAGCCTATTGGCGAAATATCTGTTACAAGCTGTTGAATCATCTTCGTATATCAAAAATATATTGATTAATAGATATGTTGATTTATCTTATTATGATTGCTACAAACCTGTGGTTTCGGGTACTGTTGTTACTTCGGTTGTTGGAGGAGCTGTTGTTGTTCCTGCTGAGGTAATGATCGGTGTAGTAACAGCGCTTGTGACTAAAGCAAGAAAACCACTCGTACATGCAGTCTATTGATTTGACTGTTAGATAAATTCCTTACAAATATATGTGTGACTTTCTTGGTTCAAAGAATTTGTCCTTCCTTCTTTAGGATGGGTTTGGGGGAGACAGGGAAAGAAATCGAAAGACAAGAAAGTAATGACCATGTTTATCTCGTGTTATATTCGTAGCATATTTTAATCTTTCTTATTTAAGTCCTTTTAAAAGAACCGTTCCTATTTGAGAAAGGAATAGAAAGCTACGTCCTCGTAACTCATATTTGTATACCTCTTTATTTCTGTACCGGTAATCTGAATGTTGGAGGGATAGTAGTTTGTCGTTTGTAGCCGACAGTCAAGAGGTAAAGACCAAGAGACTGAAAAAAAAAAAAGATGCCTCAGCAGTTTTGCGAAATAGCAGCGCTAATTGCCTATTGAAAAAGTAAATTTCGAATAGCTACAAAAAAACAAACAAACAAAAATAATTTTATTCTCTGACAACGCTGTTCATGTTGTGCATCCAAATAATAACATTCACGCGTAACAAATCTTTGAACAACGAAAGGTGAGCCTCCTGCTATCAAGGAATGATAACCCAGCAACTGTCATCTTGTTTTGCCGTTGATAGCATGAGTCGGTGAATGGAAGTGGTGGTGTATTAAATGGAGCAATATTGTTTGAAGTTCTGTATTTTGGCTATTACTTTGTAAAAGCATTGTTCGGTTCTCGTTTTTGAAAGAGTTGTTTAGTATCCTTATGTGTCAATGTTTTGCCTTGCAAAGAAACCACAGTAAAGGACGCTAACTACCTTTATTTCTCACACGCTATCTTTACTATTAAAGTTAAACAATGAATACGATTACTTTCCTAATGACATTTCGAAATGCATTAAAAACGTTTCTGTCACTTTTCGATGTATAACATTACCGTTTATATTTGTTTATTGTAAATTTCCATTTTATTAATAGAAAAATTATTACACATACTTTAGTATGTGTCATAAAAATATAATACACATAATACTTTGTTTTTTGTACATTAGGTAATGTCCAGGGAATAACATCTAGCTTTAATACGTACGTTATGTAAGACATCTAAGATAGACTTCAGGCAGCCTATTGTTGTAAAAGATGTCTTGAATACTCATCTTAATTTTTCAAAAATATTATTATGTTGGAATTTTTTTTTCTTACCACAATCGGTTACAAACCTTCAGTTGTTTCAGGGGCTGTTGTTACGTCTGTTGTTGGAGGAGCTGTTGTTGCATGAGTAGTCGAGACAGTGGTATCAACAAATGTTGTTGGAGCTGCGGTCGTTGCATCTGTTGTCAACTCAGCGCTTGTAACTGAAGTAAGATAACGTGTGTAAAATGCAGTCTATTGATTTGGCCATTAGCTAAATTCCTTACAAATACATTATGTGTGACTTTCTTGGTTCCAAGAATTTGTCCTTTCTTCTTTAGGATGGGTTTGGGCGAGACAGGGAGAGAAAGTTTGTTGAAAGACAAGAAAGTAATGACCGTGTTTATCCCGTGTTATATTCGTAGCATATTTTAATCTTTCTTATCTAAGTCCTTTTAAAAGAACCATTCTTATTTGAGAGAGGGATAGAAAGCTATGTCCTCCTTACTCATATTTGAATACCTCTTTATTTCTGTACCGGTAATCTGAATGTTGGAGGGATAGTAGTTTGTCGTTTGTAGCAGACAGTCAAGAGGTAAAGACCAGGAGACTGACAAAAAAAAATGCCTCAGCAGCTTTGCGAAATAGCAGCGCTAATTGGCTATTGAAAAAGTACATTTTGAATAGCTACAAACAAACAAACACAAATAATCTTATTCTCTGACAACGCTGTTCATGTTGTGCATCCAAATAATAATATTCACGCGTAACAAATCTTTGAATAACGAAAGGTGACCTTCCTGCTATCAAGGGATGATAATCCAGCAACTATCATCTTGTTTTGCCGTCAATAGCAGGAGTCGGTGAATGGAAGTGGTGGTGTAAATGGAGCAATATTGTTTGAGAATCTGTATCATGGTTATTACTTTGTAAAAGCATTGTTCGGTTCTCTTTTTTTGAAAGAGTTGTTCAGTAATCTATGTGTTAATGTTTTGCCATGACATAGAAACCACAGTCAGGGACGCGAACTACCTTTATTTCTTACTCGCTATCTTTATTATTAAAGTTGAACAACGAATACGATTACTTTTCTAATGACATTTCGAATGCATTAAAAACGTTTCTGTCACTTTTCGATGTATAACGTTACCATTTATATTTGTTCATTGTAAATTTCCATTTTATTAATAAAAAAAATATTACACATCCTTTACTATATCTCGTAAAAAGTATATAATATGTTACCCTGCACCTCAAAACAAACAAAAAGTCGCCAGACATGAATTTTTAGTTGAGACCATATTCTGAAAGAGCAGACTTTAAGCTTTAGAATGATGTATAACTCAAATCAAATGAACGCTCATATCCTATCTAAAGCACAAACTCAGGAAAAGTGTGAACTGAGAAAAGAGGTTCTGAAGTGCAGTGTCTATTCAAGCGCTTAATCTTTACCAAACCGTGCTAGCTGTGCGATGAATGGGGCAAAAAAAAAACAGGAAGTAAACCACCAGAGTAACAACTCACATTAGGAAATGTTAGGAAATTAGCAAACAAAGTTTGTCGTTTGTAGCCGACAGTCAAGAGGTAAAGACCAGGAGACTGAAAAAAAAAAATGTCTCAGCAGCTTTGCGAAATAGCAGCGCTAATTGGCTATTGAAAAGGTACATTTTGAATAAAAACAAACAAACAAATAAGCATAAATAATCTTATTCTCTGACAACGCTGTTCATGTTGTGCATCCTAATAAATCACGCGTAACAAATCTTTGAACAATAAAAGGTGAGCTTCCTGCTATCAAGGAATGATAATCCAACAACTGTCATCTTTTTTTTTGCCGTTGATAGCAGGAGTCGGTGAATGGAAGTGGTGGTGTAAATTGAGCAATAATGGCACTTGTTTGAGAATCTGTATTATGGCTACTACATTGTAAAAGCATTGTTCGGTTCCTTTTTGTGAAAGAGTTATGTGTTAATGTTTTACCATGAAAAAGAAACCACTGCTGACAGTCAGGGATGCTAGCTACCTTTATTTCTTACACGCTATCATTACAAAAGTTAAACAATGAATAAGACTACTTTTCTAATGGCATTTCGAAAAGCATTAAAAACGTTTATGTCGCTTTACGTTGTATTACATTAACATAGTATATATTTCGCATCCTAATATGTGTCGTGGGAAAAAATATTTGCGTTGCATTAGGTAGGCCTAATGTCAGAGTATATCACCTAGCTTATGCATGTTATGTAAGACATGTACGCATTGATAGAGTTCAGGCTATTCTCCAAAAAATTCTTCGTTTATTATTATATATATGTGACCCTGCACCTCAAAACAAACAAAAAGTCACCAGACATGAGTTTTTAGTTAAGATCATATTCTGAAAGAGCAGACTTTAAGCTTTAAAATGATGTATAAATCAAATCAAATGGACTTTCCTAACCTGTCTAAATATTGGAAAGAAAGCACAAACTCAGGAAAAGTGTGAACTGAGAAAAGAGGCTCTGAAGTACAGTGTCTATTCAAGCACTTAATCTTTACCAAACTGTGCTGGCTGTGCGATGAATGGGACCAAAAACAGGAAGTAAACCACCAGAGTAACAACAATGAAGGGATTATTGGATTAGGCTGAAATTAAGCATGCCTCATTAACACATTCTGTCCATAATCAATGCCAACTTTCAAAGCAGTAGCACTATCCTTTCAAAAGTTATTAGAGTTGAAAGTGAAGAGTGTGGACGAGGTTTTTAAGAAATGAAAAAGAGATTCTGAAGACACACCTAATCACACTATTCTACCAAAAATGTTCGAGATAAACTGCTAAAAAAACACACTTTCCTGCCTGTTTTATGATACCAAATTTTAGCATAATGTAAAAGAAGACCCGCTCTTTCAGAAAATATGAAAAAGTCAAGTTCGGCTAGGCTGACCCATTTCACTTATTTTCAGTCCTCATGCAAAATCAGTGTGTGCGACTTTATGTTCGTTTTGAGGTGCACGGTCACATATGTATATAATTATATATATATATATATATATATATATATATATATCCATTACTAATTGTGTTGATTTTTTTGGTTGTTATCATAATCGGTTACAAATCTTCAGTTATTTCAGGGGCTGTTGTTACGTCTGTTGTTGGAGGAGCTGTTGTTGCATGAGTAGTCGGGACAGTGGTATCAACAGATGTTGTTGGAGCTGCGGTTGTTGCATCTGTTGTCAACACTGTGGTAACGGCCGGTGTGGTAACAACACTAGTGGCTAAAGTGAGAGAAACATGTGTAATGACGTTTATAAATTTGGCTATTTGCTAAATTAAATTTATGTTAAGTGTACTTTCCCAGTTCAAAAACATAGCCAGGATGTTGGTAGGATGGGTTGGGGCAAAATGGGGGAGAAATCCGAAAGCAAATAATTGAGTACCTGAATATAAGAACAACCCAAGTCCATTAGAGAAAATTTAGGAAAAATAGAAATGAATAAATAACTTCTTACTGCTTTTAGTGCTTTCAGTTATTGGGATGTTATTCATACAAATTGGAATCTAAAACAGTCACTTGAATGAGTATCTGTATTTGCATGACTTCGTAAATGGTTTACAAAGATGATAGCCAAATTTGGACTTGGGTCGTTCTTATTATTCAGGTACTCAATTTGCAGCAAAGCTTAGGTCGTGTTCTAGAAAGCTTATCAAAAAAGAAAAAAGAAAAGGTAATCCAACTTTGGCGGGGATAAGATTTCTTAATTGTTAGCTATGTAGAGCAAAACGGTGGTTGTGAGGAGAGAAAAACTCTTCCTCTTCCCTTTGGTTCTGTAATTATGTGGACAAACAATGTCAAGCCTGACTGAGCACATGAACTTTTAGTTTTCAAATGGAGGAACGATGAATGGCTGAATGAATGAGTGAGATCTGCCAATGAAAGCCACCAAATAAATAAGTCAGCTTGCACGAATGCATGTTTGTGTGTGTGTGTGTGTGTGTGTGTGTTTTGATTTCTTCGAACATTATTTTTATGTTCCATAAACGTTAACCCTAACTATAGGCGGGGGGGGGGGGGGGGGAGGGGCTCGGAGAAACGGGCCTTTTATCACTGTGGACAAATCATTACATTGATATCTATAGGTTTTCGTTACAGATAATTGAGTATATGAATATAAGAACGACCCAAGTCCAATTTTTGGCCAAATTCAGTTTGACATGGGAAATTGTAGCTTATCCATGGACTCATCTTGTGTATAAATGATAAATCCTAATTACCCCCGGAAGTGCCTGAAATGAATGAGTTAAATCTTATATTAATGTACGAATGAAGGACTTGGGTCATTCTTACATTCATATAATAGCGCCCTCTCTCATCCTTCTCCCATCTCTATAGCAGAATATCATGTATATGAATCAAAGAACGACCCAAGTCCACCACACAAAATGGCCTCTCCACAATTAATGTAAATGTTAATTGTCAAAATAATGTATGTTCTAATTTGTATATACAATGTCGCCTTCCCATCACAGTTAAATAGAATATTATTGGACAAATAAAAAAGATATGAAGTTTTTTTTAGTTTACTCGAAATGATCTTCCATGGACTTGGGTCGATCTTATATTCATATACTCAATTATTCCGACGGTTCGTTAATCAGAAAATGAAATAACGTTCGCTATTCAGAAAGCTCGTTAAACCGAAAGTAAAATGAGATTCAAAAGGTTTGTTTACCCTGAAATTGAAAAAAAAAAATATTCCAGAGGTTCGTGAACAAAAAGAAATAACCACTAAACGAAGTAAGGAAGGCCTATGTAACTCTGAATATTTGTTAGTATTATTCATAATCAACTTCTCCAAAATAAAAATAACGCGGTAAAAGTGTTTTGATGATAAAAAAGTAATAAGTTCAAGCTGAAAGTCCATGGTTCTTTGTGCGTCAGAGTGTAACAACGAAACAGAAGTATTATTGTAATTCAATTTATGAAGGTGTGGGCCTACATCAGCGCTTGCTGATGATGAAATCATGTGCAGTATATGCAGCATGCGACACGTAGCAAGAGCGACATGTGGTAGCAAGTGTGGACGGAACTACTGTACAGGACATGATATAGCTGTTACATATTGTGCGGTAAGATACGTTGTTTTAAGACTTGTAGTACTGTGCTATTTTCAAGTGCATAACTGAGTTTATTTTAGTACCCGTGAAGAACACGATCCTAATAGACAACTATCATCAATGCCCTCAATTGACTTTCTGTTGCCTTTTTTTTTTTAATCCCCGCCTACAGAATCGGCTCCTCAAATATTGGTATTTCCTACAAGCATCCTATGTAGTTTCCACTGACGATAAAATGGGGGAGGACAGAAGCGATCAATACCCTCGTTGATTTAGGTTTTTCGTAACACGCAAGCTTGCCATTTTTTTTTTTTTTTTTTTTTTTGGGGGGGGGGGGGAGGGGAGTGTATTGTTTGGCCAACTTGCGGCAAACTCCGACGCAGCCGACACAAAACGGGCACCGACTCATTCACACAGCGGCACTGACACAAACGTACCGAAGTTTACATTCGGGCTACCGTATTGGACGGAATCAATAATGATAGACCTGTCCTTTGATTGGCTAAATGTCTCACACGCCCATTCCCTTCGCCGTCATACAGCGTGTTCCAGACCTATAAAAAAAAAGGTAAACTACGTTCAAAGATCAGCTATGCCAGAAATACACGGTTTATTCTTTTCAAATGTTTACTATAGTCCCAAGTACCTCAACAGTTCAAATTGACTTGAGTCAACTTGTTACAGATCAAAGAGTCAGGGCCCTTCGAAGGTGAAGGGTACAAAATCTACTTTTCTAGGTTTTAGTTTGCAAAGTATCCACCTGTCAATTCAATTCGACTCAAGTAATTACGAAAATGTATCAACAGTAAGACTTTGAAGTCAAACACTAGAGACAGGTGGGCTTATAAAGCTGCCATTACATTTCGATTGAAATACTAAGGGCAATGTATTACCGGTGATACTACGAGTTCATCTCGCAAGACTTAAGATTCAGTTCAGATTTTTTCCCTAGTAATGGATCACTTATATCTAGAGACCCAGAGGCATATCGCGCTATCATCTCGATTCGACCGGAAAATTCATTGCCAGTATCACTGGTGATAATTCGAGGTTTCAGTTTTGCACTAGGAACAGATTTTCACAGGCACATAGATCTGTCATCGTAGTTCGCTGAGTACTTGGAAAAATGTATCATGGGTAATAATTTCAGCTCAGTGCACCGTTATAAACATACATGCATGCATAATGTCACGGGGAGCCTCCTAGGTGCAAATTCATTGTCATCTTAGAAAATATGGTATAGTTTTGGTTGTGATCTTAATAAAATGTGGGTTCTATACCTTTTATTTGTACCATTTGTATTTTGCGCGCGCGTGTGTGAATGTGTGTGTGTTTGAGATATCGCAGCCATTTCAAACCAAATCTTCATCAAAAATAGACTTTGAAATTCATTTTAGAATTGTTTGTTCTGTCACATTTTATAAGAGGTTTCTTTGATGAATACGCTGTTCATATTTCATTAGTAGTTTCTCATTAAAAACAAAAACAAAACTTAAGCCCAATCTCTACAAAAACTGTACCATCCCTTTAAGAAGTAATATTTGTTGTGATTCTTATTTTTTTTTTCTACACATAGATGGTGGTATTTACCAGAGGCAAAACTGTTATGATTGGTAATGCACCTTTTTAATATTAGACAATGGTCCCGGACAACTTTATTATCTCTTCTGCATTCATATCAGTGACCACTCGTGGTCTCTTTGCACCTAGGAAAACTAAGTAATCGCATATGGAAAGATAATCATGGATTTACTATGTATACCATTGTTTGACACCTTGTTTAAGATGTCAAGCTGATTTTTCATTAATCAAGGAAGTGCAATGGAGACTTCAAGGTTGATTTTATCCACTGCATGTCACCTTCATTATAAGGTTTGGATTGTCCCTTATAAACGTGAATAAAACAACAACAACAACAGCATTCTAGACCCGAAGCGTGACGTAGTTTTTCAATAAATTTACTTAATACTCGAAGAGGAATTCACGGATTAGAAGTGAAACTCAGGGAGCGGCAAAACTTGCGACTGGCGATATGGCCGGGTCGGGCCGGACCTGTAGCGATAGGGCTTCTCCGTTTCTTTCGTGGCGTTAAAGTCGTCTGTTAGTAGCTGAGCATAAGCACGGATATGAAAATGCATTTATATATATATATATATATATATATATATATATATATACATATATATATATATATATATACATATATATATATATATATATATATATATATATATATATATAAACTATGGTGCCATTTGAATGTAACCGTAGATAAATTGGTAATATTTATGGAAAACGTACAGCATTGTGGTCCATAAAAGCCCGTCATGCAGAAACACTGGTAGCCGGTCTCAGTCTCCACACATGATCCGCCGTTCTGACATGGATCCGAGGTGCAGGCTGCGTTGACCGACCGAAAAGGTCGAAACAAGGATGTACGACACCGATAAAACGAAAGAAAATAATCAGATTGTTATAACCCGCATTTTACTCTTTATTTGCCATGGTGGAAACCCCCTGTGTCCCACGTTATTCTGAGACACAAAGGTAGTCATGCTTTGAGAAAGAATTATGTTTTTCCAATCTAAATTTATATAACTTCTACAAATTTCTGTTAAGTTGGACATAATAGTGAATCAAGTTGAAGAGGAATGCCAAGTTTTGCTTTGATATAAATTGTATGACAAATTAATTCTTATTTATTATTTTTTTTTAATGACCAGTTGCTACATTACTGTAGAGGCATGACTTTTGCACATGAAACCGTGTACACGCAAATTTAGTTGGGAGCACCGCTTGATAGTCAATCACCACATAGAATGCGGTGATTTCGGTTGAACGACATCTAGGCATATAGTAAATTGTGTGTTCTGAAATGAAGAAAATTAAGAAATAACAAACTTTATTTCAATTTTGGATGAAAAGAAAAACAATTTTTCTAATTTCGGATGAGGGAATATCTCGGCATGGGGAATTTTGAGGGTTTTTGAATAACGAAACCCTATATCATATTCGGATTAATGAACGTTCGAAAAAAAAAACAACATCACGGCCCTTCCTCTGGTGTAAGTTTCCACATATGGCATCTAGTTAGCACCATTGTTGTTGTCGTTGTTGTTTGCTATATCAGGCTATTCTAATTGAAGCCGCAAGAAAGTGTTCTTGTTGTCAGTACCAACCTCTTCTTTTACGCAAGAAATGTTGTTAGTTCATGCTCATGATTTTGTTTTGAAGTTGTAGTATATACGATAATTATACAAGTGAACAATAATCAAGTGGAGAATTTACCTGGAACGGCGCAGATGTACCTTCTCTTCCCTTTTAACATTGGGTGATCCATCACCATAGCGATCTCTTCGTCCCGCATCAACCTGGGAACCATGGCAACCGTCTCGCCGTTTGGTAGAGTGTGAGTTCCACAGCTGATGCCATTAGCCGGACAACTTTCCCCACAATCCATGGTCGAGGAGACCATTGAGACTTGCAAGACAACAATCATTATTAAGCGAAAATGTATGCATCTTATTTTCTTACGTTTAACAAAGGGAAACACATGATTCGAACAAAATATACCACATAAGTGTAAACTTTTATAAAATAAATAGTTGAACAACTCTGTATTGTCCGGAAGATTGTTCCGAATATCCGGACTCGAATGTCTGATAGATTTGTGTGTCACGAATAACTTGGGACTCGAAAGATGGAAAATTTTAATTTTAATGTTTACTTAATTAAAAAGTAAGGAACGAACGGACAGATATATTAGATTTGAACATGTTGATGATTGGAGGTTGATCATGAATGATACTCAGATATAATACTTGAATAATATTCAAATCAGAAATCTTGATAATGCTTAAAGTTCGTGGAATAAACTCTCAATATGAGATAAGAATGCGACACAATGCAAAACTTAGGAACTATCGTAAAATTGGTGTAGTACTGAACTTAGTAGTAAAGCAGTTATGGTAGTAGTAGTGGTAGTACACTGTAAAAAATGCGACATGCGACATGTTTATGAACTAAACACAGTGTTAAAAATCTAAACACTTTGTTTAACATCTAAACACCCGGTGTGTATAGCACGTGTAAAGTATTGAGAGTTAAAGTGTTTAGCTTGGAGTGTTTAGTTGGAGTGTTTATTCTGGTCACGTTATGTTAATCTCAATATGTCCATATATATATGGAGAAGTGTTGGAAATGGTGTGTAAATTGCAATTTCTAGTTTCCTTTTATCACGAGAAAGTGGAAACTGTTACGACATCAAGATGCACTATGAAATAATTCATGTTTAGGCCTTTCATGGAAATGCCTAATCAATAAGGAAAAAGGATAACCTAAAAATATGTAATACAACTGTAATAAATTTATATTTTGGTTTTGCATGTACAGTCCTATATTTTAACTGCTAGAAAAAAAATGGGAGTTGCCTTTGTTAATGATTTCGTTCATGGTTTAGGGCATTACCCAAATGTTTGTTGGTTGGGCCTAAACACTTCTACTGTCAGGATAAACAGACGCGTTTACATTTAGAACGCCTCGTAAACACGTTCTAAACACCGCACATGTTTAACATAAACACTTATACTCGTACTCTACAAGTCAGCAGCGCATGTGACATGACGGCCGCGGCCACAACGCACGCAGTGGTGCCCTGTGCGTGCGCTTCTAGCGCCCACTCGTGCTATGCATGATTATGACCATAATCAATGCACATTATTGGCGGGAAAGGAGATGTGCGCGTACGTACCTGTACGGATGGATCTGTCTGATTGGCTGGCTGGTGCTGCGATTGCATGCCCCAGCAGCGTGATGTGCGTAGGCCTACAGTACGTGCGCATTCGTTCTAGGCTTGGTCGTCCACACACTGCACTTACGACTCGATCGACTGCACTGCTGACATGACTGCATTATGCACTGCATAAAGGAGCGGATCTAGCTAAGATGGCGTCGAAGGGATAAAGTTCTAGCCTGGCCGGCCTGCATGAAAGCGGTGAGTCTGCTAAGTCTGCTAAGTCGGTGAATAACAAGATTTATTGCAAAATCGCCCTCGTTTAATGTAAAACTGTTGTAGGCGTGGAAATAAGCTACGCCCTTAACGTTAACGATTTTGCTCGTTTGTTTTAGTTTTCTATTTCTAAATCTAACGACTATTAAAGTTACGTTAGAACGGGGAACGCTCTAACTGTAACGTGTTAGTGTTGTTAACGTTACAATATCTAGGCCTACACTCTGCAAATTACCGGTACCGTAGTTATGGGTAAACTCGGCCTAGCGGGTAAACTCACTGTATCTTTAATTTTACGAAGTTATGAAGTATCTTTTATGTGAATGACGATGAGTTAGTGACTATATTTTGAGTGAAATTCAGTTTTATTCCCTGTAAATTCTTCACTCAACAGGTGGTGAAAATTGAATGTAAAGCCCATTAGGATGTCTTGGAAGGGGATGGCGATGGCACCAAAGTGGGTGACGATGATGTCCTGACGTGTACTGTATAAATCCTGCAAGACATTACCTCTGCTGGCAGAGAACGAGGCATAGTGTAGTCAGCAGAGTAAATCGACTGGGGATAATACATCACTGTATACTGCCCATGTGGAAATTGGAAATCAAGTAAGTACTCAAAATTGCAGAGCCAAATCAATGAATATTATGTACTTAAAGGGCATGTAAATGAGTTTCTATAAAATGCAGATTTTAAATGCTTTAAGTTCTTCTGTTTGTGTGTGTGTGTGTGTGTGTTTTGTTGTTTTTTTTTTTTTGGGGGGGGGGGGGGGGGATTACCTACTCCCGACTCCCGAATTCAATCCATTAGCTAAAATAAACATGGAAAATTTATTTATTGCAAATATTGTTGAAAGTGTAAGTTACAAATGTGAAAATCTTCACCCAAGAGACAAAGGATACAGTATGGTCGTAACTCTACTTGATAATGATGATGAATAAGAAAGAAGAAACAACAACAACAAAAAAGACTTGAATTATTTCCAGAAAATTCAGCAAAGTAAGTAAAAAGTGACGCAAGACACTATGTGCTAATGTGATGAAGGGATTCTGTCATTCATTTTAATTTGAACTTGCTTATGGATTCAGTCAACTTCTTTGCTATCCATTCATTTTCAGAATCTATGGGAGCAGTTAAGTCCATTGTATTGCAAAGCCAACTGATTTGTTTTCCTTGTGTAATCATTTCTTTTTACCAGCACCAGTACGTCATGGAAGAATTGATCGGGGATCACGCCAAACCTGTCTGGATTAGAATGAAAGATGCATGCGCTTACTTCTATACAACCCGTCTAAAAGTGCAAACATCTGAGGATTACAAGGACATCGCAAGATATACTGATATAGAGTATGTCTATAGGCCTACATGCCATATGAAGGAAATGAACCATGGATAATGATTTTGAATGTTATTAATAATCTTTTTCCCGCTAGCCATGTGATGTCTCACATCGTCATGATGCACTACAGACCTATTAGGAGGCATCCCATCTGTTAGAGCAACCTTTCTATTGTTTTTTTTTTTCTTCACTGACAGTGTACATCTAAACCTGTATACTAGAATAAAGTAAATCATATGGGGGTTGATAGGGTTTTGAATGCGCTGGGGCTTCAGTTCTCCGTGTGCGTGTATGCGTGTATTACATAATGACGAACCTCTAAAGAAATATGAAGGTAGGGGGCCTATATAATTCGAAGAGGAATTCAATGCTTATTTGATGAAAATTGGTTTTGAAATGGCAGGGATATCCAAAACAAAGCGATTCTATTGTCCTCTGTGCTTACGATAATGGTCACCTGTATTCTTATTGCTCATAGATATGTGTAATTGTCTTATTTTAACAGCTGGTACGTAAAATTGTAATGTTATCTATTATGTAAAGACACTTGCTCGAAATCGTTTTGCACTACTAAGAAAAACAGTTTTATTCACTTCATTTTATTCATCAACCAATATCCTTGTAATTCACTGTTAAGATATTACTCAAGAACTTTGTTCGATTGACTTTCTGTTATATTCTTGTGCAAAAAGGAATATAGAAATCAAAACAAATCAAATCAAAATATCAGCCATTTCATTTTTTTTCCCTCAGGTGCTTCAAATACAATCAGCAGATATTGGACGCAAATAAGAGGCCAGTAGTTGCATTTGTTTGGAATTCTTTGCAATTTTCTTGTAGACCTGATAGGAAATGCAGCATTCGGTAGTTAATATTTTCTTTCTGAGATATTCTTGAAATCGGTCACATGGAGAGAGGTATCAGAAATGTAGTACAACATGCATGGAGAGTAGGGAGGAGTCTCGCAACTGACTGACAAATTGACAAGGGAGGAGTCTTGCTGATCACATCGCGTGTTCATGACAGCCTTGCATACCCTCCCGCCTCCAGTTGCAATGCATTATTTTTTCTTTGTTCATATCCTCTTGTCTTTACCAAAAATTCTGCTGTGTCGAGATTGAAAGTAGCCCTCCATACCATGATTATGTGGAGTATGATGAGACTGATTAGACTCTTATAGACTATTCATGTATACCCATTGAGTTTGAATTCTTTCTCCAAGGTTTTAGCAAGGTAGAAGTTTTTTCTCATTCACCTTTTGAAAACCACTAACATTCTAAGATTTCTCTCGAAATAGCAAAAGTGAAAAATCATTACAGTACTGTTAGCCTACATGTACTTTCAGTGAACGTCGCAGTGAAAAGAACAACATCATGTATGTATTTAAGTTCCATTATTGGTACTGGTCAGGGAGTGCAGATGTTCACCACAGTGAAAACATTTTTTTTTTTTTTTTTTTTTTGTGGGGGGGGGGGGGGGGGGGGGGGGGACGGGTCTCTTTATGATGAGTGCATCATCTACACTCCCTGATCAGTACCAATACGACCATAGTGTTGTGCATGGTATAATTTGCCGTGAGCCTAATTTGGTTCGGGTACACCCCAAAGCACTTTGTCAATAATTGATGCAATCTTCAAGGTCGGCATCGATTTGTTCACAGACTGCAGTTATGTTCCTGGAGGTGTTACATACATGTCAAGCTTCCGAAGCGTTGAGTTGCAATTCACAATCAACAAGTTTATTCGTTTGTTTTACAATACTAAGAATTAGTTCTGAATACAGTAGAAAGACGGCAATTCTTGAAAGTAGGCTAAGAATTACATGTGACTGAAAAGTAATTGTTAAATGCAATATTTTTTTTTCTCCAAAATGATTTATGTGTCATTTCCTGCAAATACAAACTTTACTGTGTGTATAGGAGAGAATTCCATTTACGTCTTCGTGTACAGGCCAGTGACTCCCAGGTATCTTGCATTTAACTCAGTATTGTGTCGTATAGCAATAACATGGCAATATTTAAAGGGGAAATCCAGTCCAAATACAAGTTAGTCTGATAAGAAAGAATAAAATATTAAGAGTTCATTGGTAAAATTTTGATCGAAATCGGATGTAAAATAAGGAAGTTATGACATTTTGAAGTTTCGCTAATTTTTGAGGAAACAGTTCTTGAATGGTTGACATGAATATGCAAATGGCAACAACTTACTTAATTTCAAGTTTTTCATTCAAACGCAATTATTCCCGAGGCTCAAGTCCTGATATATCTAATTGATCACTTTTCTGAAGTTATTCAACCAGCAATACCATAATGTTTCACATTTCATTTAAACATAAACATTGAATTTCATCATTTTTGGGGGGGGGGGTACGCGATCAATGGAAAATTGTGAGGTTAGGGCATGGTCAACTCACTCATGTGCATATTCATATGCACTTTTAACTGCTTTGCAGAAATTAGCAAATCTTCACAATTTGATAACTTCCTTATTTTTCATCCGATTTCATTCAAATTTTTACTGTTAAACTGGTAAGGTTTTACTCTTTTTTATCAGACTTGTTTATTGGACTCGATTTCCCCTTTAAAGGATTTTAACTTATTATTCATCAGATATTGCCCAAGCTTTGACTGATGTTTTGATAACTTGCATTCAGAGAATTGCCTTTAACTCTTGTAGCCAAAATGTTTGTGAAAGCTAACCCAGGTCTTCCCTGGTAAAATGTATTATGCGATGTAAGTGTGCTGATGATTTGGTACATACTGGGTAAATTCTATATAATGTTATGCGTTTATCTTATTCCATGCAAAAAAGTGGAAACAATCCACTTTACATTAATAAATACATGGAAATTAACATGCATGATGAAATGTCTCATTTAAACACGTAGAAATTAGCATGTATGAATGTATGATGTGTAAACATGTCTCATATAAACACGTGGAAATTACCATGTATGATGTGTAAACATGTCTCATATAAACACTCAGCATGTATAAGGTGTAAACATGTATCATATAAACACTGAGAAATTGCGATGTTTAATATGTAAACATGTCACATGTTTAGTGTATGCAATTTTGTGATCGATCTAAAAATCAGACATGTGTTCTGAGAATAAACACTAAAATGGCAAATAAACATGTCGCAGTGTTTTTAATCTGTCACAGCGAATAAACATGTCGCAGTGTTTACATCGTAAACAGTGCGTCATGTTTATTTTTTAGTTCAGTGTTTAGATCTTAAACATTGTGGGTGATTATGTGACTGTGCGGTGTTTAGTATTTAAACACTGTGAGTGATTACGGTGTAAACGTTTGGTGTTTAGGCTATAAACACAGCAGGTGTTTAGTTTTTAAACATCAGAACCGTTTAAAACATAAACATGTGTGTGTGATAAACACCTAGGGTGTGCTGAAAATAAACACAGCATGTGTTTAGTTCATAAACATGTTTAATATATAAACACGTCGCAGTGTTTTTAAACTGTCACAGAAAAGTGTTTAGTTAGGTGTTTAGAAACTAAACAAATTTTTTACAGTGTAGTAGTAGTAACAGTAATAGTAGTAGTAGTAGCAGTAGTAGAAGCAGTAGCAGCAGCTGCAGTAGAATTACTGTGCGTTGACTACTATAACTTTACTGTGAGTTATTAGGGCCTACACTACTATTTCATTTAGTTGTATTTGATATAAACTGAGACCCATGTTAGTCACTTTAAGTGCGTTTTTGGTGTGTGTCAGTGTGTTGTTTTGATTTCTTTTTTACCATCATTTTGTAAATTTAAATTTGTGGGGTCTGGAAGGGGCCAAAGTAGCTTGGGTTATAGGGTTATAAAGAACTGATATATTGTATAATTCACATGTATAATTGTGTCATAGATTTGCAGGGTGTTGTTGGTATTCATTGTGCCTGTCATAGACATTATGTGTAATTGTGACGCGAGATGTGTTTGTATTGTCATGATTTTTTTTTTTGTACAATGCAATGTCAAATTTCTATGTCTAACATAGACCAATAAAGATGAAAGAATTAATGAATGAATGAAATAGTTCTGATCAAAATGAGAATTTGTTTATTACAAATAGACTTGATTGATACATTGTTTGTGTTATAAGACAAAGTGATGTGATATGAAAATGAATTCCAACAAAAAGAAAAAGAAAAAAATAACAAACAAACTTTCTTACTCACCCAAACTAACAGCAACGAGTGTATGGAGAAGGCTTCCTGGTAACTTTCCCTCCATCTTCAGGTATAGAAAACGCCACAAGAGTGTGAAAAAAAAAGAAAAAGCATGAGACGGTAAGGTTATCAAACACGAAGCACTTCTTGTCAGCTTATAGGATTAGAAGCGTTATAACGCCAACTTAAGGATATTTCTTCTGACACAACATCCGATCTCTGTTTGGTCTGGGCGTGGACTGGCAAGAACCGTCTGTCAGAAAGAAACGGCCTCGCAGCGAAACGTGTTCAACCTGTTACTAATTCATTGCCCTGCGTTCTTCATCTTCCACAAGCAGATAGGCCTATTGTTTGTTAATAGAGGAGACAACGGCGGGGGGGGGGGGGGGGGGGGGGGTAGGAGTCTTCGGCACAGAGAATGATTGTCGAACTATGAAGTTGGAATTGATCATACTTTATTACCAGTTCCTCCCCGTGATAAAATTTCTTTTGAAGGTCGATAAAACTAACAGATATGATATCCGCCTGTAGCTCAGTGAAGCACCAAGGCCTACACCATTCCCCTTTTCACGATCAACTGCATAAATTTACACAAATTGAGTTGTCCATGCCTTCACACAACAGTTGTGTGGTTTATATAGTACACAGGGGTTGTGTTAAGTTGTGTATTTTACACAACTTTACTCATCTAATATACAATGATATGATATAAGACCTTTTCACAGTCAACTGCATAATGTCATCGAACAGTGCAGAGTATTGATCTGACGTGATGATGATATGAATTAGAGCGTGCGCTAATGGATTCGAATATTCTGTCAAATATCATCCAACAAATCGTCGCTGGGGCGACAAGACCTCGTATCTACAAAATGTCAAATGTTCAGGAGAGCCAAAAAAACAAAAAAAACAAAAAAACAAAAAAAAACATGGCGGCCAGAGCACAATACTGAATGGGACAGTCGTTCCTTTGACGTGCCATGGTGGCTTCATTTTTGGGGTAAGACAACTAAGGATTTGGACAGGACATCACTTAACCGATTATTTGACCATAAATGCAAAAAAGTCATTTTCACCAAAATTGCAGATACAAGGTCTTGTCACCCCAGCGACGAAATGCAGAATATTGATCTGACCAGAGGATGATAAAGAGCGTACGCTAGTGGGCTCGATGGCAGAGTATTCGAGGACATGAGCGCACGCTCTATTCGTATCATCTTCACGTCAGATTAATATTCTGCATTGTTGGATGACATTATGAAGTTGACCGTTAAAAGGTCTAATATCATTATCACTGCAAATTAAATTTGTAAAGCAGTGTAGAATATTTTTACACAACTTAACACAACCCCTGTGTGGAATATGAACCACACAACTGTTGTGTGAAGTCATACATAACTCAAGTTGTGTCAATTTTACACATTCCAAACAACCATTGTTAAAAAAAAATTACTGGTTGTGTACTTGAGATGTGTAACGGCTGTTGCAAATGTTGTGTAAAAAAATAATGCTTCTGTACATTCAGTGCTCCAAGGTTGGGGGTATGAGCACTTGATCCCAACTTTCCAGCCTAAGTAGCATGTATTTTCACGAGATCCATGCATTCTTCTAAACCATAGCGATGAAACAATGTAGCTTGTTGGACTCCACTGACACAGATGAGGCAGAATTCTTAGCAAGTCTTGAATCAGTTTGATAATTGAGCGGCAGCCACCCACTATTATAGCAATGGATGCAACCACACGCATGTAGTTTGATGGTAAAGATGAAGCACGCGTGTGGCTCTAATACACTTACTATAGATCTAGGCCAAGGAACGAATATAGGGCAGAGCGCGAGGCGAAAAAGGATCGTCGACAATTTGACACGTCTTGTGTCTAATTACTTCAATTAAGGAGAAAACTACAGCCAATCTGAACAAGACTCGAGAGCAAGTAAGCGCACAGTTGGGTACATACTTTCTAAAACTAAGAACAGCAGCTCGGGTATAGGCCCGGGCTATGTGTCAGTTGACAGCTATCCCCGAACAGCTCCGTAACTATAGGCTCATAGACTAAGCACTGCACTGCATGCAAGCATAAATGGCGAAGACTGAATAAAACTTGTCCTGTGTGCGTTAAGTTCTACTGACAAATTGCAACTGAATTAACGAGCCCCTGAAATCCAAATGCATGTTTAATTCAAAGTGTTGATTGTTGATACCTTCAACATCAATTTTCCGGAGAAACGAAAATCTAGAAACATTCCATTATATTTTAAGCGGTTTTATCTTCTATTTTTCTTCAGATTACTTGGGAACGCCCACACACACACACACAAAAAAAAATCCTTCCAAACCAATGTTCCTCTTGTGACCTCACTTGTCAGTCATTGCTAAAGTACTGAAATGTTTAACAAAAGACGTTGGAATGGACCTTCCCCTCGACTCGGCATAACTTGCATGTTCCCGCGCCATGTCTTTTATTAGTCACATTAATATCACAGAAACATGCAAGTTATGCTTCATATTTCCATTTTTTCAATTTTTCCACTTCATATTTTTCATAGATTTGGTAAAGTCATTGCGTTCAAAACAATATTGAAATTTATTTCATTGCCTATCAACCGTGTAAGTTTATACAAAGGGAAACTTTACGCATGCATAAACATATTCGCTTTTGTTCTCCAAGACACAGAAGAAAAAATGACATTTTGTCAATGGTTTGCAAATGCCCTTCAAGATAGTAACAATAACAAAAGATAAATTCAACAAAATCGAAGATGGGAATGAAATGGCAAAGTTAAATATTCGTTCTCTTATATACCTGTATATCCTCAAACGAAAACAAGATGCGGATACTAAGTACCGTCCCCCCCCCCCAAAAAAAAAAGAAAGATATTTTTCAGTCAGCTCAAACTTTAAATGACGTAGGAACTAGGCCACAAAGGTGATATGGGCGCAATTTCCTTATTTTCTCTTTTTTTTTTTAGTTAGGAACAAAGAATTCTTGACATAAATTCAAGAACAGTGTAGTAGTTCATTTTCTTAATTTCAAATAACATTTAAAACTCCCATCGTTTAAGTGTGATACTGTTGAGTCTTTCTCCATTATTCCATTTTCATCCATTTTTTCCCCTTTCTTAAACCTTGGGAGCTATGATTTATACAAAACGCATTTTAGTAGGTTGATTATGCAAATTGATCCACTCTTCCTACAGTGTAGTTTTTTTTTTTGTCATTATCTTCATTGAGACACGAAAGAGCACATAGGCCTACGCTTGTATGACAACTTGTCAATATTCGCAAATTGTATTTTTCTGCTTTGGAAGAGAGAAAAGAAGTGAAGTGAAGTGAAGATTAATAACAAATGCAATCACCTTTAACGTGGTAGGTAAGCTATAAAAGCCAGACAGATATGATCTATGACAAATATCAGCTGGAAGAAAAGGTGTTTACGTTCTTTTTTCTTTTTTTTTTCTTTTTTCCAGGCATGGTGTAAAAGGAGAGTTGTTCTTTCACAAATTTTGCAAAACACCAGATTTTGACAAAACAGGATTGACTACTTAGGCTGACCCTTTTCACCTCTTTTCAGTCCCCACCAAACAAAATAAAACAAAACAAAACCGTGCGCTTTTTTTATTTTTTTTTGGCTTATCCATGGTCACATCATTATTTCATGTAAGAATTAAAGGGATTGTACAGTTTCGGTCGAAACGGGGCTTCCAGTTTCAAACATTTTCTGATGGTGAATTTTTGAGATAATGAGAAACCTCTAAAATTTGGGTTTCGTCAGAAACACAGCACCATTCATGCTCTTTTGAAGTTTATTGATAACACCGCGCAGAAGAACGCAGGGCAATGAATTAGTAACAGGTTGAACACCTTCGATACAATTAATCATGACATTTTACTTCATAAACTGTCTCATTATGGTATACGAGGGAAGGCCTTGGAGTGGTTCAGGAGTTACCTGCAAAACCGAAAACAATATGTATCTTTGAACGAGAACAACTCTAGTCTTGAAGTCATTAAATGTGGCGTCCCTCAGGATATATTAGGACCTTTGCTTTTCATCATTTACATTAATGATTTTTGCAGATCATCCGACATACTTTCTTTTATACTTTGTGCCGATGATTCAAATATTTTTTCTTATCCCGCCAAAATCCAATTACTCTTGTCCACACTGACAATTCTGAATTTTCAAAAGAAAGTGACTCAATGGATAAGAGCCAATTTTATCATTAAATCTTCATAAAACTAAGCATATGTTATTTAGTAAGTCTATAGAGGTTTTACGCACAGATATCATTTTTGATGACATTCATTTAGAACATGTATCTCACATAAAGTTTCTCGGTATCACAGTGGGCGATAAACTTTCGTGGAAGCCTCATATTATCAATATAAGTAAAATAATTTCAAGTAATATTGGTATTATTAATAGATTTAAATTGTATATCCCCTTGTCTTCTTTGTTGTCGTTGTATTTTTCATTAATATTAGCGTATCTCAAATATGGAATTGTAGCATTGGGTAGACTAAGTGCCCATCAAATTTTAAAAAGTTACTAAATAAACTATTGTTATTACAAACAAGGCACTTCGTATTATTTGTAGCGTTTCACCACGTTCCCATCCAAATCCATTATTTGCTAAATACAAGATTTTAAAAATTAGAGATTTCTTTTTTCTTTCAGCTGGGTCAGTTTATGTTTAATTCTAAAACAAATGGACTTCCCAGCATCTTTAATTCCATGTTTCCACGAAATCAATCTTGTCATAATTATCCCACCAGGCGATCTAATGAGTTGCATTTACCCCTCCTGAGAACTTTCTTGGCTTAAAACACATTTATATACACCAGCCCTACATTTTGGAATTCTTAAAGCTCTGACATAAAAGAAACTCTCTCATATTTGAATTTGTTTAAGCGTAAGTTGAAACTTTTTTTTTTTAATTCATACTAAGATAAATACTATTCATTACCTAGCTTGTCTCTACAACCTAAGGGTTCATCGTCAATCATTAAATTCATCATTGTGAATTTTTTACATCATCTTATTTGTACAAACTTTGCTCAGCTGTTCGAGCTCTGAAGCACTTCAATTCCCTGTTCGGATCACGATGTTCAGCGTGTGGGCTTTTCCTTTGTTTTCTTTCCTTTCTTCCCATTACCATGTTGTGTTTTATTACTTTCAACGGTATACCCTTCTGACAAGTCATGTAATGTCGTTGTGTTTCTCCTATCTTGTTCTGTCCTGTCTTTGTAAACAAATACGTTCACAAGAATTCTTTGAGTGGTTCACAATTTACAAGCATGCTTTTCAGTGGACCACTCATTTTTTTTTTCTGCAGACATATTAACTTTGCATTTTGCCGGTATGCATGTATTTTTTTTTATTTGTTAACCATTATCTGCCATGTAAAGTCAAATACATGCCTATGTTATATCTTCTAATTCATTTCGTGTTATGTTTGCCAAAAAAGAAGAAAGAATGAAATAAATGAAATGAATGTATTGGAAGAACATGCTTTATTTCAGCTTGATTTGATAATCCATTCATTGTTGTTGCTCCGGTTGTTTACATCCTGTGTTTTGTCCCTTTCATTGCTAAACTAATACGGCTAGGTAAAGATTAAGCGCTTGAATAGACCCTGTACTTATGAGCGTCTTTTCTCAGTTCACACTTTTCCAGAGTGTGTGCTTTCTTTCTATTTAAATAGGTTAGAGGAGTCCATTTGAATTGAGTTATACTCTATTTTAAAGGTCAGAGTATGGTCTTTAAGAATCTGCCCATAACTAAAAGCCCATGTCTGGCGACTTTTTTGTTGGTTTTTTTGATGCGGGGTCACAAATAAACTTTGAATTCCTCGCACACACACAAAAAAGTTAAGAGCCGAACCCTCACCTTATCCAGTATATATCATCCCTTTAAGTGCCTCCCCATTATGTAAGCGGGACAACAAGCAAAAGACCTTGAGTTCGAGAGT
Source organism: Diadema antillarum (assembly GCF_040938485.1). NCBI lineage: Eukaryota > Metazoa > Echinodermata > Echinoidea > Diadematoida > Diadematidae > Diadema > Diadema antillarum. The sequence continues at coordinate 114,881 of NW_027272036.1, read as the reverse complement.
CCTTGGTGAACTATAGTAATCGGAAGCACTTCACGAGACCGAATCCCGAGAGTCTTCAACCCACAATTCACACAGTCTTTGAGCTTGACACTAAAGCAAATAAGGATACGCGAGACCGACACATTTTAAGTCCGGTATTTTAATGTGGAACTTCTGGGCCTCATTGACCTTGTACAAAACTCATTAGCTGTATGAATCGTGAGCTATAACATTCATGGACCCTTTTTTTTCAATAAACTAGTAGGCTGTGTGACTTGTGAGCATTGGTCTTAAAGAATGATCCCGTCTTATCTACTGAGACACAAATGCCCGAATTCACGCAGGTTGAACAACGATTGTCCATGGTTTCAGGGAATGGTAATTTAGTCTACGAAATCGTTAATGAAAAAAATGGTCATTTCGTCGACGAAATGTCTGATTTCGTAACGGAATAGGCCATGCGACGCTTGGCGTCCCATTCAATACGGCCTTTTGGTCTTTGTCCGTGGTTAGAACCATGGACAAAGATTGTACAGTACAACCTTTGTGAATTTGGGCCGAAGACTTCATTGACTAGATGAATGAATAGTTATTCTACCCTTTATAATGACCTCGCCGTACATCAACTGAATGAATCGGATTAATATTGATTTGTTTTGATCAAGGACTAAACCAGTCCTGGCACACAGAGATGACTATTTAAGAGCTTTTAATAATGAACAATGATTATTGAATTTGTTTGTGTCTGTTTATTTGGTTTTGCTCCAATGACATTTTGACATAACATAAATCATAACAAAACAAGACAAGAAATGAGTGAAGGCTAGAAAACAACTAAGAGAATTGCGAAATATCACGAGGAATTCAGGCAATCATTGCTTCAGAGTGTGTTTTTTTTAAGAAAGAAAGAAAGAAATGATTGTGAATTCTTTTAGGTTTCGTATTCTAGCTGACAAGAATTAAGTTAAGAAGTATGAGAATTCAAATATCAAAGAACAAAAGCCGACCCTGCCTCCCCCCCTTAACAAAAGCAAATTGCATGTCCACTTATACACTAAACTTAAAAAAAGGACGTGGCCACCAGACTGAGTCACAAGCCCGATATACAATGGCGTAATAATGCAGAGTATGCACACAGAAAGTCCAGAAAGAAAACGTAATCACTACAGATTTCAATTCAAAAAAAAAAAAAGATGAGTAATGCATTAAGAGATTATAACAGTCGTCCTGACCTCGCCTTCAGGAAGGACGCACTATATACCAGCCTCATGGCATCACCGAAGGTCATTTTTTTGTAATTAAATTATCCTGACCACTAACTGTCTTGATGGACAGTCTCGCTCTCGTTCAAACTGATCGGTTCATGGGGATACTATAAAGAAAACAAACAACAGTCACCGAAAAACAAGAGAAACAAGAGACACAATACGTGCACTATTTTATTCATCATTGTAAGCTCTTGATTGGCACTCACGCCTGTTTTCTTCGTTTGTTTCGTTTTGTTTTTTGCAAATGGATCAGGCCACGGCGGTTCCAGCGAAACAAGAACGGTCAGCGAAAATGACGTCCGTTTATTTGTTTGTTTGTTTTAATTTTATTGTCCTAAGCGCTTTTAATGGACAGTCACACTTTTCTTTTTCTTTCTTCCTTTTTTTATCAAATTTCTCAGGACATGGCGATACAAAAAGGAAAATAGAGGATTAGTCAATGGAAAGGAAAAGATAAAAAAAAATCCTTCATTATTTTTACAAATAATTATTTTAATGCATTTACATCAGAACGAATGGCGGTCAAGGGAATATCGTAATACTATTTGACAGAAATGGATCGAGTGCGAGTCCATTATTGTGTGAGTAAACTGTGTCCAATGCCTTGGTTGGCACTCTCAAGGTTTCATTGTCAATAAAAAGTAATAAAATATTTAGACGTGAGGAATTCCACTGTCACATCTAGTCTTTATTCATCCTGAAATGTGATGTATGCCGGCATATGAAATACTTTGTGCATGCATATCACCCTGACACCAACAATGTCCATTGTTCAGGGTCATTATAAGCACACACTCCCGCACACATCATTGGTTCCTCTGTAAAGTCCAAGTGTTGTACAGAAGGCTATGTGACCAAAATATGGAACTTATAACTTGGATTTCATTAAACTGATTAATGGTTTATATTCAAATCACCTCCAATTAAACTGCACGCTATTCAGCCATAACTGGTATCAATGAAAGTGTTAGCTGATGCAAAGTTTTCGAACTATTAAGGATCAAAAGTGGGAAAGTGTAACGCACATAGTATAATGTCGTATCTGTCTCATCCAACTATGTTGGTGTTGCAATATCATAGCAACGAGGAATCCAGATTAGTGACCTGGTTTGTGGATGGGTAGATCATAGCCCAAGAAACGTGACTTAGAAAGATTTCGGTGACTTTCGTTGACTTTTTATGTCCACGATGCATTGTGAGAGTTACCGAGGAGGGAGCCAGCTCTATCGCATCTAATTTGTGTGTGTGTGTGTGTGTGTGTGTGTGTGTGTGTGTGTGTGTGTGTGCTTGCGATCAAAATAACTCTGGTTAAAGGGATTGTGTATTGAAAATGGTGTTATAACCTTTTTGCGAGATACTAAGAAATCACTGATGAAATTCTATACAGAGCATACCTTTTCTAAAAGGAATTCAAAATGTCTTGGATGAAAATCGGTTTTGGAATGGCTGAGACAACGCAATCGTAATAAAAGGTGGTTCCCTATGCTCCTGTTATTAGTATCACTCTGCTTTGGATATCTCTGTCAATTCAAAACCAACTTTCATCAGATAAACTTTGAATTTCTCTTGGAATTACATTCTCTTTCACCTTTCATGAGACGTTTTTATTGTCTCACGAAAAAAAAAATGTTAGAAAAATGAAGTTAGAGCCCAACAAAAACTACACAATCCGTTTCATGGAACACAATTCCATTTCCCCCGTTTTCACACTATCTTTTATTGAAGTCGATATTGAATTTGTGTGAAAGTGCAGATTACTACAGCGATCCATTTTAATCATCAGTGATGGTACCTTTGATAAAAGAAAAAGGGGTGGGGGCAAAGAATGAAGAAAAATTAAAAATTCTCTTACCTAACGATTTATACATTTTCATTTTTTTGTTGTATGCTGACGATTAAACAACCTTTTTGGGACATGTAAAGATACACAATGACTGCTGTCACTGTGGTAACGAAACCCAATTGTCGTGAATGATAATAATAACATATCAATAAGGGCTGTGAGTTTAGCTCAGTGAGGGTTGTATGTTAGCTAGCTGCCTCTCGATCCAAAGGGCATAGATTCGGTTCCCAAGTCCCACTGAGCAATGGTGTCTAATCATTCCGTCCCCTCTAGTAAGAGGCAAAACAAACACTCCTGTCCATTGGATAGGACATTAATGGGGGTCCCGTGTGTAAGATCTTATCAACTCTTTTTCTCAAAAATAGTCAATGAACTTGTTCAGATTCTGAACAAATCCCAAGAAGCGTTTCACGTCTTCCTTCTTTGTTATCCCCCAGCAGATATTACCTTGTCGGGATCCGGAGCGAGTCCTTTGTTCGTGACCAACGTTCTTGACCTGACGCTTTGTTGCGACACGGATTGTCGCCCCTACACGGATTGTCGCCCCCGTCACGGATTGTCGCCTGGCGACAATCCGTGACGAGGGCTGGCGGCACGGATTGTCGCCCGCCCTCGAAGCACATTTTGCTGGGTAATATCGTTCTGGACATAATCATTGGTAATACTAACACATAACTTACATGGCTACATACATCCATGCAAACATACCATGTAAAAAGTCATGGTGAGGTTTCAAGGAAGCGTGTATGTGCGCGTGCACATGATAATTTAGTGTCCGTTTGTGCGTGTGTGTGTATGTGTGTGTGTGTGTGTGTGTGTTTGTGTGTGTGATGGAAGAATGTGTTTATTATGTCAGTTTTTTGCGTATGTGTTTTTTAGCTGCGCGTGGGGAGGGATACCTAGTAAGCTGTTGCTGGCATAAACGTTGAGATTGATTTTATCAGCAGCTTTGAATTTGATGAGTTTGTTTGGCAGATTTGTATATGAATTCGGAGTGGAGCTTGCGTGCGGGCGGATGTTGCTTTTCTGCATACGGTCCATTATGTCTTATTTATCAACATGGGGAAATCGTTTCATCAGGAAGGAATGTGGTATCGGTTCGGGTGTGCGTCGGTATGTGGGAAGGGGGTTACATTTCGTTATTGCAAAAGTTTGTTATTCTGAAGGCTCATTCGTCTGAAGGCTCATTCGTCCGAAGGCTCATTATTCCGAAGGTTCGTTATTCCGAATTTCATTTTTGGATCAACGAACCACTAGGTATAGGGAATTGTGTGTTTCGGATAAATGAAGCCTCGGAAAAAACGAAACTTCGGAATAACGAACCTTCGTGTGTGTGTGTGTGTGTGTGTGTGTGTGTGTGTGTGTATGTATTTAGGTTGGTGAATGTGGGTGTGGGATGATTTAGGTTTTGTTTAATCAGGGGTTGGTGGGTTGGGGATTGGATTTGAAGAAGGATAGTTATAAATGGTATGACATATGTTGGTAGGATTTAATATTTAGGATAGATGTATATCCTAGATTTGTTTCGGTTGGGGAGGGGAGGGGGTGGTCGGTTTTTTTTTTCTGATTTCATTCTAGATTTGTGTAATGTATTTGTGTTTTTTATGTATATGCCCTTGTAAGTAAGGTGTCACATGATCCAAACCAATATATTCAAGGAACATGGGTTTGGTAGGGCCCTACATGTCAAAACTTTCTCGTGAAGAAATTATTAGTAGGGTTGGTCTATAATCGAGTTATCTATGTTGAAGTGAGATTATTTGTGGTATAAATTGACAAATGGATTTGTTTGTGTTTCGAATTGCCATTTGTAACTTTTTTTTTTGTTCATGTTACACTCAGAATGGGTCGATTTATGAATGATTTGAATGAAATCAATAAATATCAAGGAAAAAATGTTGAGATGGTTTATTTGCATTATGAGGATTTGTTCGAGTGTTTGTTGGTGTTTGTTTGTATTACGAATGTATTAGCGGTGTGCAATGGCAGTTCGTTTGTGCTAAAATCAACTAACGATTGACAAATTTTATACGGCGTGTGGAAATTATTTGCTCATGCATAAAGCATGCCAAACCTATTCTGGGACAAAGAATAGTGGTATGGACGTTCTAGTTTAGACTGATGGAAGAAAATGACTGCAGTGAAAAATGAACAAAGACAAATAACAGTTTGGGAGGGTACCTCCCTCGTATGTATTTTCTCTCGGTCTCTCTCTCGCCTAGCCCGCCTCACCGCTGATATTGGTTGACACACCCATACTATTTTTAGATCAACGCTGGTGTGAATTCTTTAAACACGTGCTCATACACTCTGAAGGCGTTTGTATTGCCACAGTAGCGCCACTATATTCCACATACACACGTAAGCATACAGGCACACGTATACACACAGACATTAACAAACCACTACCACTATACAACCACCACATATGCACAGTTTCTACATTATACAAATGATGCACAGGATAGAGTGTGTTAGTGAAGGTGCGGCGCGCTCGAGAGTATTGACAATGGTGCGACATGTTTGCAACCGTTGTCAATACTCGAGAGTGAGCCGCACCTTCACTAACGCCACGAAATAATCCTGTGCATCATTTGTTTTATAAAATGGGTCGAAAACTAACAGCATTATTCACGTACCTTTGTGGGTCAATACCAGTCAGCTACATGTAGCACTCGCTCAAAAGTCAAGATGTCCGAAGATGTTCGTCCCAAACATTTACGCACGTCGCACTCGGAAATCCCGCACATAAGTACTGTACGTACGTATAAGAGTATACGTACGCCACGTGTTATGCACAAGAAAGGCCGCCGGTGTAGCGGCAGATAGCGTTCCGCGGCGTTTTTTGCTCTTGAACAGTATCCGCCGGCGGTTATCGTTTCAATCCGCGATTATCGTTCCGACGTGGGCTAAAATCTGCCGCGATAAGTTACGGCAGATACTGTACAGCGGCGGATTTTGTATCTGACTACTACGTTAGCGTTGCTTATTTTCCTGCCGCGTGCACCGTGGTCTTCGTCATCCAGTGACTGTCAGAATAGTCCCGCGTTGCGGATTAGGTTCCAAGTGGCCTGCCTACATAAGCGTTCTTATCCCATTTGTATTTTTCTCTCTCCCTACAGATCTCATCAAAATTTGGTACAAGGCACCCATGTTGCTTTAGGTTTCAATAAATCTGAGACTTGCTCTTCAGCCATGTGCTTTGTATGTGAAATTGTCCCAAAGTTATTTCAATCGAGATATCTAATGCACAATTGTGGACAGCCCCCAAATTGTTGTTCAGCATTCTTTATTATATCAATAAACAATGTAACATGAAAGGCCCAGGTTGTCTCCTGGATTGAACACGAGGCACAAGGCAAAGACAAAGGACAATACACTATACAGAAAACATGCAAATACATCATACATTGTTAGTAAAAAAAAAACACTCAGTTACAGTTGCGTACTCACAAACAAATTTACCAAAGATACATTTATATACAAACGAATTAAAATATGCAATACATACATTTCATATCAAAACCTGGTACCTTATTATCCAAATAATAAAACGTCATCTCATTCTATTATTTTCATTTCTTTACGTTTTACATAAATCGTTCTCATAAAACCTTCTCTCTCTCCCTCCCTCTCTCTCTCTCTTCTCTCTCTTTCTCTCTCTCTCTCTTTGCCTTCCCCCTGCTTTTCTTATACCTTTCTTTTACTCCATTACCATTAATTCACTTTACACCTTCGTAACTTCTTCTCCAAAAACTCTACTTTAACTTTCTCAATAAAAATAACAATTAACAATACCAAATCCTATAACATCACATCTAACATATCATATACTGATAATGGACCAAGTCTTAAATTCTTTTTTTCCATATATAAACCTAAACATAAAATCTTAACACTCAAAAAAAAAAAACTTTACTAATAATATAAATGAATATACAATCATCCTATCTAAAATCATCAACCGCCATACACGTTTTATACTTATAATAAATCGAACGCTAATACTTGTTTTTAACTTCACAGTGTAAGTAAAGATTTAACATTCCAGGTGGGTTCTTTACGTGCATTATAGATGGCATGAAAGGAAACAATAGATATTTTGGACAGGGCCTGGATGTGGGGTTTCGTTTTTGCTTGTTTGTCTGCGAATCTTAGTATGGAACAGATTTTCTTTTTGTTTTCTTTCTTAACTAATCCCCGGGAGCCAATTGCGAAGCAAATGAGATCACACCAATTGTAACCATGGGATTCAATGTCTGCTTGAAGGGGCGCATATTTTTCTTCTTTTCTTTTATTTGCATCTGTGATATTGGGCTCAAATGGAACTGTTAACTCAGCAATTACAACTTGCTTATCTCTCTTGTTCACTATCACAATATCGGGGCGTTCTGCTGTAACCACAACATCAGGGGGTATGGTGCCACCATTCACGCGATGACCATCTAAATCTGCATACAAATCCAAATTTCCAGTACAAGTAATGTTATCGCTGATAGAATTCTTCACATAATTCAATATGCTGTCATGCCTGTAAGTATATCGCTCTTGTTCCAACGCTTTTTTACAATTGTTCAATATGTGGAAAAGCGTTTCATGATTACCACACAAATAACAACGTGAATTCAATTTCTTTCCCCATCTGCGGAGATTATCACCTGAAGGTAGACAGTTGATAGACGCTCTCGTGATAAAACTAAGGGCGCTTTTTGGAAAAGAGAACATAATAATTAACGCCATGTCAGATCCGAATTCTCTAATTGCAAAAGCTTTAAAAAATCACCTTACATGACAAGGGGAGCTACCTTGAAGTTCCATCCAGAATGCTTTATAACTTCAGTATGTAGGGTTTGTTTCACTACATTTTTTACTTTTTCCCAATCAGATACAGCCACTTAATACTTTTCACATGATTTAGCATTGCAATTGGACATTTTTTTCGACCATTGACCTTCGCGAGAAACTTTCGCATCCAGCGCAGCTTGGACCTTATCATCACCACGAATACGCGTAGAAACATGTCCGAGAACATGAGATTCTTTAAACTTGAGAGGGTAATTTAAAGTCGAGTCCATCGGGGCTAAATAAAAAAGCGGTTGATGCTCCGTGAGACGGAATTTTAATCCATTTCTTAATTTGAGAAATTGCAGTCTTGTCCAGACCGTCCTGCTGAGTGTTAGTAAGGTCATGGACAGACAGTAAGTATCGAAGAGATGGTAAGCTGTATCTGGTGAATACCGCCAATTTGTATTCATCACGAACAGAACAACTATTGATATTTGTAATAATATTACGTAATTTCTCCAATATGAAAATATAAGCATCCGCAGATTGCATATTAAACGTTATAAGAGAACCGAGGTATTTTCCCGGCTTATTTCGAACTGTTTCAATAGTATGTTGGTCAATTGAAAAAGTGACATCAGTAGGGTTACCGCCACAGATCAAAATAGTGTGACATATTTTGGATGGCTTGATGGAGAGTTTCATAGACTTAACCAAGCCAGATATTTCGTTCATGAGACGCTGATGGGTTCTTTTGTTACCCGTTATAAGATTGAAGTCGTCAGCGAATGGTACGCGGATGAATCGTGTTCCGTTCAAATCGTATCCGAATTTCGCTTCATTCGCTTGCAAGTGTTTTAGTATCGGGTTGAACGTGAGTAAGAAGATAATAGGGGAGAGTGGGTCTCCTTGGAATACACCTCTGTTGAAGGGGAAACTATCAGAAGTCCAATGTGGAGTTTTGACTATTCCATTGAGTCGCGAGTATGAAATCTTAACATACCGCCTGAAGTGATCCGGCGGTAACCCGTACATCTCTAACACATGATGAATGAGGTTATGCTCAACTGATCCAAATGCATCTTGGAGGTCGAAAAAAGTTACGTGTATCGTTTTTTTCTTTGCCTTGGCATCCATTAATAACTCACGGATAACCTGTGTGTTTTCTGTACATCCGTTGATACCGTGAAGAAATGCCTTCTGCACAGATGGATCAATTAAATCATTTGCAAGGGAAAATTCTACTGCTCTTTCCGCCAGTACCTGATGAAATAGTTTTCCAATACAAGATGTCAGGGTTATCATTCTAAATGATTTTGGATCCTCTGTACCACCCGATTTGTGAATCAGCATCACTCTGCATTTTGACCATTCTTCCGGAGGGTCGGGATTGTGAAGGAGCTTTGTAAAGAGCGTGGCGAGAAAATGATGCGTGCTGGGCATTTTCTTAAGGAGACCGTATAGAATGCCGTCCTCTCCATGGTGCTGAATTAGATTTCTTTTTATTCAGGATAGCTTTAATATTTCAATAATATTTGAAGCAATTTGAAAGCTCTAGGTGACTTTGATATAAACTCTCCTTGGTATTTGACATAGAGTTTGCCGCTCACATTTTTCACTGCCCAAAAATCTCCAAAAGAGATCCTGACTACAACATAAATAACATAATTATCTTTCCTCATGCATGGCCGTTTCCTATCTTTTATTTTATGCTAATGTTCAGTTAGCTAATACATAGACCTATTGCTGAAATATACTCCCATACTTAGTATGTAAAACTTGAATTCTTCACTTTACAAGTGACTTTCTATAAAAATCAACATTTTGTGACCACTTTGTTTTAGGATAACCGTAAGAAGAGCAGAGAAAAAAAATCTGGGACAGCCATCAGTGTCCAATCCAGACCTTTTATTCAGAATCTGTCTTTTCTTTTTCTAAAACTTCTCTTTTGATGTCCATATCAATTTTTTTGACAATCTTATACACACTGAACGATTTCATCTTCATTTGATAGACAAATTAAAAAAAAAAAGGTTTATGTTTCCAGTTTTTTATCCTTCAATACAAACAGATGGGCAATGGGATTTTTTTTTTTACCCTGATCCTCAAGAACTGATTAAATATGATAAATTGAAATCCACTACTCATTCAGATTTGTGCAAGTCAAAGATGATTTAGAACTCACAATCTTTTAAACAGTGTCATACCCGAGTTGCATTGCTTCCGATCACGTGCCCTGGTATATCAAGAGGCCACGTACGCATGCACGGATTCCGCCTTTTTTTTTTTTTTCGTAGGCAGGCGAGGATTATCTTATGAATATTTATTACTCAGACGGGGGGGGGGGGGGGTGAAGTCTCGAATATGTAGCAGAGTGAATGGGGATTATATAGTGCAACTAGACATGTAGATGTTCAATACATTGTGCACGTGAATAATTTTGCTATTTGATATTTTCTTTGGCTCTTGTATCATAAATCAATGAAGGCGTAAAACATATGTATTTTTGTGTTCATGGCATACAGTCTGTAATAATTATGTGCATTTTAGTGTTCAGCAAAATAAAGGTACATCAAGCAGAGATCGCAGGTTGTGAGTTTGGAAGTTGATAATGTAGTATAGCAGGATCATGGAATGAGATGCTTTCCACCTCCATGGGAGGAAGCGTGGATACAAATATACAGATTATCTTTATTTAATTTTTAATAGGATATGCTATTGTGAACCATAGTCCATACAAGGTGTGACTCAAGTATCAGTAACATGCATACAAATGCTGAGCACTAATATACATGACAACCTCATGGCCTAAGCAATATAAAGGTTCACAGCATGCAGTTTGTTGAGAGGGATGCTTGTAATAAAAAGAAAATATAATGGGACCTAACAAATAATGTGCTATACAATCTGGAAACAATCAAGGAATCCGGGGCATTTATCAAGACACTGTGAAAAGCCTACCAACTTAAGTAACACAGAACTTCAACTATAAGTATCGGGTACAATCACCAATTATTAATGGTTCGAAGCACACAGCTCATTGAGAGGAATAACAATCATAAAAAGAAAAAAATAATGGGGCTCGATAAACAATATGCTATACAATATGGAAGAAAACATTAGGTAGCCAATGTGAAAAGACTGCACAACTACTACGACAGAACTGCAACTATAATTGGGTACGGATGATCACTATACTATAGGCAATATTGTTGAATGCATATTGTACAGGCCTATCTCTCTCACTGGTACTTAATCACAATAATTTCATTTCATTTCATTTCATTTCATTCTATTTATTCCCATCATTCAAGGATAAAAACACATAACTTACAAATCAAAACAACGTGGACACAAAGTATTGATACATAAAATGCACTATACAAATCAACACAAAATTCACAATACATGTAATGATGAAAATTGAAATGTACATAAGAAAGCTTTTATATGGCTTGTAAGACAAATCTGAAACGAAAAAAAAAATGCCATAGTCAAAATACATATATATAACATAAAATGTAAAACCAATGCTTTCACACAGAACATCAGTATGAACTCAGAAGATATTTTTCGAACTTTTTTTTTAAATAAATATTATTGAATTGTAGAATAAAAATATAATTCACATTCAAATCATACCACAATACAGGTCCAGTATACCGTATGTTTAGACTTATCGTTTTAGTGCAGGGTAGGGCCTACTCGGAATGCGCCAATGCCACATGACTAATGTGCTCAAGGCGAACTGGGGAAAAATGAGTGATGAAGTGCCAAAATCATTACGTGCACATTGGAAATGAGTCCAGTTATTAATCCTCAATTGTACTATGACGTGTTGTAAGATTTGTAAGATGTTATTAAATTCTGCGGACGCCCGATTGGGAGTATGACAGTCTCAACAAAAACATATTTACAATAATGAATAAGTGTATATTCATGAGCATATTTTCAATGATGAATATCTCCTAAAAAATGAAGATAAAAAATAATGAACACAAATGTTTACTTTGCGAATTCATTAATTAAAATATCCCCGGAGCTAGTGTTTAGCAAAATTACATTGTAAAATGCACTGGTTGTTTAACCACGCTGCCGCTCACCAGTAGTTACATTCACTGTGATAACTGTTGTATTATTATCATTAAAAAAAAAACTCTCATCAATTAATGATTTAGAGAATACAACATCTATATTGTAGTTCATTTTACTTTTGTTTATGGCACCTGTTATCGCCACGCAAAACAATCTACCCATTATGGTAAGCCCCGGCACAAGGTTAGATGAAATATTGTTTTGGTATGTACAGCGACTGTGTTTCTCTGGTAAAGAAAGAGCACACAAATGAATTAATTGGAACTCATCTCTTACAATCTAGGCCCTTCATTTATCATCATTCACTAAACTCCAGAAATCGATTGTTAGTGAAGGGTAACATATCAGACGTGCATCTGAATTTTACACACTGTAGTTGCATCGATCAGTATCACTTAAAAACTGGAATAACGTCTCAAAAGCCAAGTCTTTTTAATCATCTTATAATTCGAACAAAGACGATTTGAACATGTTGCTGCATGCCAGTCTTGTTCTGTATTGTATCCTTTAAAAGAAACTTCAAAGCATGCTTTCCGTAGTATCTTCAATGTACTCATCCATCTTGACGTGAACTACATAATTGGATCTTTGTCCATCTTAAAAACAAAACCATGATAAATCAATAAAACGTGTTGCCCTCCCGACCTTTCACAATTCTGAGCTAAAATCCTGTCATTTTACAGCTATAACAAGACTTAAGAGCGGAGCGCCCATTTTCTCCACACTCCATTGCATCTGGAGTACATTTATAATTCTCTAACGTTAACCCTTTCACTGAAAATTTTCGAATTGAGCAGTATCTTCATAGCCTTATACTTCACAACTATATACCAGTATTTATAAAATCATCCGATCAAATACTAGAAGCTCCATCGCTCTACAAAGGAGGTACAATAATCATTTGCCCAAACCGCGGAAGAGAACCTCTCCTCTTCTTACTTCCAGAATACAGATCGTGGTTGGTGCAGACAGCTACAGTGCACAGATGAGTTGTACACGCGTACACACACGAGCACACACACACACACACACACACACACACTCATATACACACACACACACATACACACACACACACACACCAGGGAGGTGTTACCTCCCTGCACACACACACACACACACACACAAGATTCCGAAGAAGAAACCACAGCGAGAAGTAACGATTTAAACCGATACCTGCGCTTCAGAACAGTATCCGCCATTGTTAGGACACGATCTGCCGGCGGATACTGTTTTAGCGCAAAAAACGCCGCGGAACGCTATCTGCCGCTACACCGGCTGTTGTGGCAGCCCGAACTAGAAGTTGTTTACAGGATTGACTGCGCGTATAGTAGCGCGTGACGCACTTGTAACAACTGATTGAGTGCGCACTGCTACTGTAAACATTGTGACGTACGTCAGGCCCCGGCCGTGCATTTACTAAGAAATTAATGCACGCACACGTGACTCATTTCAGCGCTTCCAATTGGCTACATTCTTGAACCCATTTTATAAATTGTATTATCATACTCCAAACACACACACATACACACACACACACACACACAACAAATCATACACATCACATATCATGCAGCTCACAATACACACACACACACACACGCACACACACACACACGAAACACACACACACACACACACACACACACACACATACGCATAACTTACCAGTCATACCCATCCCACCAAAGCTTAACACCGGAGGAACCACCCCGAGCCCGGGGCGACAATCCGTGACGGGGCGACAATCCGTGTCGCAACAAATTTTTTGCCAACACGGATTGTCGCCTTCGAGGTCAAAAACTGGGAACTGCACAAGCGTCACAGATTGTCGCCAGGCGATAATCCGTGACGGGGGCGACAATCCGTGCCGCCAGCGCCCGTCACGGATTGTCGCCCCGAGCAGGAGGCGACAATCCGTGTAGGGGCGACAATCCGTGTCGCAACACGCTTTTATAACGGATCTGACATATATTTCGAAGTTCAGCTAGAGGTTCCATTCAGTAGCCTGTCTGCTTCAGTGCCCCACTATTCACCAGAGCCTGCAATAAGTATGTCATCCATCACTGATCTGGCGCCCTCAATGTCACTTGACATCTCATCCGTACAGCGCTGAAATACTTGATGATAAAGGATTAGACGTAGCCATCGGTACTTGCTAACTGGCGTTTTATGTAGTTAACAGGCGTGTTTCGTAATCATCTTGATCTTCGAAAATCCGGATTTTGCATCTTGACTAAAACAACCGTATCTCCTGGAATGTGTGCAACAATCTCCTCCAAATGTGGGTATCTTGTAATCTTCTCTCTGAACAGCACGGGTCAAGTTTAGGGCCGGCGCAGTGTTTTCAAAAGAGTGGGGACCCACTTCCGGATTTCATGAGCTAACAAGCAAAAATAAAAGAAAGAAAAAGGTCCTCAGCTCATCTCTCCCCGTCCACTTCCGGGTGTCTTCAGCTGACAAGCAAAAAAAAAAAAAACAACAACAACAACAACAAAAGTCCTCAGCTCATTCTCTCCCCTCCCATTTCCGGGTGTTATAAAAAAAAAAAAAAAAAAAAAAAAAAAAGGTCTTCAGAGAAAACACATAACCTTACCGCCGCCATACTTCAAGATCTCTATCTATTTCTATTTTAAGTGCCACTTACGTACTTCCGGGTTGAAAAAAAGTGTGGGGGCCCAAAGTGATGACACCTTATGTTTTCCTTTGTATGGTGCACAAAAAGTGTGGGGGCCCGAGCCCCCACGGCCCCCACGGCTGCGCCGGCCCTGAAGTTCTCGGGATCTAAACAGATCCTGATTTCTTCGCCCTCGACTACTGTCACTATTAACATTGATTAAGTTTACCCAATCGAAGGACGCCATAGCATTGGCTATGTGTCCGTCGTTTTCCCTGTCATCCAGCTGCTTCCGGAGTACCCTTTTCGATCAGTACGGGCTTGACTGCTGGGTCAAGTTTCATGGCGTATGTGCCTGGCAAGCAGCTTGTCAAATGCATTAGCTCAGGATATTCATCTATGCTATTGAGACGGCTTATGAGCTGCAACTGAGCACTTGCTTCTCCGGACAGCAGAATTGGCTTGGTCTTTGCATCTTATGTGAACACAGATCTCCTTGTACTTGTAGATGGGTGGCGGATCCATAGTCATTACCTCCGGTTCATGGTTCGAGTATGATGAGAATTTGCTTCCTGTTTCCTGTAATTTTGCTAGAATTCCAGCTTTTTTGAAAAAAGAAATAATGTGAATAGGCAAACCGACTTAGCTGCTACAGTATCTATCTGTACTTTAACTTTGTCAGCCCAGAACATGACTGGATTCATACCATTTGTTCTCTGATCCAACCATTGGATGTATTGCCTTGATCTCCTCCGCATAATCATAGCAGTTATATTCTCTAATTTCATCTGCATCCTGACCTATCATATGGGTCGTCTTCCTTACTAGGTCTGCAAACTGAAACAATGATTTTCTTCCTTACAAAAGGTGCATTTCTGTTCCAGTGCCGGGCATTTTGTGCGCACTGCTTCTCCTGGGGTTCCCACGTTCCATCAAGTTTAATTGTTTTCTGCTTTGTTTTTGTCTACTTTGTATATAGTTATATATCTTTGTGTATCTTTTTTATGGTATACTCCTAAATTGATGGTGAATAAACTGTACTGAACTGAAATTTTACTACAGCCTCAACGGGAGCACAACGGTATTTGACTCCCGCCTCTCCTTATATATTATAGTAATCTATGTATGTATAATGTTCTTTGGTGTACCTTTTGTAGGGTGTCTGTGGGTAGATTTGCCCATCTGATATTTCTCCCTCTTCTGGCTATTAGCATAGGTATTTCCTGGTTTGTTTGACAATTCTTTTATGGGTTTCATCCAGGATAACCTTCGGTGATGATGCACACGTGTTCCCTTGTTCCCCACCCCTCCCCGTGTTGATTTAATAACATCTTCTCTCTCCTCTCCTTACAATGTCTCAAACTAGGTCTTATCAATGTCAACAAAAGTAAGAAAGCATTACTTTAGCCATTCACAATATCCTAACTTTGTATGCAGATTCAAATACAAATGTGATTTCATTGAAGTGAAGATGAATCATGGAAATATATATGTATATAAATTTATATATATATATATATATATATATATATATATATATATATATATGAAGACCTGAATATAAGAACGACCCAAGTCCAATTTTTGGCCGAATTCAGTTTGACATGGGAAATTGTAGCTTATGCATGGACTCATCTTGTGTATAATGATAAATCCTAATTACTCCCGGAAGTGCCTGAAATGAATGAGTTAAATCTTATATTAATGTAAGAATGAATGACTTGGGTCATTCTTACATTCATATTATTGCGCCCTCTCTCACCCTTCTCTCATCTCTATAGTAGAATACCATGTATATGACTCAAAGAACGACCCAAGTCCACCACACAAAATGGCCTCTCCACAATTAATATAAATGTTAATTGTCATAATAACATATGTTCTAATTTGTATATACAATGTTTCCTTCCCATCATAGTTAAATAGAATATAATTGGACAAAATAAATAAAAAAGATATGAAGTTTTTTTTAGTTTACTCGAAATGGTCTTCCATGGACTTGGGTCGTTCTTATATTCATATACTCATATATTTATTTGCACAAGCAGGAGTAACTATTATTAAGGGACCTAAGGAACCTAATATGATTTTTTTTATCATGTTCCTTTGTGATCATCATAACACAACAGACATCACTGTATACTTTATTTTAATGTGAATCTTTTGATGAACTTAATTACATCAATTTGTTCAAAGATGCTCTCTCTCTCACTCAATCTCTTACTCTTACACACACACACACACACACACACACACACACACACACACGATGTTTTGTTTGGCCATAAACGCAAATTAGAAATAGTTTTCAAGCTTTCGTGAGAACCGTTACACTTAATAATCATTCCTGGTATTTTTTCAGTTACCAAAAAAAAAAAACTGTCTCTATTAGTGATAATGAAATTATAAACGCACTTCATGTAACATCTAAATTCTCCCATTCTATCATCCATCTAATTTTTCTTTACAAAGTAAACCTTTAAGGAAAAGTTGCTTGGACCTTGGAGCAGTTGAGAAATTATTTGTCGGGCAAAAAAGAAAAAGAAAAAGAAAAGGCATATGTACTGGATTGATATGAAGCGTTTCCATGTAAACAGACTTCATTTGGTGTACACCCGCCCACAGGATACTTGCAATAGGCGACTCCTATGTTTTTAATTTCTACACCGATGACATTGCATAATCACACTCAACCGAACGCATAAATACTTCGATCTACCTTTATTCGCCGACTACTGTATTGTCGTGATCTTTCACGAAGATTGACATACACTTTTTTTTTAATAGCAATAGTAAACTACTTCAATCAAATCACTGAATTCAGGCTAAAACGTAATTCTTAAATAAAACAATCAACAACAACAAGAACAACGCATTTTATACAATGAATAATTCGATAAATTTCCTGTCAATCTTTATTTAATCAAGCTCATTAAAATCGTATATCGTAATTGCACTATAAGCGAAATATTTCAGGCACATCCTTTAAAGATATTTAAGTTCAAAACACTGATGTAAGTTAAAAGCAAAAAGAACAAAAAGCAAGTAATTCGGAGTTTATAATCAATCTAGAAAAAAAAATTGCTATTGATATAATATCGATTCTATACTCAACAATGGTATCATTGCAAGGTCATTTTTACGAAATTCTTGCATTGAGAAGCCTAGAATACTAATAATAACATACTAAGAACTCAAATAAGGTGCAATTATTGTTGTAACCGCAGTGCTCACGCCGTTCCGCCTTATATACTCAGAATGAAATATTTTTACCACTTGCATTTATTGAATTTAAGATGATTATTGCAAGAAAAAAAAAACACATTACTGAGCAGTTTGCAAAAATGTGTTTTCCGACACATAATAGAAATCTTATCCTTAAAAATTATTGACTTCAAAAGAAAGATTCAACTTTAGGAAGTGGCCTGTTGTTTCATGCCAAAACATAACCTACGAACATTAAAAAAAAAGTTTACTTATATTTATTATCAAAATTTGAAAATCTCTAACTAGCTGATTTATATATCAACACCCAGATTTTCTACATCTAAACATGAGCTGAGAATGAACTACTTTCAAAGTACTGAAATGACAGCATGAAATTACCAAACCATTGATAAGTCAGATGCTTTGCTAAATTATTCAACCTACGGTATTTTCCTTTATTATGAAAGAGAACAGTTTTTTTTTTGAATATTTTTCAAGTTTACAACTAGGAAAGGAATGAGAAATTGCCTTTCTCGCAGTTTACTTTTTTTTTTCCCTAGAGGATATTTTTTCCTTGGGGAAGGGGTGGTTTTACATAGGCTTTCTATTATACATTACTTGATTGGGAATGCCCTTTGGGCCTACTCACAGACTGTTGCGATTCAAATAACTTTGACAATGATGGCGCCCTTGCATTGAAAGTAGTTTGTAAGGTTGACATTCGTCACGAATATCATGTTCATGTAGCTCACGAGTATGTAGAAGCTTCATTTGATCTGATAATCCCGTCATAATGGTTACTATGCATGGAGTCTACAAGAGTGATCCAAAGCTTTGTAGAGAGCACCATTATGTGATGGGAGTAATCAATCGGGTAGACCCCTAAACTTCAAAGTCTTGTATTCAATACAATTAAGCGAAAAAATGCACCTTTTATTATAATGCAGAAGAAAATAATATGAATGATTTCTCTTTGGACCTTATGTCACACGATTTGGTGTGTAGATTAAATTAAGTGCGATCTGAATAGTATATATTTCATGAAGCGTTTTGCCCCCCCCCCCACGCTCCCATATACTATGAATATAATAAGCAGAGGGTTGAATGTAATGGCGAGAGTTTCCGTCTATTTTTTCCCTCTACAAATTAAATTAAAGAAAGCTCTATAGGTCAACTTTCACCCTCCTCCTTAATAATCTCTTGATTTCATTTGAAGACCTGAATATAAGAACGACCCAAGTCCAATTTTTGGCCAAATTCAGTTTGACGTGAGAAATTGTGGCTTATGCATGGACTCATCCTGTGTATAGATGATAAATCCTAATTACCCCCGGAACTGCCTGAAATAAATGAGTTAAATCTTATATGAATGTAAGAATGAAGGACTTGGGTCATTCTTAAATTCATATTATATCGCCATCTCTCGTCCTTCTCTCATCTCCATAGCAGAATATCATATATAGGCCCCTATGAATCAAAGAACGACCCAAGTCCATATGAATCAAAGAACGACCCAAGTCCATCTCACAAAATGGCCTCTCCACAATTAATGTAAATGTTAATTGTCATCAATGATATAATGTTCTAATTTGTATATACAATGTTGCCTTCCCATAACAGTTAAAAAGAATATTATTGGACAAATAAAAAAGATATGAAGTTTTTTTTAAGTTTACTCGAAATGGTCTTCCATGGACTTGGGTCGTTCTTATATTCATATACTCATTTATAAAGAGGAAACTCCTTCAACGTGTGATGCTGATGTTCCATCCAATCAGGACAGATACATGCACACAAAAGAACACAACACCGAGATCGTTTTAAAATCCCTCGTTTTTTTAGACTACTGAGCTTTTTGCGATCTTAAAATGTGGTATAGCATTTGTGTGTGTGTGTGGGGGGGGGGGGGCAACGCTTGTTGGCATGGTGTCGTTTGAAATCGCCAGGAATACTTGTATTGGACCTACAATTGTCAATAAGTTTGTTATAATGGAGAGCTACTCTACATGACTTTGATGTTAATAGTTACTAAGTAATTGAACTCTATGTAAAAGATGTGAACGCGAACCAATCTCCCATCGTATGAAGCAATGTAAACAGGGGAATTGGGTCATGGCCTAATTATTGGTTGGTGTCTCAATCAATGTTATGTAATTTCCATGTTTATATATATATATATTATTTTCCCCTTTGGTTTTAACAATATCAACAAAGGGACTGGAATTTCCAGTGACCGTCCGAGCCCCATCCAGTCCAGATCCCAGCGTAGTTTACCGGCAGAGGATTTGGGTCTGTCCATCCGAAGAAAGGGGCAGAGTTGCCATAGCGACCAATCTCGATACGCCCACCGCTGTACGTGACCCAGTAGTGGTCGTATGCTGGTTCCGTTGTTAGTAAGGACTGAACCGCATAAGATCTAGCAGCCGTAGTACATTGACTCCCAGGCGAGGTACCCGTTTGGCAGTCTCGCTGGATGAGGAAAAACGTGTTACCTCCTGCTCCGAAAACTGCATCAACATTTTCAGCATATGCGAGGTAAAGAATTGATCGTATATTGGATTAGGATGAAAGAATCGGTCCACTTCGAAATCATACTTGAATTCCTATTCCTTTTTTCTCCTCCTTTCCTCGCTGTCTTTGTGTGTGAAATGGCATTAGGTCCTACATTTCATTTTCCCTTTGTAGAAAAGGTATACGTATACGTATTTAATCTATCCTTACATTTTGTGTAACAATAAAATCATCAACATCAGCATTAGGCGATAATCCCATGTCATGCTAAAGTTTTGACTCATCAGGTGCAATTGAATCGTTTACCTCGAATAATAAATACATAAACGCACAAATATGCCTAAATGAATGATTAAATGAATGACCCACCAACCAAAATATAATTGATAAATAAGTATATTTAACGAATAAATCAATGAATAATAAATAAATACAAACATAAAGACGAAAGGACGTACATGCATAAAAGAAAAGAAAAGAAAGGACCGAGTACTTACTTAAGCGGTACATGTTACTCTGGCCGGAGTTCACACTAGAGAGGGCGACCATTGCATTGCTGTTAGCGCTGACCTCAAACTCCAAGCGCGATGTACTTCCGGTCAGGTCAATCCCAGGAAACAAGAAAACTCTCGTGGAAGATCCTCCATCCGGTGTGTAAATCACTTGGCACGCTATTTTGCAAATTATAAAGGGAAAGCTGATTAAGCTTTTTCAATAGATGAGGTTCCAATGACGTCGTCAAGCGCCATGGCTCAAGTACTTCTGAAGGAGAAAAAAAAACACCCAATAATGGGCAGGGCGGTCCCACAGCCAGTCATGGCGCGCAATTTTTTCAGGCTGGTGCTAATGCGACGGGTATGGATGATGCGCGTGCTAAAGCTATGCCCTCTAAAACACACGTGATTTGTTTTTGCCCCTTTGTCATCATGGAAACTTGTCATTAATAAATATAACGCATTCATGCCTTACTTTAGACATAATAGAGTAGGTAAACACATAGTGTCAGACAGAAAGGATAGTTATTGAAAAGTACAAGGATCGCTGTACATGACTGTATTTTGTATGTTGCATCTAAAGTGGGTCAGGAAAGTGCGCAAATTCAGGTCGATAATGTATGTTTAGAATTATATTTCATAAGTATTCATTCAAAACTTTCCTATACGTGTAGGGTTATCGGATCTCTTCATTTATCTTTGATTATTTGGTTGGGGCATGTAAGAAACTGAGTCGTACAAAACTCATAACCGTGAATAAAAACTAGAACAAGATTCTACACCTGAAGCGCGACAAAGTCATTGAGTAAATCTAGTTAATACTGGAAGGGGATTTCACATATTATTAGAGATAATGAGGTGACTGGCGATATAGGGCTAGGCCTGTAGCGATGGGGCTTCTCCATTCATTCTGTGGCGTGAATATTCTGTTTGTAGCTGAGCATTAACACGGCTATAATTGAATACCTTTTTAAAGGATAGTACCATAACGATGTGTAACAGACCGAAAAGTTGGTAATAGCGAGCTTTAGATCTGTGATAGTAACGCTTTTTTGAAAGACGACGCAGTCTCCCTGGTTGAACAGTTTAAACAGTGGTCTTGCGCATGTGCAGAGCACAATCTTTAGTCTGATAGCGTCGTCTTTAAGAAATAGCGTTCGCGTCTCAGATCTGTAGCCCGCTAATGATGACGGAAAACATACAGCACTGTGGTCCATGATAGTAGTCAGTGTTGCACAAACATTCGTAGCCCGTGTCAGTCTCCACACACGATCCGCCGTTCTGACATGGCGCCGAGGCGCAGGCTGCGTTGACCGACCGAACATGGCAGGTGAGACAAGAATATTCATGGTATTAATTCAAACGGACATAAAAAAACCCGTTGAACCCCACCGACAGTTAACATACTGTCATTATAATTCTAAATAAAAATGACAATGATTGATTTCGAAGGTTGGTCCTTCCAAAATAAATGAAAAAGAAGAAAAAAGAAAGGTGACTTTTTCCAGAGGTTCGTTCAATTGGTCACGAAATCACGTTCGTAATCATGGTAATTTTGAACGTTCGTTAGCATGCAAATACCTATCACTGGGATTATCAAACCCATTCTTATTTTAGATGAACAAATATATTATATTAAGATATAATGTGCATTGTGTGGTTCGAAAGGACAAACATTAGGAATAACAAACCTTATTTCAGTTTTGGAGTATAAAAACACCCCCCCCCCCTTTCGATTAAGGGAATACATTGGTTTGGTGAATTTGAGGGTTTCTAAATAACGAAATACAATCCATATTGGGATTAAAGAACTTACTGAAAAAAAAACAACAAACAAACACACAATCCTCAGCCTTTTCTTTCGTGTTTGTTGATATATCAGGCCATTCTACTGCAACAGGCAAGGACACTTCCATGTAGTCTGTAGTAATCTATTCTTGAGTGCACAAAATGTTGTTAGCGAGATTTCTTAAAGTTGTGCTATGGATATCATAAAAGTGAAAGATGGACAAGCAGAGAATTTACCTGGAACGGCGCAGATGTACCTAGTCTTCCCCTTTAACATCGGGTGATCCATCACCATAGCAATCTCTTCATCCCGCATCAACTTGGAAACCATGGCAACCGTCTCCCCGCTTGGGAGAGTGCGAGTTCCACAGCTGACGCCAGTAGTTGCTGGACAGCTCTCCCCACAGTCCATGGTGGAGGCATCCATCGAGACTTGTAAGACATTAAAAACGTACATCAGGATATGAGGACTTTCATCGCGTAATGGGCTACACGCCATTTTTAAACATTTCAAAGTAGGTTCATCATCATTTTTAGAACATAAAACCTTTCCTGTGGTATTGAGATTTACCTAAGTAACAGAGGAATCGCCGTGCCCTTTTTGAACTGTGATTTACTTTGTTTACAGTAGCTCCAATAGCAATTATTTCAACTTGAGGATGGAAATGTTTCGTTTTTACGATGGAGTTCGACATACACTAATGATGTTTAAGTTGGGTTTCTAGCATCTACGTAAGACCCCCTAAACACACACACACTCACACACACACACACACACACACACACACACACATACTCATATACTTATATATGAAGAGTTTGTTCGCAAAAACCGATAAGTCCATTTTTGAAGATTTTGAAGTACGGTTTCTGTCATAAAGTACAATCGTACCTTTTAAATGATATATTGGTCACCACAGGTACATTTTTGAAGTTATGGTCAAAAGAAGCAAAAATTTTCTTATTATTCTCTTTATTTTTCTTGACCTTTAATCGCAAATATCTACATTTGGCAAATATGGACTTATCGGTTTTTGCGAACAAACTCTTCATAATCCTATATAATCATATTATATATATATACATATATTATATATATATAAGAGAGAGAGAGAGAGAGAGAGAGAGAGAGAGATTTCACACCTCTTTTTTTCCAGGATGCATATATGTTTATTTGTATAATTTATTCTTTATCAAAATAGAATGTTTATGTTGATGATATTCCTGATTTATTCTGTGTTATGTTTTGTCGGAAAATAAGAATGAAAATAGATTAATTGAATTGAATTAAATTGAATTGAAAAGGAACGATTTCCCCTCGTTTTTCTCTGCTACTTATAGGTGCGTTCCAGTGATAGCACTGCTACCACTTCTTTTGCCATTAAAATGCACTATCTCAATACTAATACTACTGCTGCTACTATACTATAATGGATGATAGTAAAAAGAATGTACTTATTTTTTTTTCATAATAACTTATTGAGAAATGAAGTTCGGAACTTAAAGGTTTATTAAAATGCTTAATCTTCCACCACGCTGAGCTTTGTGCTGTTAACTGGAGAAGAAAAAAGGAAATAAACTTTAATACAATCAAAACAAAGGGACTTTGAGATGGAAGCTGAATTGTGAACGCTATGCTGTTTTGAAGACTACATAATTTGCCAACTTTCAATGCAGTAGGAACACCCCTTTCTAAAGTTGAATTGAAAGGTGCTTTATTCATCCAAGTCCATCGCAGCCCGGAGGCTGAATTACAGACATTGTTAACAAAGGGCCATGAATGGATAACAAATACATATGTACACACAAGACACTGCGTAGCAAGGAAAGAAAATGCATAGAACCCCCCCCCCCCCCCCCAAAAAAAAAAAAAATCAATCTTATTCATCTTAACCATTGCACAATGAGATCAACCTATAACACAAACAAAAACAAATATTACAAATACAATATCAAATATCACTATTCTAAAAAAAAATATTAAAAAGGAAATTGGGTCATGTTAATTATATATACCGATAATTTGTACTTATCAATACAGATGTTGTTATACAGCTCAAATCAATACATTTTATACAGTAAAAATAATCAGTTTGACTCAAAAAGTGTTTTCTCACATTCTTCTCTTCCTAAACATAAACTCTCCAACCAAAATACACTCAATCTACACACAGCACATTACATCAAATCTATAAATAAATAAATAAATAAATAAAAAAATCATATTGGAATTACTATGATACATGTTTATACAAAAATATCGTCCGATATTTACACACATCTTTCTCTCTCTTCTAAATCTCATTCCACTAACACACACACTCTCTCGTATATCTAACCAGCAAAGTTACTAGACATTGGAAAGTGAAGAAAGCTGAAAGGGCTTTAAAAAATTACACAGGACTTTTAAAAACTTAGCTCATTACGATACTCTACAGAAAAAAACAAAACAAACAAAACAAAACGTAACTGTGCATCACAAAAGAAACAAATAGTCGCACTCCTTGATTTTCCATGAGGACTCAAAAAAGGTGAGATGGGTCAACTGAGTCAATCTTCAGTTTCTCATATTGTCTAACAGAGCTATCCTTCTTCGACATTAGTCTATAGTTTGGGATCATAACGTGAATGGGAAAGTGTGTTTTCACCAGTGTTTCTACAACCTTTTTTTTTTTTGGGGGGGGGGGGTGGTATAAAATGATCAGGTATGTCTTAGAAGCCCCTTTTCATTTCTTGAAATCCTTTGCACACTCTTAACTTTCAAGTCTAATAACTTCTGAAAAGATATTGCTATCGGTTTAAAAATTTTCATTAATCATGGACCGAATGTGTTGATAGAACATGGTCAATGTCAGCTTAATCTCATTATCCCTTCATTGTTGTTGTTCCCGTTCGATCGCACAGCTAGTACGGCTCGGTAAAGATTAAGTGCTTGAATAGCCTCTTTTCTTTTAGTTCACACTTTTCCAAAGTGTGTGCTTTCTTTCCAGTATCTAGATAGGTTAGCGGAGGCCATTTGAATTGAGTTATACATCATTTTTAAAGCTCAAGTGTGCTCTTTCAGGATCCGTCCTTAACTAAAAATCCATGTATGGCGACTATTTGTTGGTTTTTGATGATTGGTCACATATAGTAGAGTAGTAACAGCACTAGTAGTAGATTCTGTAATAGTAGTACAATGTAGTAGTAGTAGTAGTAGTAGTAGTAGAAGAAGAAGTAGTAGTAGAAGTAGTAGCAGCAGCAGTAGTAGTACTGGATAACCGTCATATTATTTAATAGCAATAATTATTAGTGGCAGTAGAAGTAGTGGTAGTAGAAATACGTTTATTGCCGTTATATTATTGTACTGATAAAAATTGAAAATTCTTGTTTTTTAATAAGGGTTATTGATATTGCTGTTAAATAACGAAAAGTGGTATATATTGAATATTAACATCAACAACTAAAGAGAAAACTTTCTTACTCACCCAAACTAAAGGCGACGAGTGTATTGAGAATTTTACCATGTAAGCTTCGCTTCATCTTCAAGTGTAAAAAGACGCAACACGTGTCTTTAAAAAAAACACGAGAAAGAAAGATTATCAAACAGACGAAACACTTATGTCTAGCTTGTAGAGAAGCGTTATAGCACCAATTCTAGGATCTGCCTTCTGATGCAAACATCCGATCTCTGCTTTGGCTGGGCGTGAAATGGTGAAAAACTAACCTTTATAGGATAGAATTAGAACCATCAGAAAGAACCGTACACGGATGGAAAATTGTACGACTTGTCATTAATTCATTGTCCTGCGGTCTATAAACAAGATGAAGGGGGGTGGTCAGTACAGAAGATTGTCTGATTGTAAAGCTGAAATTCACCGTGCTCTATTAACCCGTTCCTCCGCAGTTTTCCAAGAGACTTCAGTGCCCCCCCCCCCCCCCAATTAATGAGATTACTTTTATTTCGCCTGTCGACAAACAACAGACAGATATGGTAATACCCCTGAGAACAATCGGTCTTGTACAAGGCCATACATATTATATATTTTACTTTTCACGGTCAACTGCATGTGCCACAGATCAATATACAAATAGGACTTGATCTATTATGCATTCACTATACTTGGTTAATTATCCCGAGTGTTGTTTTGTTTAGAGTAGATTTTTATTTGAATAGAACTGCACGAGTGATAACTTATTGGAATTCTATAGACATAAGTTTTTTGTTTTCTTTTTTTTTAAAGTCAAGACTTAAAAAAACCCCGCAAATTCTCTTCAATCTATAATAGGAAAGTATTTTTCAAACAGTTTAAACAACTTCACCTATACCGAACTCTTATTGATCCGAATCAAAGATATCAAAACTTTCTTTAGTCTCATCGCTAAAACTTTGGATTATCTTAAGATCAATTTTTGAGAAAGTAATTTAACGGTATAGTTCTCAATACTTAAAGTGCATGAATTTTATTCAAATATTTGCAATATAATTTTACAGTCAAACCATCATTTCCTTGGGATTTCTTTCTAGCCATCATTTTTAGAGCCGTCTTGAATTCGCCAATTTAAAAATCTTCATCACACAAACGTTCTGCTGATGAAAGTGATGGACTTTCGTCAGAATGTTTTGTTGGGTCTGTGATTTATGGCCCAATATTTGAAGAATTTTATCTCAGAATGAGCTAAATCCATTCTTGTTAAGTTGAAGTATTTGTGATTAAAACTGGCAAAAAGCAAACAAACGACAGAATATTTTTCATCATGATTTCTAGAATATCCCTTGTTATGTCACAAGTGAGGTATTACCGGAAAGCATTGATTTTGCTCTATCTGATGATGGACTTACTTTCAAATGTTTAAGAATGACGCTAAGCTTATTTTGCAATAAAACTCTTCATTTGTAGTCATTTCAATGATGTAAGAATTAACATGAAAACTAAGTGCATCTCCTACGCGGGACACAAATAACTCCTGCCGCCAGGAGAACCCACGCAAGCACTGGCGTAGCCAAGGGGGGGGGGGGGGGGGGCAATGGGGGCTGTGCGCCCCCCCCCCCCCCCGCATGTACACGAAGCGGGTATCCCTTTCAACCTTTCATCAAGTAAGATCATAATTTTTTTCAATATTTTACTCAAAGTGTGCACCAGATCTTTGGATTTCAATTAAAAAAATGCAAAATCTCTCGTGCTTGGGAGGGGGTATCCCCCTTCCAAACCCTGCCCCTCTGTGCCCCTTTCCCTAGCTTTTGTACAATTTTTAGAGTTACAAAGAATTCTGAATAATTCTGAGTGCACAAGACTTAGGCCTAGCACTTATATCTCAAAAACTCAAAGTTCCCTCATGTATAAGGGGAATATCCCTTTTTAATCAATAATTTCCTCCCAGTTGTTTTTTTTTTTCTCAAATATTCCATCAAATATACATGCGTATAAGAAATATCTCAATTTCAACTTTAAAAAGGCAAAAACTCCATCATACGGGAAGGTTGGTGATAACCGCCCCCTCTCCCATGCATACAAGTAGACTGTGGCTACACTTTAAACATAAAACAGTTTTCGAAAAATGTGTGCGCCAAAACGTTTAACTACAATCAGAAAATTATATAGAATTTCCTTCCACAGACTTGCTTTAACACTTCATCTCTTCTGATTGACAAATTTCCAGATAGGGCCTATTCCAACAAAAGTGTGCTCCAGATTGTTGAATTTCAGTTCTAAAACTGAAAAAAAAGCTCCCTTGAACATGGGAGAGCTATCTTGCTACCCTTCCACTGCGTGGTACCCACTACAGACTTAGTACACTTTGGGGAATGACAATTTCTGAATTTTCCACAAAGAGTGTGCTCCAGGATCGCTTCATTTCAATTCTAAAAACGCAAACCCTCCGTCGAGCGGGAGGGAGAATCCCCCTCCCACCCCCCCCCCCCCCCTAACCTCTACCTCACTTTACTTTGTACATACACAGAGATGATGCACACTTGGAATAAGAGCTAAGTTTCGTGATTTTAACACTTCCCTGAAAAATAAAGCCTATATATCTCTTATTTGGCCCTGGAAAATATTCTATTGTATTGCACCAAAAGTTTGCACCTGGGCCCTGTTTTATGAAAGGTTAAAATTGATTATATAGTTGATTTCAACTGTAATAAAATAAGTCTATTTGAATGATACCATTTTATAGGCGAATTGTTCAATAATAATCTACCTCAAAATATACTGCTATTATACCTTAAACAAGTGGGACTGTTTCAAGTCGATAAAACACGCTAAAACATGCATCAAATTGCACCTTTTAAGACACAAAAAATGCAAAAAGTTCTCACCGTGGGAGGGGGGACACAGCCTGTGAACGAGTCACATTTTAAGCCCTGTTGAACTAAAGGCGTAATGTCGAACTCTTCGGCCTCACCTGATAAATGCCGAACTCATGTAAGGGCTGTCGAACTCCTCGGCCTCACCTGATTAATGCCGAACTCATGTATGGGCTGTATGACTCGAGGACTGTATACATTTTTGGACCTTTTTATTTATTTTTTCTCAAAATGTCAAAATCGTGAGCTCTATGACTCCTTGGCGTCAAGTTCATGGGATGATCCCCTAGCTAACCTACTGACAGTACTGGGGCGCAAAGGCATATTCGATTTGTTGAATGCTCACGTGTCTTTCCTTGCTAATGACCTCTGAGCTGTAGAACGAGATGACTTGAAGGGTTTCATGCCGATGAATCAGAGGTTGTTTGTGTCTGCTTATTTGGTTTAATTGTTCCATATTCCACGTTTAGACATTACAAACAAAGTAAATGGGAGAAGTGAAATGCCGTAAATAATACTATATTTTATGCAAATATTGCTTGCAGAGCGTTTTCACTAAAAGTTGATTTAAGGTAAATTCTTAGGATATTTCCAGTTGAAAAAAAAAAAAAATGACATCCGGACAGGTAAGAATTGAGAATGCAAACATCGAAGAACTTGGCTAGAAAAACCTAAAAGGCAAAATGAATGTCCGCTTATACATTCAACTGAAAATGTATTGGCGGGAACACCCGTACGAGGCGTAAGCCGATATACATAAAATATAAAATGCACACAGAACGTCTAGAAAAAAAAATGAAGTCGAGTCAGATTTTAGTGACAAAGATACAAATTTGTTTTTAAGCTATTCAAAATGCATTAAGATATTTTTACAGTTGTCCTGACCTTGCCTGTCAGGAAAGATTCACTGCAATATCCGCATGGCATTACCTCACGTCACTCATTTTTGTGTGTAATTCAATCATCCTAAGTACTTAATGGATATCACAGCTCTCTTTCAAACAGATCAGTCCATGGAGACACTATAAAGAAAAAGATAAAAAAAGAAACACAACGCGTGGCCGGTGACTTTTTTTAATTTCATCATTCTAAGCGCTTATTAGACAGTCACGCTTTCTTGCAATGGATCAGTCAAAATGCCAAAGGGGGGGGGGGGTTGGGGGCTAGAGAACAAGAAAAAAACACAAAAGGTCTTAATATTTGTACTTCTAGTTTGATCCATGAATGACAGGAAAGGTAATAGCTTGATGATATTGATTGAGTGAGTGTGAGTCCATTAATCATGTTAATTATGCAACTTACCTGTGTCCTTTCCTTGATGGGGTCTCCCAAGGTTTCGTTGTCAATAAAAAGTGATAAAATATTTAAAAGTGATGTAGGATATTACTTTTGTTAATGGTTTCAAAAAAGAAGATAAACCTATCAAACTAGAGAAGCACTCTGAAAGCCCAGACCTTCGCCAAGCCGCAGCTTATTTCCACTAAAGCTATTCCAGTGATTTCGACCCATACGTATGCATGCAGCTGAAAATTTCCCAAAATAAAAGCCTTTTGTTACATCATCATCTTCAAGCTGGTATCATTGTTTTGCTGATGTTATTGTTTGTTATCGATTTTCTGTAATATTTGGATATACATGTGACCGTGCATCACAAAATGAACAAAAAGTCGCGAGCACTGATTTTGTGTGGGGACGGAAAATAGGTGAAATGGGTCAACCTAGCCAATTTTACTTTTTCATATTTTCTGAAAGAGCAAGTCTTGTACATTATGCTAAACTTTGGGATCATAAAACGAACAGGAATGTGGGAGTGTTCTGTTTTTTTTAAGCAGTTTATTTCGACACTTTTTTTTTAGATTAGTGTGATTAGGTGTGTCTTTAATAGAGTCCCCTTTTTATTTCTTACGAACCATGTAAACACTTAACTTTCAACTCTAAGTAACTTTAGAAAGAATGGAGCTACTCTGATTTGAAAGTTGACATCAGTCATGGACAGAATGTGTTGATGAATAATTATGCTTAATATCAGTTTAATCTAATAATCCCTTCATTGTTGTTACTCCAGTGGTTTACATCCTGTGTTTTGTTCCATTCATCGCACAGCTATAGTACGGGTTGGTAAAGATTAAGCGCTTGAAAAGACACTGTACTTCAGAGCCCATATTCTCAGTTCACATTTCTTTCCCAGTGTGTGCTTTCTTGCCAATATTTAGATAGGTTAGGAGAGTCCATTTCATTTGAGTTATAAATCATTTTAATACTTGAAGTCTTCTTTTTCAGAATATGGCCTTACCTAAAAATACAATCATGTCTGGCGACTTTTCATTGGTTTTGCGATGCAGGGTCACACATTTGAATTCAATTCAATTCAATTCAATTTATTTCACATCTTTCAAAAAACCACAAAAATAGACATATACAATGTACAGAACATAACACAGAAATATACACAAAACAAAGCATAAGCAGTACAAGGACAGTTACAGTGAAGTATAAACACAGTAAAAATAGTAAGAACTGCAGCAGATGTGTGGGAATGACAAAAGGAAATTGGCCTGTCAAAGGTCAAACCCTTGATGGATTGCATCTTACAAATTTGCATTTTAAAAATTGTGTTTAAATTACAGAACATTAACGGAGACAAAAAGAAAGACAGTAAATAAGATGGCAAGAATAAGATTATATAAAAAAAAGAAGCAATGACAAGATTTACAGATAATAAACTCAGAAGACAAAATACAAACAAATACAAACCTTTCCGTGCCAGTGGGTCAAATATAAACTGATTCCACACAAAAACCCTGGAAAGGTCATCAATGACATCGACTTTGTGGCATGAAGAGGGTTAAAAATAATAGAGGAATGAAAACATCCCAATCGATAATGATGTGGTATAATCCCCATGTTGGTTCTGAATGATGTCAATGACAAGAGTCTCGATTAGCCATAGAGCCAAAATTGTCACGCAGAAACTAAAAAGGTAATAAAACACTTATAGAAAGTTTTGCAAAAAAATAAAAGAGTAAACTTAATTCGCACAGCCGTTCGATAACATTGATCGTTCTCCACTGATATTCCTAAATTATTGTGTCGTGTGTATTTTGCAAGAGTATGTTACTCGGGTGACGAAAAATCATTGTAAGTGTATTATTATTGGATTACAGATGGCTATTTCGGTATGTTCTAATGTATTTTCGTGGTTTACTAAGAATTTAGCTTTACTTGGGGGCGTTCAGCAATATGAAATCCAAACCAAAACTGTGTACCACTAATTGTGTGAAGTGCACATGACGGGAATTGTACAGTTATTCAAGTGAGAGGGTTTGTCGATTTTCCATTAAAAACAAAATACATGAAAATGTGAAATATGTGGTTTCAAGATCTATTCAGAAACCGGATTCAGAATTCAGGGTTGAAAGTGTTTACATAATAGGAGGGGGTGATGAGGTATTGTCATTGCTTCAGTTATCTTTCTCTCCCTCTCTTTCTCTCTCTCTCTCCCTCTTTCTCTATGTAACTCTCTTTCTCTTTCTCTCTCCTCGAAAAAGACTAAATCACTTTGAATACATAATATCTTTCGCATCCATTAATGTTGGTGTTGCGGTACTGGCAACTTGAATGAGTTATCTGGTTTTTATGCTAAAATCATCGGGCAAATAAAGTGGCTTAGAAATATTATCCTGTTTTTTTTCTTTGAATTTAGCGCACCATGCATTGGGATTGTTACTGAGTGATGTGTGCGTGTGTGTGTGTGTGTGTGTGTGTGTGTGTGTGTGTGAGTGTGTGTGATTGCCATTAAAATTACGCTGTTTGATAGAAATATACATAATATTATATGAAACTCCGTCATTGGCAAACTTTGATATTTTATGTCTGATATTCGTTTTATTGAAACTCGTAAGCCATTTTGTTTTTTTCTCGTTTCACACAACTTTTATGGAAGTCAATGGGGAATTAGTGTCAAAGTGCAAATTATAATTATGATGATGATGAGGATTATTATCGTCATTATTATTATCATCATCACCATTTATATCATTGATAATATCATAGGTCTGTTGTACCACAAAACATCCTATCATATAAAAACTTCTCAATAAAGCCTGAAATTATTATTAGGAAATATCATCGGGGGTTTTTCTAAATAAATCATATTAAGAAACAATATTCGATTGTTATATTTTGCTTACATTCTGCATTTTTAACAATACTTGATATTGGTTATACTGACTAACATATGTACAGTGATTGTTTCTATCCCAAACGCAGATTTCAGAAGTATTTTGAAGCACTAAAACTCGGTTATTGTTTCATCTGCAACTGACAAATAATGCCCTCAAAATTGAGGGCAATGGTACGCCGGTGTATGCACAATGTTAGACTGAGGTGACTATTTTTTTCTTCACAATACCAGTCGTGGATACACGGCCACTAAAAGAAACCTCTCCAAAACCTCCAATCACTGCTGAATTACCAACTTAATCATTTACATGATTATCAAAAGACATCGGAATGTACCTGCCCCTATTGCTGAGAATGAGTTTCATTTTCAATCTACTGTCTTTTATTTGTCATAATTTTACATTATGTATGTATATGTATGTATGTGTGTTTGTATGTATTACAGTATAATTATGTTTTATCGTAGTGAAAACTTTGAGCAAAGAAAATGGGTTTACGTGGGGATTCGAACCCGAGACGTTCGATCAATTTGTTTTGGGTTCGTTTCCCCTTTCTTTGTTTCATATATTTATATATATATATATATATATATATATATATATATATATATATAGGTCATTAGCGCCATATTAATTCCCTTTTAATACTAGTAGGTTTGTATGTAATATTTTCGTATTTGATTATACGTAGAAGCCTGGCAAGGCGTGTTAAATCACTGATGTGCTTTTTTATACATTAAATTTGCAAGACAGGCGAAGTCCAGGCTATAACTGATCCGCATTGCCCTCTTGTTTCCATGGTAACTGTTACTATAGACTACGTAAGTTGTAATCATGTTAAGTGCCCTGTACTGGCCTGGAACGTCACTGTGTATGTGGTGTGAAATAGATCAGGAGGTCAGTGATGAGAAGTTATCAAGCAAAAATATTTTAAACGCAAAGTCACTTTTAGTAAATTGGTACAGATGCAATTACACTTAATGAAATGAAATTATTTGAATGAAAACAAACGAATGGACGTCTGAACTGAATGAAAAGTGACGTCATAGCAACCACACATGTTTGTTAAATTCTTGTTTATTGTATCAAGGAGATTATTATGAAAGTAATCATTTTATGTATCTCACAATATAAGAAAGAAATATGTTCAACTTTGCACCTTTAAGCCTTCCAGTGTTTCACATGCAAGGCTCACATTTACGAGTAGAAATTGCACCTCTCATTTGACAGGATGCAGAGTTGCACCTTTAATCATGAATTCGTAGCGTCACTGGTCAGAAAGGTGCAAAGTTACAACCATAAAGGTGCAAGGTTGATTTTTTTTCCCCTGTAGAGTGAACTGCAACAGGACCCATTTCTATATAAGCCTCATACTCTACATGCATTAGAGGACAGTTTCACCTTCATAGTTCAACATGCGGATTGAGTGAATGCAGAAATAGTAGAACATGAACAATTAGTTACACTTTGAAGGAAATCGGACAATCTGTTCAAAAGTTATGAATTTTTAAAGTTTCTGCTCAGTCACTGTTGGATGAGAAGACTATTATACAGGCTGTGATGCACATTATGATAATTATGTAGAACGATACAAAGGAAATAAAGAACATACTATACAATACTTTTACACATCGAAAGAATACTTGACTTGCCTCTTTCAGAAGGCTATATTTCGGGGATAACATTACCCTTGGGATACGTCAGTGACAATTAAATCGAGGAAATGTGCACTTCTTCCCCCCCCCCCCAAAAAAAAAAAAAATGCAAATAAAAAATAATAAATTTTGTGGAATTGTCTTTATATTTCCATTATATCACTCTACGCATGTGGCATCACATACACATTCAGTACTTTAGTCTTCTCATGCAGCAGTGACTTATACGCAGATATTAAAAAAAAAATATATAGTTTCTTAACGGATTATCCGGCTGGATTTCCCCCAAACTCTGACTGATGCGTGTTCTGCTAACGTTATTACTTTTTTTATATGATGATGATGTGAATGGAGGCCGGGGTGCTGCGTAAGTACATCTTGGCGCGTAAGTACATTCTGTATAGTTATACAGAAAAGACATGATTTTCATCAAAGACTTTTATAGTGAACACGGTTATATACAAAACGTAATTGCGTGACAACAAATTAGGAATTCTGGACCTGGTAAATTTCATCTATAATAGTCGTCTTGATAACTTTACTTTCTCTGTTCGAATATAATGAAACTTCGATGAACGAAAGAAAACAATAATAGCCTACCGGTCCGCAGCGGCGTGCCGGACTCCATTACAGTAGAAATCGACAGTTTGAAAGCTGGTTAGGAGATAATGTTTTATCTATTATGACTTCATGCATGGGACGAGAATAGGATTCAGAGGCGCATTTTGTTCCTTATACGACCAAACGGTGAAATAAGTCATCATTTACGGATCGAATTGTGTGAACGCCGATTATTTCTTCTTCTTCTTCTTCTTCTTCTTCTTCTTCTTCTTCTTCTTCTTCTTCTTCTTCTTCTTCTTCGTCTTCTTCTTCTTCTTCTTTTTTTCTGAAACTCACGCACAAGCAAGAGCCTTGCAGGGTGTGAGTATACCATTGTTTGTATTCAAAGGACAAGTCCACCTTCATAGAGATGTGGATTGAATGATTGCATCAATAGTAGAACACACCAGTGAAAGTTTTGGGAAAATCTGTCTAAAAAGTTATGAATTTTAAAGTGTAGCCGGCGCAATCACTGCTGGATGTGACTAGGTACTTCTAGAGTGTATGATGTTACATGTATGCGTTGACGATACTTTTTAGGGAAAATAAGAGAATTTCACAAATAATTCTAGAAAGCAAGAACACATTTCCTCGACTTGTCACTGACGTAGGTTCAGGGTAAGCCTTATCACCCCCCTGCCTTCTGAAAGAGGCAAACCGAGTTTTGTTTTGTTTTTTTCTCTCTCTCTTTTTTTTTTTTTTGTGGCTAGATAAGATGTTGATTTTTCTTTATGTTTTATTTATATATTGTCGTACACAATCTGTGACATTTCAAGCTCCTGCTGTTGAGTCTTCTCATCCAGCAGTGACTGAGTAGAAACTTTAAAAATTCAGAACTTTTTAACGGATTGTCCGATTTTCTTCAAACTGTCACTGATGTGTTCTACCAATATCGCTGCATTCACTCAATCCACATGTCTATGAAGGTGGACTTGTCCTCTTGAACAACTACATACATTCATTGATCTTTTAATGAAGAGCTTTTTAACATACTGTGCTGTCTTATTCTCTGTCCTGTGCACTGAGGCGCAAATCCAATGAATATCTTTGGCTGAATGATTAAAACGCGTTTGAAAATACAGTTTGCACCCCTCCGTGCAATTTTCACGTAATGTTGCAACTCAGGAACTGTCCAATGATAGAAATAAGAACCCCTGCCCCCCTCCCCTCCCCCTTCTCCCTCCCCTTCCCCCCTTCCCCTTCCCCCTCCCCCTTCCCCTTCCCCCTCCCCCTTCCCCTTCCCCCTTCCCCTTCCCCCTCCCCCCCCCCCCCCCCCGCCGCCCGAACCACACATACACTGTATCAACAAAGCCTGCGGGATACTAATGCTCGTGACTTGCGCGTGCGCGCGAGGCTTCTTTGTACAGTATTTCGTGAAACGTGCACATCTTTTAAGGATGTTGGCATCGTTGGTCGTCGACGCTGTGATATTGGTGGTGAGTGACTGAGAGAATCTCTATAAATCTACTATTTAGAAAAAGCATCCACTACATTGAATAGCAAATATGCATGAAGAAAATGTTTAGCTTGACAATTTTATTTGCTCTGTACGAAAACGAGGGAGTCATGTTAGTCATCATGGCATATGTACACGATGTGATAGGTCGTTCATGCCGGCTGCGGCTTTTTTTAGCACGTAGTCCCACCTGTTCAAATTTGTGAAAGCTAGTTGGAGCAAAGAGTAGATGTTGATTTCTTTTTTTCTTTCTTTCTTTCTTTCTGTCTTTCTTTCTTTCCTCCTTTCTTTCTTTCCCGGGAGGTAGTATTTGCCGGGTGATAGTAAAATACAACCTTTAAACCACTTACTTGGGGAAATTACATTCATACATTTAGCCAACCGGACAGGGGGTGAGCTGGTATTTGTTGCGCGGAGAGAGAAGTTTAGAATCTACACGTAGTTGCTTTGCTCTTGAAATGACATTACCATGTACAAATTGTGTAGATCTAGTGAAGGATTGCTGCTGTGAACACGGTGAAGGAGTTTGTGTTTGTGATACCGGTGTCGGTGACTGTCGATGGGAGTTCGTTCCAGTCTGTGATAGTTCTTGGGATGAACTACTGTAACCCCGTCGCGGGGCGCTGTAACACAGTATTAGTAACAGCGCCCCGAAGCAACCCATGCACTCAAATGCACTGCAACACGTAAACAACTCACCGCTCAAAAGGACACTATTTGTCCGTATGGGGTCGCTGCTGTGGTAAGGGATGAACGAGTACTTATTATACTGTAAATTTTACTTATAATGTTAGATTTCTAAATTCTAGATGATGATGACTCCTGCTGGGGCCCAGTTTCATAAAACTTGTCATCAGTGACAACTGCCACATTTTTTAATGACAAATTTGCTCTCAGCCAATCAGATTAAAGGATTTCAGTAGCTTGTCACATCTATGACAACTTGTCACTGATGACAAGTTTTATGAAACGGCCCCTGGGGAGAAACCTTCAGACCGGACGCTGGGCTTTTCAAACTGGGATGGCATGGGTAGGCGACCTGCAAGCGCTTCACGTTGCAGAATGTGGTGTGGGCTGTACAGGGGCTGATCCAGGAATTCTGTAAAGTGGGGGCGTGACTAATATTTCTGGTGCCACTTCCGGGTTTTATTTCATTTTTTTCTTTTATTTCTTTTGTTTTTAACGAAAAATAAAGGGGGGGGGGGCGTGTGCTGGTTGCGCCCCCCTCTGGATCCGCCACTGGCTGTTTATATACAATGTACATTGTATTTGTTGTTCGACTTTTTTAACAAAACATTAAGATTTTGTTCTGTTTCTTGGCAACCACCATCATCCCATGTTTGTTTAGACTTGATACAAAATCTTAAATATCAAGAGATGCCTGGCATGGTAAAGGATTTCTCCTGTGACTGTGTATTTCTTTTATCTACTGAGTGCTTGTATTTTGAGGATTACAATATGGACTGAAATGTCATGGATGGCTCAGGTTTCCAGCACCCCTATGGGATTTACACATTATAGCATTATTTTTTATGTGGCAGAATGGTTGGGAATTGATGAAATGCATGCAATCTTGAAAAACTATAAAATGCTAATGTTTGAAGAAATCAGGGGATATCTTTGTGTGTGCTGCTGCAAACTGGACCCCCCCCCCCCCCCCCGAAAAAAAAAAAAAGATGAACGTGGCATATCTGAAAAAGATTTCATTGAATTTAATAATGCAATGCACCAGATTAGATGTATTAGATTGTATATCGTAGCAAATACAATTATAGTGATTGTTTTAATTCACTTTACACATTGCTTCACTATGATTTTTGTTCCCTTCTTTCTTTCAGTTTGTGTTAGTGTTCCAGCAGCTTTCTGAGTGAAGTCTTCTGGAGTTCGGAAAGAAGCAATGGCAGCTCCTAATCACACAATCTATATCAACAATCTCAATGAGAAGATAAAGAAGGATGGTGAGCAAAAATATTACTGTATGTGATTCATACATGTATACCAAAATAAAGTGACATATTCAAGATTCAATTCAATTCAATTCAGTGAAAGTCACATACATGTGTACATACATGTACTTTCCG
This sequence comes from Diadema antillarum, assembly GCF_040938485.1. Lineage (NCBI taxonomy): Eukaryota > Metazoa > Echinodermata > Echinoidea > Diadematoida > Diadematidae > Diadema > Diadema antillarum. The sequence goes on along the minus strand of NW_027272036.1, from coordinate 76,035 downwards.
GGTTTTTTTTTTTTTTGTTCTTGTTTTTTGTTGCAGTTTGTGATAACTTGTCTGTCTACATGATTAGAATGTTCTCGGGTACCAAAAAGTTTGTGTTTGCATTGCTGGTCTCATCAAAGATTTGTGGAAAGGGGACAAGTATTCAGATTCCACAATGTTCAGGTAATGTGGCATTTCTCTATGATGGCTTGTGATTTTTATTTGTTTATGCATTTGTTTTAATTAGTATGTATATTATTAATGATCACGACAATGAATATGAAAGGCATGATTTACCATAATTTGCAGATGAAACAAAAACCCAGCATTAATGCTTTAAACAGTTCTAAAATGTGAGTTAGGGATAGAAACAACCACTGTAGATATTTGAATCCGTATAATTGATGTTAAGTACTCTTAAATTTATACCAAAAATATGAACAATAGTTATAATGAAAATGTTTTCAGAGGAAACCGCCTACAGTTATGGTTTATTGAGAAAAATATTGATATCTCCTAATATTTTAGGCTTAAATGCCAAAATTGTATTGATGATACATTGTAGGATGTTTTGTGATACAACAGACCTACACATGCATCAAATGTGATATCTTGAACATTTTTTAAATCACTGCTCCCAAAGGTAAACAGGACCATTAAAGACAGTTCGAAATGCAGATACAGGGAAACCTTGTACATACATGTAGTATAGAGCTGCTAGGGACCAATAAAATGTTCCCACTAAAGCAGGGATAAAAAAAGAACATGAAATTATAAAAGGAATGTGACCTGCAAAATTATTTTGTCATATCTGGTACTCAGTATCTGCCTACACATGTATGATATCCATCCTTGTTATGACAAGGTTCAGCTGGATCCTTTCCCATTTTGTTCTTTGCAGAACTCAAGAAGTCCCTCTACGCCATATTCTCCCAGTTCGGACAGATCATGGACATTGTGGCACTGAAGACGCTGAAGATGCGGGGCCAGGCGTTTGTCATCTTCCGCGACATCACCAGCGCCACCAACGCCCTGCGTTCAATGCAAGGATTCCCCTTCTACGACAAGCCAATGGTACAGCAGAAATGGTTCAACTTGAGCATTTGTGGTTTCCTTTTCTTCCATTTTGCCTGTAAAAAAAATTAGCTTGAGTTTGAGTTGAGTTTATTAAAAACAGCATCTAGTAATCTTTGTTATAAACTTGGGGCCCTCCATTGTACAGTGCTGTGTGTTTGGGCTGGTCGCAGTTAGGTCTTAGTGTGCTTATCAATTGCCACCATTTTTTTTTTTGTTATTATGTTTTAAAAAGAAAATGAAAAGTTCTTAGAGGAATGTTGTGATGAAAAGTCTTTTCCATTTCTTCAATTTTGCTCACAAAAAAAAGAAGAAAATAGGTATATAACAAAATATGGTGCTAGTGTGATTATCAATTGCCAGCAAAGTTTATTGTATGTGTTTAAAAAAAAAAAAAAAAAAATTGAAAGTCCTTGAAAGTCCGAGTGAATAGTTTCGGTTAAGACGTAACTTCAGGTTTCTAGCTTTTTTAGTGAGTTTGAGAAACCTCTTATGAAATGTGAAAGAGGGTGTAATTCCAAGAGGAATTCAACATTTGATGAAACTTGGTTTTGAAATGGCTGAAATATCCCAAATAGAGTAAACCTAATAAAAGGTTGGACCCACCTTTTATTACAATCGCTTTGTTTTACATTGTTTTTGGATCTCTCTGCCATTCCAAAACTAATTTTCATCAAATAACCTCTAACTCCTCTTAGAATGGTATAATCTGTACTGTATCATACACAAGTAGTGCCTTGGTATCATGCAATAAGTTAAAATCTCAATCCTCAGCTCCACAAAAACTATACCATCACTTTCAATAGATGTGTGATTGAAGTGGAGGCCTTGATGAAGATGGTTGCAATTGAGTAATCAGTATATTGAGTTTGAGCCATAACTGTCAAGTCTTTTGCCTGCTTTGTTAACCATGTCATTGGGACACAGTGGCCGAATTCACGAAGGTAGTACAAATGAAACCATGGACAAAAACCATGGAACGTCAAGTGTCGCATGGAATATTTTGTTACGAAATTGGTCATTTCGTCGACAAAATGACCGTTTCGTTAACGAAATTATCATTTAGTGGACGAAGTGTTCATTCAGTCGCAAAATGTTGTCATTTCGTTACAAAATAATCATTTCATTGACGAAATGACTGATTTTGAAACTAAATATTCTGTGCGACACTTGGGCTCCATGGCTTTTGTCCATGGTTTAAACCATGGTTTCATTTGTACCACCTTCATGAATTCGGGCCAGGAAGCCCGAAACTGGTACAGCAGCAAACTCCAAGCAAGCAAGTTGTTTGCCTTGTGAAGTGATCTGCAGGGTCTGATGGATCGTCACGTTTTCAGTCAAAGTACAGTGTCAACCAGGACTGACTTTGTGTGTTTAACCCTTTGACTCTCATCCACAGAGAATCCAGTTTGCCAAGACAAAGTCTGACGCCATTGCCAAGATGCAGGGAACATATGTACCGCGGGAGAAGAGAGTAGAAAAAAGGAAGCCCGATCTACCAGGTATGGACAGTGATGTTATATTAAAACTAAAGCCAGATTTGTTCATCTTTCGCAAGTGACCTTTTTGCTTGTTTGTGTGCATGTTCACATTGCAGCTATGACTGTCTCGACACTGGTTTTGAAGCGTGTAACAGGCGCCATGAAGTACCTGTAACTGTGCTTACCCTAGCCATGATGAACCATGTGGCATATTGAGGCGATAATATCAACTTTTGCAGTGCATTTTGACTATGCAGCACATTAAACTTTGTGTGCGTCATAAGGCTTTCTGCTTCTTATATACCAGAGCATGTTCGATATCTGACCTAGGCTGACATAGCATTCGATATTAGAACATAATTTGCATTGTCTACTATAAAAACTTTTTTACAAGTAGAGAATTTAAGTGCATGAAAATGACATCTGTGTTGTATACAGTTTGGTATTCATATGGGCTTGGACTGTTTAGACCACCACTGAACCTTTGCTTCAAAATAGAACTTTAGTGATAGTCAATGAATGAAGTACAATACAGTTGCGACTTATAGTTGCAATAGTATCTTGTTTTTCAAGTGTTACTATTTTGCATTGATGTTGGCTACGGATGTATGCCCCAGGAATAGAATTGTGTGTGACTTGGGATCTAATTCATTGTTGAGGTAACAGAATCTTGTATCTAAAATGTGTCAAATATTGAGGAGAGCAAACAGCATGTGACAGCCAAAGCATTATGACAAAATTGGGGTCATTGTTCCTTTGACATGCCGTGGTGGCTTCATTTTTGGGTTAAAACAGCTAGGATTAGAACAAAACTTTACTTGACTGGTTATCTGCCGATTAATCCAAACAAGTGGTATCACCAGAATGTAGGTACATGCTTTTGTCACCCCATTATCGGCTTGCTTCCATAACGAGATATTGTGTATTTTATAGTGTGTGGAAATTAAATATCCAATCTCGGGTTTCATTCTTAGTCCAAGAGCATTAGTTTTAACCTGGACATTTTTGGTAACAAGCTGATTTTTTCAGGATAGGTCCAGAAAAATGTCTAGAATAACGTACTAAAAGTCCTCATAAATCCTCTTTGAGCGTTTTCCGCAATCCAAGATGGCGTCCAAAATGGCCGCCATATCCAGAAATTCTTATAACTTTTCAACCAGAGAACCAAAATACAAAATTTAAATGTCTAAATATATGTTTTGAAGCATGAAGAACTCAATAAAACACATATTAAGAGATATTGATGCACGCAAGTACCGTAATCCAAGATGGCGTCCAAAATGGCCGCCATTTTCTGAAATTCTTATAACTTTTCAGCCAGGTAACCCAAATACAAAATTTGAATGTCTAGATATATGTTTTAAAGGATGAAGAACTCAATAAAATACATATTAAGAGTTGTTGAAGCACGCAAGTACCGTAATCCAAGATGGCGTCCAAAATGGCCGCCATTTTCAGATTTTTTTTTAAATCATAATTTTGCAAGTAGATTTCAACTGTACATACTTTGAATGTCGAAATATACCTTTTTAGTCACAGGGAACCAAATATAATACTTATTCGGAGATTTTGAAACACAAATAAAGCACTTAAGCACTTTCAGAAATCCAAAATGGCGTCCAAAATGGCTGCCATTTCCTGTTTTTCTCATAAGTCTGTAACTAGGTAACCGCGATCGATGCGCACTTAAATGTATAAATATATATTTTGAGACATAAGGAACCTAACAAAATACTTATACAGTGATCATGAAGCACGTAAGTACAAATAAAACCTCGTGAGTTCTTCGCGAAAACCAAATGTTGCCCATAATGGCCGCCGTTTGTTTACCAAGAGACAAAGATATTCAACATAATGTTCGAGATTCAAAAACTCAGAAGGTCCAGTGGAATCTTTCCCTCAAATGTGCACAACACGGGTATAGGTTCGCTTGGATGCATTCCCCCTCCCCTTGTGGAAAGGAATGGCCTATACAATCATTATTTCCCAAATATTCATCATGAAGTATATGCACTTTGTCATTGAATTGCAATCATAAAAATGCAAAACGTCCCTCGCTCGGCCCCTTTCCATAGACTTTGTACACTTTTGAGATTAACAAATTTTCGAATATGTCATCAAAATGTGTGCACTAGATCTTTCACTTACAAAATGCAAAAGTAAGGGTAATTTGTCCTTCCTACAAAACCCTTCCACCGCTCACATCCCCAATATAAATTAAATACCCCTTTGATTAACAATTCCCAAATATTCCATGAAATGTGTGTAAATGATTATAATTATTTTCATTTCAATTCAAGTGTAAAAGCTCCCTGGAGTTGGAGGGGATGGGGATACTGAGACTATGAATTATCTACTCTTTGAGGATGGACAATCAATATAACACCAAAGGTGCAATAGGCCGGTTAATGATCAAAGAAATGCAAAACTCCCTCCAGTCGAAAGGGATCCCCCCCCCCCCCCCCCCCCCATCCTCTACTAGCTCATTGCCTTGGATATGCTAGTCTTTATTCTTTATTCTTCTTACACTTTTTAATAGAAACAAAAATCTAGTATGTCACCAACATTGGGCACCATAAAACCCGTAACCTGACCAAAAAAAATGAAAATCCATTTTGTGGGAGGGTGCATCACCCCCATACACCTCTCCTGCACCTCCCCTGCATATTTCCACTAATACACAGTATATATTTTCTTAATTTTAGGACAACAACAAATCTCAGATATTTCACCAAAAGAGTGTGCTAAATCTCTGAATTTCAAATTGGAAAATGCCAAATTCTCAATCGTATGGGAAGGAGTTTTCTCCCCACATACTTCCCCCTCCCCGACACTTTCCTGAATATAATTTTCTTCTAGCGTTAGATATAAAACAAATATCAGATATTTCACCAAATAGGTGCAACAGATCTGTAAATTTAAGGTCTGAAAATACGAAATTTTGCCCTCGTGTCGGAGCGGGCAACCCTATGACCGCGCACTTCCATGATTACATAACTTTTTGTTCCTTTTTTTTAATGGAAACAAAAATTTAATATTTCACCAATAGGTTGCATCAAATGTCTGAATATCAAGTCTGAAAATGCAAAATCTCCCTGATGTTGGGGGAGGGGGAGGGAATCCCCCTTTCACACCCTCCCATATATTTCCCATTTCCCTGAATACTATACTTTATATATTTCCTACTCTTTGATGGAAGCAATTCAATATCTAACCAAACGTTTGCGCTATATGTTTCACTTTCGAGTAAAAAAAAAGAAGATCCCTCGTGTAGGAGAGGAGTATTCCAGTGCCACATTCTCTGATTTCTATCTATAATATAATTTTACCTAATCTACACGAAATGAATAAGATAATTTAGACACTTTGTTTTAATAGGTGGAGCAATATACGTGCAGCGAAGAAATTCACTGTCGTGTGATGAATTACACATTATTTTGTCGCACATGCAGACACTCATTTTCAACATTTATGTAGCACAGACATCAGCAAGAATTGTTTTTACTTCTTGAGTGATAACTGACAGTTTCAAATGGAACTCACCTCATGGTAGACACCAAATGCGTTGGTAGTTAAAAAGGGCTAGCACTTAGTTTTCATTCCATGTGCTTGAGGTGACGAAAATAGACCATGTGGTAAAAAGATCTAGTAGGCTCTCTGTTTAGCAACAAATATGATGGTGAAATGTTTCTCTCGTAACAAGGACACACTCTTTGAGTTTAACATCCAAATGTTTTATTTGTATACTTTACTCATAAGAACTATGTTTAAATAAAAATGTTTCTTATAAACTATACTGACATTTACATAAATGTGAGATAAAATTGTGACTGCCGGCCATTTTGCACGCCATTTTGCATTTTAGGAAGAGGTCGAGCGGTTTAATCGGGACATGCGTGCGTCAACATCCTCTTAATATGTATTTCATTGAGTTCTTTATGTTTCGAAACATACACGCTCAAATTTTGTATTGGGTTGCCTAGTTGAAAAGTTATATGTATTTAAGGAAATGGCGGCCATTTTGGACGCCATCTTGGATTACGGTACTTGTGTCCGTCAACATCTCTTAATATGTATTTTACTGAGTTCTTCATCCTTCAAAACATATATTTAGACATCTAAATTTGGTATGTGCGGTACCTGGCTGGAAAGTTATAAGAATTTCAAAATATGGCGGCCATTTTGGACGCCATCTTGGATTACCGTACTTGCGCACATCAAAATCTCTTGATATGTGTTTTATTGAGTTCTTCATGCTTAAAAACATATATTTAGACATTTAAATTTTGTACTTTGGTTCTCTGGTTGAAAAGTTATAAGAATTTCTGGATATGGCGGCCATTTTGGACGCCATCTTGGATTGCGGAAAATGCTCAAAGAGGATTAATGAGGACTTTTAGTATGTTATTCTAGACATTTTTCTGGACCTATCCTGAAAAAATCAGCTTGTTACCAAAAATGTCCAGGTTTAAGCCTTTTTTGACCTAATGCTCTTGGACTATCTGTAATGTCTTCATGTATCAAAGTTGTCTTTCCCTGTTTGCTTGTTTCCCTTTCATCAGAGCGTGGTAAGAAGAACAAGCAGGGGAGGAACCAGGAGCCAGCGGTGGCCATCCCGCCCCCGTCACAGATCCCAATGCCTGGAGCCCCGCCCGTCAACCAACCTCCATCGCTCATGGACATGGGTATGATGCCTCCAGTACAGCCCCCTCCAGCCCCACCTGGTGAGTTGTCAGAGGCTTCATGTTCCCCCCTCTGATGTTAACCTTACCCCCCTCATGCCCAAAATTCCACCCGATGAACTCGTATTGCGTGTGCTTTGTTTGCCAATTGTAAAAGGACATCAATTGTTGTGTAGCTGTGGCCTTCCTGTTGGACTGAGGCACATTGCTATGTACTTGTGTAGGCTTGCTAATCTACAGCTGGGTGAAGTTTTATAGGGATTCCTGAAGGCTGATGAAAGAGCCAGTAAACCTTTCACAACCAACGGTGAGTTCACTCGCCGGGCTCTGTGCTGCGTCCCAGCCCAACGGCAAATTAACTCGCCGAAATACTCACCTGTCTTTGATTGTGAATAAAAGCTCTGTATGCTGCCATCACACAGTGAAAGTTCGCCGTTAGCGAGTTCACTGCATCCACTTTATGTAGATACCAAATACGATAGGGGGTACCATTGAAAATTCTTGAGAAAACTTCAATAAAGCTCTCCAATGCATCACTGCTTCGCGAGTGTAGCAAAGTGTATTTAGTGAGTCTGACTTCACGACAATTTCGCGAGTGGTTAAATTCCCGATTGTGAAGTACAGCACGCGCAGAACGGAGAAGGTAACCGTGCACGTTCATCCAATATTTTTGCGTGTTAGCACCTGACTCGCTAAATTCATGAAACTAATTTAGCAAGTCTCAACGGGTTTATAATCAGAAGCACAATATTCAGGAAGTCCTGTTTCGCAACTAAAACGAACAAAGAAGCAAACAAATAAATTAGAGTCACTCAATATATTTTGTACACCGTACACACAGTATACAGTACACACAATATGTGTCTACAGTACACACAGTATAATAATTATAGTACACACAGTATATGTCTACATGTCTGTATGTGTTTCCCTGATTGTACCTCCCTGGTTTTGATGAGGGAGGGGATTTTGGCAACCATATTTCGAACATGGATGATTTAGCAATGTCAAGATGATGATTTCTGCTGCACATACTCCTAACCCTCCTCCCCCTCCCCTACCCTTTGGCCCAATGACCTGTCATCCCCCCCCCCCCCCCCATTTTTCTACCAACTGGGTAGCTGTTAGTCTCATTCTTCACTGTCTTTCAACAGTCACAGTCACTACTCTTATCTCAAAGCACCTGTAGGGAAAAACAATGAGGAGTTCAGTTATAATTTACCCATGTGTGGGCGTTCTTTAATCAAGTGTCTCAGTTACATTCTTCTGATTTTTCTTTTCAATTCTGAAGTCGTCGTGCCGGATGAGCCTAATAACATCCTGTTCTTAACCAACCTACCGGAGGAAACCAATGAGCTCATGCTGGAGGTTCTCTTCAAACAGTAAGTGTCCTTCTGTATAAAGTTTGTGTCTCTTTTGACAATCTGAAAATACAATTTCTTTTATAAGCTGGTATACTGTAGAGTTAGGTAATTCAGGGCTCCGTTTCATAAAAGATGTTGGGATATCAACTCTTGCTGGAATGACAATTTCCCGTAGCAACAGCCAATCAGGAAGCTGCATTCTTGTCGTTACCATGACAACTGACATTCCAGCAAGAGTTGTTATCGTATCAACTTTTTATGAAACGGGGCCCAGATCTTTCCTCAGAATGATCAAATTAGAAGCTTCCTTCTGTTAGGAGGGAGGGAGGGGCAGTACTTTGGATTTCCAGTAAATTTATTCAGACCCCCCAAAAGATGTGTAACCTTTATTCTCTGTACACGGATGGAATGCATTGAGTAACTTGGGATGGGTTTTTCATTTCTGAAAAATTTGTGTTTGGGTTATTATCATGAGATTTAATTCTGTACATGAGATTTGGAGATACATACTGCTCGAGCAAATGAAGCAAGATGAATTTTGAGGCCTTTTATGAAGTGTGTTTTAGTTTTATATTGCTTTGTGAATATGTAACAGTGGCCGCAATCAAATGCTTGGCTAGAGTAGACACATTATTTTTCTTTGTTGTTACTTCGCAGGTTCAACGGCTACAAGGAGGTCCGACTTGTTCCTGGTAGACACGACATCGCCTTCGTCGAGTTCGGCAACGAGCAGCAGTCCGGTACGGCGAAAGACGCACTGCAGGGCTTCAAGATCACACCGTCCAACACGCTGAAGATTGCGTTTGCCAAGAAATAATCTCCCCCTCCCTGATTCAGCATTGCACAGAGGACACTTCACACTTGTACATGCAAGCTACTTCAGCTCTGCCAGAACTTGGAATTCATCCATAGCTATATGGATTGTTGGTGTTAAGTTTTGTGCAGCGGCACTACATGGTGTAAGAGACATCAATTTTACATGGAATCGAGTGCAGAATCTATATTCTATTTCAAATGGTGATCTTGCATAGTGATGCAATCATCAAATCAGCCAATTTTACAGGAATGTCAGTGTTAACCCATTGAGGACGGACTGATTTTGCTCCAACAGGCATTTCGCATAGACACCTGCTGGAGTATACTTGGGACTCATCCTTAATGGGGTTAATCAAGTACTGCTGTACTCCACAGGGGCAGTGCCACATCATCTTCACTCTTGCTGGACCAAATCAGTCATTTTAAATGAAAAGTCCCGTGTCATGACATTCGTGAGTGAGTTTCACCCATCATGGTCGCAAGGAGCCTGGATGTCCTGCGTACAGTTGGTTATGCTCCGCTATTTCATCAGAATAGTTGAACTAAATGAGCTTTACAACACCACAATGAAGCTTTTGCGAGAAGGAAAGTTTCCACTCCCAGCTCTCTTGACAGCACAAAACTGGAGCTGGATCCCTGGCTCCAACAAAGATACTCAACAAGTTCCGCTGTAATCTCAGAAATATGACCGTCTTGGATTATAACCAGATATTTCTCAAAGGACAAATCCAGGCATTTACAAAACAAGGTCAAGTTATTCTTCTTTTTTTCCCTTCATGTCTTTTTGTTCGAAGACATTTAGTACTGTTTGTATGATATACTTGAAGTACGTATCCACGTTTCACAATGTACATGTAAGTGGTGGAAAAAGAATATTGCAATTTGACTTTATTTTTGCAGCCTATTTGAGGAAATTTTTTATTTTCTTTCTGAGGGCAACAGAAGAACTCATGAGTTTGTAGAAATCAAAAACAAAGATAGAAAATTTCAAGTGATTTTTTTTTATTTGTTTATTTTTTTTGCTGCAACACCCCTAGATATTTCTTAGATACAAAACAAAATATTCCAAAGGTGATGCTTTGTAACAAAATGTCTTTGTTTAATGTTGAACTGGAAGGGTTTCCCGGTCATTCCTGACAAAGAAAAAGATATGTTCTACATTCAGTTTTATCATTCTGATGTATTTAATCTTAGATGAAATGTTACATTTACATTTGAATGTAAGTTCAACAGAAAAATCATGATTTTGCATCGTCTTTTTTTAATGCTTTGAAGATGTGGAAATATTCAATCCATGTCCATGTCAGAATATCCTTCAACGAAAAAGGAAAAATGTGAGAGATAAAGGAGATATTTAGGATCATAAATCTCCGTGGATAGTTTTCCCAGAATCGACTGGCTTACCAGCATTTTGATTTAGATATCGATTTTGCAGTGATCTTGTTTTCTCTGACTGCTAGAAAAATTCACTCAGACTTGTCCAGTCCACCATACACCTAGTATACAGGTACATGGGTTTGTATTACAGTGTGTGTGCAAACTGTATTCCAAGCCGTACAAAGTGTAGCAGGAGATTTTAGTAGGAGTGAGTGGAATGAAGAATCATTCTAGGCTCTAGCCCCTCAAGGGAAAAATCACATCCATGGATTATGTATTCTGTGAGCTAGGGTCTGTTCAGTGATTGTAACACAGTGCCATTGTGCGAGAACTGTTTTGGGTGTGATTCTCTTTTCGTGGTCGTGCCGCCACGCTGACTTGTTTTTCCCTGCGCTGCCCACAATGCATTGCACAATCCTGCTTGTGGCACGCTATCTCTCCACAGATTGCTCACTGATTGGTCACCTTGCCCTCTGCCGTCGACCAATCACACTCGCCTATGCATGGCGCCATGGGTGTCTTTGGAGGTGGTTACGTATTTGTGGTTTGTATGATCTGAGGCAGGTATATCATCGCGAGTGAGTTGATGAAAGAAGAGCTTCGAGAAACCTTTGTTGGCACTGCTTGCACAAATTTTCTCATGCCAAATTTAGGAACTTAGATACTGTAACATCGTTACAGCATGACCATGTGTTTTGAATATTCCATGGTTCCACATTTTAATAGGAGTCTCTCTCTTCAGCTGTTATCAAAAGTAACATCTGCATGTTCAGATTTTGATACACCTGTGCTTGCTGGTTTCTTAATCTTTCTTTCATCAATACTGTATGATGATAATGCACAGCAGTTTGGTACCAGAAGTAAATCTTCTTTAAGAAGCAGACAAAAGATATCCAAAGAACACTGGTGTGATGAATCATTAGTGGTATCTAGTAACTACTAAGTTAAAATTTGGAAAATAATGTTCCAAAGTTCCTGTAACAATGAGTATTTGCCCTGTATTGGCACACCATTACCTGCTTGTTTCTGGCAAGAAGTGCCCATATTCATTCTCCATGCTTTTTATTCATCTCTTCATTCTTTGTTTGATCAGAGGCGAAGAAGGCAAATTTGCTAACAGATTCCTGCACAATTCATAATCCTACACACCATATATACAGGATAAAGAGTCTAATTTTTCACACATCGATACCTCCGACCATTCCGCAAGTGATTAAATTTGCAATCATGGCATACAGCAATTAAAGGAGAAACGCATGTGTGCTGTAGCATTCCTTACAAGACAAAAGTTAATAAATGAATGAATAATGGTAATACTGTACTGTATGCAGCTTATCCCCCCCACCCCATATAATTGAAATCAAAATGCTTGAAGAGGAAATATTTTTGACTTCATTTATTCTTATATTCTGGCTCTCTCCAGCAAATTTGCAAACATGGCATATTTCATTGCACAAAACATGATTGTGCTCAGTGCTGTTTCACTAAGGTGCTGAAAAGTCCTGCGGGGAAAATTGGTGAATATGAACATAAATGTGTCACTGGTGTTACAGGTTTGAAGAAAATCTGTCCGATGCACTACACTAGGCTTTTTCATCGCTCAAACTGAATGCGTACATGTATTTTATTTCTCTGTGAACCCCGAGTTTATGCAGGTTTTGAAATTCCTTAACAAAGCGATCTCACTGTTAGCAAGGAATTTGTTGAAGTGAGAGTATACCATACTGAACTGGTTGATTCATTTAATACAGTTGTATTAATAATTCGGGCAACAGTCGGCAAATCAATAAGATGCAATTATATGTGTATTCTGACTGTTTTTAAGTGATACAAAAAAGGGAACTTTTCAAGGAATGATATCTAATCCATATTGTGACAGAGCACTTAGTGTGGTTCTGGCATCCCTGTTATATTTAGTAGTACAGGAAGTCAAATTATTATTTTTTTTTTTTTCAATGCAGTAATTTGTAAGTAACCGTTTTATTGTCCTGATAAGATAGGCCAAAGGTATGTACTTCTTTTTGTTCCTCTCTTTACCTTTGTTTCTTCTTTTTTTAATGTCCTGGAAAGAAACCGTTGTACAGTTTGTGTCATTTTTATCTTGCTTTATTCATGTTTGTGTCATGTTTTGTTGTGTGTTGAGAATTCAATAAAGTTTTGAGTTATTTTGTACAAATAATGCTGCCTCTTTTCTACTGCAGTATGTTGCATTCATGTAGTTCCAGTACCAGCCATAAGAACCCACAGTACACCATGATTTTGTAATGTAATTCTCTCTTTTAGTGTAGAAAAAAACAAACAACAACGCACAAAAAACACACCAAGCAAACTGAAACGAACAATAAATGGACAAACTCTTGTGTGTAGCAAGGCAACTTTAGCATGGTTACAGATGGGTCAGGCAGAGGTAAAGAACCACAGATTTTCAAGCAAATACTAATACTAGCTAACTGCAATCATATCAACTATATCAAGTTGTTGAATCACAATGTGCCAAAATCTCTACCCATTCCAACAGGATTTTTTTTCTTTTTTCTTTCTTTTTTTCTCTTACATTTTCTACACTAATCATATTATTATAGTATATACTGTATTAATTATATTATGTACACTGTGTAATGTTTTAAGTGCGTGTGCAAATAATTATAGTCCAAAAGAGATGCAATGTGTCAGTTCTGTGTGTGTGTGTGTGTGTGTGTGTGTGTGTATGTGTGCGTGTGTGTGTGTGTGTGTTTGTGAGTTTCATGGGACTACTCTGCTTGTGTATACGTCATGTATAGACTGTACATTGCATTTTAGGTAAAATAAGTAGACCGTGGTAAGATCAACTAAAGTGTGTGCTGTGTATCGTGTGTATAGTTTGTAGATGTGAGTTGACGAATGTATGCTTGACGAAAAGAATGTGTGTAGACGGTAAATGAAATGAATTGTATGGCGAGGCAAAGAATGTTTCCTGATAATGTGCCTAAAAAGCAAAATCAATGTGAATGTCTAATGATTAATGCGACAGGTATGCAGTGAAATTATGTTTGTACACATATTTCTTGTTTTGAACTGGGAATAGGAAATCCTTGCACTAAAAGAACAGTGTTAGAATTCAGTCTACTGAAACGATATATCCGGTACAGGATAATTCACAATTATACGTTAGAATTTTCTGGGGTTACATAATTCTGTTGCTGGAATTCAAATTTAGTGTTTTCCGAGAAATGTATGGGAAAATATATGCATAAAAACAGACCGAGATTCATTAAATCATTGTCTAACATAGTTTTCCATTTGAAGTGAATACATGTAGGGGACCTACATGTATACACGTTTCTCGACCGAGTGATCCTTCGCGCTACCAGAGTCTCATGGTATGAATACGACGCATTTAAAAGGACATAGAAATGATTAGATATGAAAAATCTGAGACTGCATTTGATATACGTTGTATTGCCGTATGTAAGTCCAATATATGGCGTCTTGCTGTGTTTATACACCTGTTCACGTGTACCCCTATTTATATGGATCGTTTTATAATCTGTACTAAAAACGTTTTTAGGCTTGAGTGTTTTTGTTTGTTTGTTTGTTTGTGTGTTTTCAGTATGAATTTAATGTAATTCCATTCACCAGTCAGAAAGGTTTTGAAATCAAACCAATAGTAAAGAGATCATCTAACGTATGAATTTACGTCGGAGTGGGTATTCAGTCAGCACGTGACCTTTTCCCAGCATTATTCATAATAATTCGTTCTATGTAAGCCGATGACACTGGCCGGATTCTCGTCAGAAGTGTGGGGCCGCGAGAGGCGGTGGTGGGTATTGATGATCTGGTGTTCATGACCGCTGCTGTGTACTCGGTGCAGATTTGTCTGTGATCTTCCTTCGTGCTTGTAAAAGTTCCAATTGCAGGACTCGACATTTGCCGTGACCCGGGGCCAGTAGAAATTGATGTTGGGCCATCACATTTCCTAAAAGGCAAATAGTGGCATCGTGCAATTGTTGTGTTTCCTTTTATTTTCCCTTTTATTGCAGTAACAACTAAATGATACAAGCAACAAAAAAAAAGAAAAAAAAAAGATGAAGCTCATGAAAATGTAGTTCATGCTAAGTTTTTATATTTACTAACTCGCTCTTCTTATCTTTTCATTCTGTTCTTGTTTTGACCTCTGTACACTGGTCATTGTATGTCTGATAATATTAAAGGGATAGCTTCGGTCGAGATTGGTCTTCTACAAATGTAGTTTTAAACTATGATTGGTTTTGTAGATAATGATGAACATCTTATGAAAATTGATATGTAAGAGCATAATTTATAATTCTAAGAGGAATTTAAGGCTTATTTGATGAACATTAGTTTTAAAATGACTGAGATATCCAAATACACAGTATTCCTAATAAAAGATGGACCCACCTTTTATTACAATCGCTTTGTTTTACTTTGTTTTTGTTTTTTCGATATCTCAGCTATTTCGAAACCGATTCTCATCAAGCAAACTTTGAATTCCTCTGAGAATAATGTATATTATGCTCTTCAGCATTTTCTAGAGTCGTGTCTAAGTATCTCCCAAATAAGTTAAGATCTTATCCTCACCTAAACAAATACTATTTATCATCCCTTTAAATCGCAAACTTTCTTACGTTGGTGCCAAGGCAATATCCTGCATAATAATATTGTTTGCTGAAGCTAATTCTGTTTTATCGCAATTCATTATCCTTGACCTTGCGTAAGGTTTCTTAATCAGCACGAAGCCTTCGGTATTAAGACCCACTGCTGCTCTATCACATTTTGTATTATGATATTATCGTTATAGGCCTACCTCATCGCAGCTTGCTGTATTCGAGGTTTCCCTGGGTTTGTGCCTGTCCATTTCATTTGTTATTTTTACTGATCCGTGAGGATTATCAACCTCATCAACCTTATCATATGACAGGAATTGAGTGCAGGCCCTACCACAGGTCCTATCACCACACATTTAGGTACTTGCTTGGCGTTTAGCTTCAGTACAAGGTTTGCATGCATTTATGTATAAGTAATCGAGGGCTGTTATTGGGACGATTTTTTCCCCATTTATTTGATGGTGAAACAATTGTCATTGCTGAAGTTATGTATTCCGCTTCAATGCATACGTTATAGGAGCCAATAAAGTCGCAACAGACACCTGACAATTATTTTGTATATTTCCCTTTGAATTCGAGCACATCGATTGGTTGAAATTAACCAGTTCTATAAATTCTCCCATAGAGAATACACAGTGAAATTCAGGAGTGCCAATGTCTCAATTAGACGATCATACTGTCATGAGATTATGTAGAAATCAGGAGAGAGAGAGGGAGGGAGAGAGAGAGAGAGAGAGAGAGAGGGAGAGAGGATATATAGTACCTCACAATGTGGCCCCATCTTTTCATCCATCTCATCTCTCCTCGAGTCTTGTGCAGCAACGTTCATGCGTTTACGTCCACTATAAATCTCTCTCTCTTCTCTCTCTTCTTTCTCTCCCCTATCTCTTCTCTCCCCTATCTCTTCTCAGTGGCGGATCCAGGGGGCGCACCAGGCGACACCCCGTTATTTTTTTTCCTTAAAATAAAAGAAATAAAAATAAAAATAAAAGGGGTGCCTGCGCCCCCCTCTCTTTCCCCATTTCTTCTCTCCCTCTCTTTTCTATTTCTTCTCTCTCTTCTTTCTCTCTCCTATCTCTTCTCTCCCCCTCTTTTCTACCTCTTCTCTTTCTTCTCTTTCTTCTTTCCTTTTCCAATCTATTCTTTCTCTCTTCTTTTTCTCTCCTATCTTTTCTCTTTCCTATCTCTTCTTTCTTTCTCCTATCTCTTCTCGCCCTCTCTTTTCTATCTCTTCTCTCTCTTATCTCCTCTTTCTCTCTCATATCTCTTCTTTTCTCTCCTATCTCATCTTTCTCTCTCCTATCTCTTCTCTCTCTCTCATCTCTTTCTCCTTTCTCTCTCTTATCTCCTCTTTCTCATATCTCTTCTTTTCCCTCCTATCTCTTCTTTCTCTCTCCTATCTCTTCTCTCCCTCTCTTTTCTATTTCTTCTCTCTCTTCTCTTTCTTCTTTGTCTCTTATCTCCTCTTTCTCTCATATCTCTTCTTTTCTCTCCTATCTCTTCTTTCTCTCTCCTATCTCTTCTCTCCCTCTCTTTTCTATCTCTTCTCTCTCTCTTCTCTCTTTCTTTTTCCTATTAATTTTTCTGCTCTTTCTCCTCTCTCTTATTTCTTTCCCCTTTCTCTTCTCTCTTTTATTTCATCCTTCTCTTTTCTATCTTCTTTCTCTTTCCTATATTTCTTCTCTCGCTCTCTTTTCTATTTCCTCTCTCAATTCTTTCTCTTTCCTATCATTTTATTTCCCTCTCTTTCTATTTTTTCTCTATCTTCTCTCTCTTCTTTCTCCCTTTTATCTTTTTTCTCTTTTTCCTTTCTATGGTATTTCTTCTCTCTTTCTCTTTCCAACCTGTATCTGTTCTCCCTCCCTTTCTTTTCTATTTCCTCTCTAGCTCTCTTTATATCTCTCTCCTATCTCTTCTCTATCCCTCTCTTTCTATTTCTTTTCTCCCTTTCTCTCTTTTCACTCTTTTTCTTCCTGCCCCGTTCTTGTTCTTTTTCTTCTCAACGCATGTCCCTATCTCTATGCCTTGACGCTCGATAGAGTGTAGCAGGACGTCCGCATCGTGCTTTTATGGGTGCGTTAAAGCTACGTCTCCATCACGAAATAACCGAGACAAGAGGGTATTTGAAGAACGAAGATCGGAACCAGCAATCTTGAAATTATATGATTCCAACGACAGATTTTAGTGGTAACTTGCGGGTTTCCTGACATTATGCTCCGCCGACAACTGCTCCGAAAAATACGCCACAGCAAATGTCGCGGGGCATTTACCGCAGAATCATTGCGCCTTGTCAGTGTTGTCGCGGAGTAGTACATGTATAAAATTTTGTTGCCATTATCTGAGCCGTTTTCGATGAAGCATTATAATTATGTTGTGTCACCACGTCATAATTCATTCTTTCTTTGATTTGTTTTTTATATTTTTGTTATCATTGTTACTATTGTTTTCTGAGGATAATCACTTGATGAAAACAATCAAAGCTGAAAACATTGCGATGATATGGGGCCAAACTTTACACCACTGCTCTGGTTGACGATTATCCGGAGCTATAGGAGTCTTTTGTCATCACTGTTTTGTCGACACACATGAAACATACAAAACAAAACGACTTGAAAGCAGACAAAGGAAAGTGATAATCTCGATGATTTTTCTGTATGTGGACGGCCCCATCGTGTCGGAGTAAGAGAAGTGAAGTCGCGTCCTCAAAAGCTCGTGACCCGATGCGACGGTGAACTCCTAGTGCCCTGCCTGTAATCCGAGAACGGTGCTGCAGTCGTCTCGCTCAACGCTCACTCTAACCGTGGAGGATCACTCATTTTCGCGCAGCTCGACACATCACTGGTGATAGTCGATACGTCTGCAAAATCCCAACACATGGCTGCGCGCATGAAACGCCAAAATACAGGTTTTATGGGCTGTACCATGTTTCAGCACCCATATTGTGCTCTATCTACACGTGTTGCCAAAACTCGATGAGACCGACTGATCACCATGACAAACTATAATGTTTGAGAAGGATGATAATTATGTGGAGTGGCGGAGAGAGAGAAAGGACATTAAACTGTTACAGGAATAAGAAATCTACTGACTGGGAAGAGAAAACAAACCGTCCTGTAATGTGGTACCACAGTGGATGATTATGTTGTGCCTTAAAAAAAAACAAAACAAAAAAAAAAAAAAACTCTCCAACTCATCTTTACAAATATATTATCTTATGCATTTATATGACTGTATACAAAATCCAGGGGCGGACCCAGATATTCCATAAAGGAGGGTGGGCGAAGGAAGCAAAGCAGCTTAAATTTCTCATGGCACTTCAGGGTTTAATCAGCTGACAAGAAAACATGGTTTATGTTTTACATGCATGTAGTTGTGGATGAATATTGTTTGTCTGCTCAACCAATGTCAGCTCTGACTGCATCCAATTTTGCCATTTTGTGAAACACGAGAAACTGCAACTTCTGTGTATTTAATTGTACCCATGACTTTAATGGGTTATCTGCAAGAATCTGTATTTGAGAATGTTCATTCATAGAATCATAAATTGAAGGGGCGGATCCAGGAGGGGCGCCTACCAGGTGCTCCCTTTATTTTGCTTGTTTTTTTAATAAAAGAATACAAGAAAAGTAAAAGGGGTGTTTACAGCCCCCCTTTCCAGAATTCCTCGATCCGCCCCTAAAATACTTCCATATATTTGTCAGTCCGATCTGTTTTTAATCCTGCAGGAGTCCCGGGCAGACTACAGCGATTTCAGGAGAAAGGGGAACATGTTTTTCATAACTTAGCATTGAACTCAAAGAGAGAATAAAGAACCATCGATCAAAAGAATAGACGAAAACAAAATAATCATCCCATCCGAAATGTAATTCATTGAGCATCTAAGTACTACTTGAATCCCAGACAGCAGACTATCCTATACGCAACTATGATAATAGCCTAATACAGGCTTCTTCTTTCTTCATGTGGCGTTTGTAATATTGTATAATGATATTGTAATATTGTATTATATTTGTATATATGTAAGAGTATTACAAAATTTGTATTCTTTATTCAAATTTGTAAATGGCTATGGATTGAAAAATGTATGTATACTGAATATGTGAAAGTGTTATATACAAATATATTAATTACATCGGTGCTTCTGTGTTGTTTGCTTGATTTTGTTCATGTCTTGTTTGTATGTTATTGAGCTTTTAAATTATTGTTTTGGCATGAACATTGTTCCTTTTATGAGGTGAATAAAGAAGAAACGAAATGAAATGAAATGTACCATATTACGAACATTTTCCAGGTCGGTGGACGCAACGCAATCTAACAGGCAACTAGTGAAATCATTGCATCTCACGATTTGCGTTTCACTTCCAGCTGATTCTTTACGTGCTATTTCAGACTAACTGACATAGTCACGAGAAATGGGCTCAAGGCGTCTATTGTACTCGCATATCTGTTCTCAATCACCGACAAATCTCGTGTATGCCAGGGATGGTAAGCTATGCACATCGTAATGCGGAATGAAGAACGCGCCAATACTCACACATAAACACACACCTACACACACAAACAAACACAGATCACACACATCAGGACCGGTGCAAGGGGGGGGGGGTGGTTAACTGCCCCCACCCTCCCCCCCCCCCCCCCACACACACCCACACCCACTTTTGAAAGCGTGGCGCCGGACATGCACATGTTATAAGAAGGGGGAAACTGCTTCAAACAGAAAACAGAAAAAAAAATACTTTCACTTTCGCATAGTTATGTACGATCATGAATGGCGCCAAGGTTTAAGAGCAAAAATACATTTTAAATAAAGCAGCAGAAATAGTCAAATGAAGAATTTTAGCTGATGATAATACTATAACTTACAGCTTCTCGTACAACATGAAGGTAAAGTCATGGTTCGTCTTCCGACGGATATATGTGCAGCTGGCGGTTCAAAGGACGAAGGGGAAGTCCATATCTACTGCAGACAGCTGATTGATACTTGGTCGTACACTACAGCAATCCTGTGTCATTTCATTCTATGGTTGTTTGAGTGAAGCTGTTTGCCACGAAGATAATTCTTGCTTGGGCTTCACTGCAAATAGCGACATTAGTAACATAGAGACACACACGCGCACACACGCACTTATATATATATTATTATGATTATAAATTATACGGCATTATTATTGAAGCAGAATATGTGACCGTGCATCACAAAACGAGCAAAAATTGCATGAACTGATTTTGTGTTAGGACGGAAAATAGGTAAAATGGGTCATCCCTGCCAATCCTGAGTTTTTCATAATTTCTGAAAGAGAAAGTCTTCTTCAACATTATACTAAGTTTAGGATCATAAAACGAACTGGTAATTGTGTTTTTGGATGTTTTTTTTTCCTCGAACACTTTTTGGTAGAGTAGTGTGATTAGATGTTTCTCGTAGAGTCCTCTTTTCATATCTTAAAAATCCTGTCCATATTCTTCACTTTCAACTCCAAAGAATGATGCTACTGCTTTGAAAGTTGGCATTAATCATCTACAGAATGTGCTAATAAAGCATGCATAATTTCATCTTAATCCGATACGAAATCCCTTCATTGTTGTTCCGGTGTTTGACATCCTTTTTTTGTTCCATTGATCGTACAGCTGGCACAACTTGGTAAAGACCATGCGCTTTACTTCAGAGCCTCTTTTCTCAATTTTACACTTTCCAGGTTGTGTGCTTTCTTTCCAGTATTAGGATAGGGTAGGAGAGTCCGTAATGAGTTATACATTATTTTTAAAGCTTAAAGTCTGATCTTTCAAAATCTGTTCTTAACTAAAAATCCATTTCTGGCGACTTTTTGTTGGTTTCGTGATGCAGGGTCTTATGTATTATATATATATATATATATATATATATATATATACATGTATATTACAAATATATATATATATATATATATATATATATACACACACACACACATACACACGCAGATAATAGGAGAGCGCATATTCTGCCAGCAATATGTTACAGCCTTAATCACCTCAACCTGATAGGTTGCAGAAAAAAAGATGATATTATATGAGTGAATAAAAACAAACAATATAGTATGTATATGTGCATATATATATATATATATATGTATTGACCCTATAATATATATATATATAGGGTCAACATTACTAAAACGTACTAGATTTGCATGATAACTAATATTTTCATCATAATTGAGGAAAAAAAAGGATTGATACGAAGCTTTACACATTGAACAAGTGTCTCACTACGGGCGTCAAAACTTCAAGATGCACAAACCATTTCTCGTCCTATTGGCTAATATTCGCTATATTTTACTGTTAACTCCAGATCAATGAGAGAATCTTGACGTGTATGATCTGTCACATAGGATTGTGAGCTTTTACATGGTATCAAACAGCCAAAGATAAAATAAAGTGAGAGGAAGGATACAGAGATGGAAGAAATACATTATGTACATAATGAATTGTTATAATACAATATATATATATATATATATATATATATATATATATATATATATATATATATATGTGTATGTGAATATGTGTGTGTATTTGTGTGTGTTAGGGATACTGGTATCATAAGTCACAAGTGAGTGTGTATGTGTGTTGTGTACATGTATCTGTGTCTGTGTCTGCGTGTGTCTGTGCTTCCGCATAGACAAATCCAAATGAATGTGTACGTGCATTCTTTATCCTCACGCCGGGTTGTTCAACTGCAATAAAATCAAGACATTTATATTTCCGCAGTCCTTCTATTCCGTAATCATTCCGACACAAGACCCTCTCTCATTTCCCTTTCCTACAAACGCGTGCAGAGGTTCAAAAGATTCTTGCACCTCATAAAACATTCATTAGTGCGTGGGCCGGCCGCAGAAGCCGGGCGTGGGTTCGCGCGCGGGGAGAGTTGATTGTTCTCGCAGACGCCACAAACACACTCTTTGACGTTCGGGATTTCTAAATGGCGGGAATCCACAGGTTGCCTGTGTGTTTTATCCCACGTATGCCTACTACATTCGCCATCACTATGGTCACGGTAAGTCAATAGCCTTTGATATTATATAATTTCTAGTCAATTCGCTACAGTTGTATTTACTCAACACTCTTAATGAACAAACATACACCATTTATCTGCTGTAATGCAAGTGAACTTTAACAGGTTTTTAGCCACTATTTTAGCCATGTCTCCTTTTGCTGCATAGGTTCTATAGGTATTCAAAATTGTCCACCAGTCTAATTTTGTCCGTGTGACTTCTCAATGTATTCACGGCACGGCCACCTTCACACCAGACTTCGATTTCAACAGAGAGAACGATCTTCTCTTTACAATAATTGTGTGTAAATCGTGTCCAGTAAACGGCGTCTTGCATATCGTCCCTCTGTCGATTTAAGCCGTTATTATAGGCAAGAGGTACATGGTATATACAGCGCCTTTATGTACCTTTCCTTCAACCTGTGATGCTGCGTACATAGGATAGATATTCACTCTAAAAATTAAGACGCTCTATTCATTACCTTGTGTTATACCAAGACAAACTCCTGTACATTCCGATGAAGTTTCATCTAATCTATGTTTTGTTTATTTTCGTACTATTTGTGCGAATTATGAAAATAATTTGAAATAAAAAAAGCAACTTAATCATTATTTAAGGTTAGTTTCAAAAGACAGAAAAAGTTAAGACGGAAAGTATCCAGCGTCAGGATGTTTAGAATACTGTGGATAAACTGTTATTTAATCCAAACACTTGATAACTCAAACATTATCAAACTGTCGTTTTTACCCGAATACTGACGCTTGCTTTTATCTCAAACAAAAAAAAAGAAATAGCAATATGACCTACATTCGAGAATTTGTCAAGACTGACAAATTAGGTGATCCGATGTATCAATTTCAACTAAGTTTCTCGACGTGATCCCGACATCCTATGAAAAAAACGGAGGGTACACTAACAATAGCCCAAAGTCTCAGCTACAACATATTACAATCTGGGAGAAATTTACCCGAAGGAAAAGTGAGCTAGTGCTCGAAAAAAATAGTCATGTCAATTTTCATTTCCAGAAAAACTGCACTCCCACAGAGATAACACGTAAACTGGTCAAATTTGACAAGGTTACTTTCAATCCATTTTTACGAGGTGATGACGTCATCTAATCAAAATTTTGATATACGTTTATGAAAGAGCATTAAATAAGCTACAACATACTAGTACTGAAATCTGGGTGAAAATCGGAGAAGGTTAAGTGAGATACGCTTGAGTGAACTTGAAATTTGATGACGTCATTTTGAAAACTTGCTTTTTTTATTTCATTGAAAAATTTGATATCTTTTTATCATTTTTCCAGCATTGTCAACCCATGAAATGACATGTTCAACTCATCAGCTTTCAGAATATATATATATATATAAAAATGAGGGGTCACCGTCCATCCTGACGAGTAAAATCGGATTTAAAATTGGCGCTTTTTTGGCATAGTTGCACTGTATATCGTCATTGACGCGTGCACGGAATTTCAACTTTGACGGGCACGTGTGACGTCATATTGAGTCGCATTGACTTGAAACTTGGGAGAATTATTCCTTGACATTTTAGACATCCGATCCATGTGAAAAAACGGGGAATTTCTACTGCATACGAGCTGCGCGTGAGTATATGCGCCGGCGCGTACGCGTCCGTCCAATCTTTTTTTTTTTTTTTGTTGATGCTCTAAATGACTTGAAACGTGTGAAAAAAAAAAAAAATTGAGCTCGATTGGAGCATGTAAATATTTCAACGCATACGTTTTAAGTGTAGAGATAAATTTTGAGAATATGAGTAGCAAGCGCTTACTTTGAGCTACGTGAGACATAAATTTCATTGAGAAATTCCATTCTATTAATTAGATATGAATGAAAATGTGATTTCATATGATGACGTCATAATGACGTCACGGTCGACTGATCATTATGACTGCATTAGATCTGTCGTCTTTGGGACACGATACATATAATGATATAAGTTTGAAATTGATAGGCGAAGGACTTTTCGAGTTAACCTCTGCACTACTTTTGAGGAAAAAGAAAGAAAGAAAGAAGAAGAAGAAGAAAGAAAGAATTCGTAGAGATACAGAAGGTAATCCAAGAGGATACTCGGATCACCTAAATATTACTCGATTTTTCAGTCATAAAGCCACTTCTTTTGAGAGCTCTTTCTCGAAACCTTAGATAACAGATATATGCATATGCATATAATGTTTTGTAGATATATGCATTTTATCTATATGAATATCCTTTGATAATTTTTGCGGATGTTTTGATAACAGACAGGACAGATTGACAAGCGTTCAGAAGTGCAAACTGAATGAATACATGAATATTTGATCCTGAATGTTTGCAATAAACGCTATTAGACCATTACCAAAATATACCATCTATCTATCTACAATCTGATCTGTATATTTCTCCCTCTACACCCCCGTTCTCTCTCTCTCCCTCTCTCCCTCTCTATCCCTCCCTCCCTCCCTCCTCTCTCTCTCTCTTTCTCTCTCTCTCTCTCTCTCTCTCTCTCTCTCTCTCTCTCCCTGTCCGGTGAGCGGAACTCCCTGTGCGTCGCACTCATCGTATAGGTTGCAATGCGTGAATGAGGAGAGTCGTAAATTGCATAAGTTGTCTCCAGCCACCACTCACTCAATCTTTCCGAACTTTGTATCAAAATGACGTCACGTTCAAGGATCAGTCTAGAGCTCTTCACGTAATACGAGTAGAATAACGCCCTCAGAGTACTATTATTAATATCTAAGCACGTGAGTTTGAGGTATAGCTGACGCAAACCGATTAGAGTACGAAAGAGGGCATTTTTTTACAATAAGCTTTCTGACAATAGGCCACTTCCCTAATGTATTGTGGGAATTTATGAATTTTCCGCGTGATGACAAACTGCAAAGTTACCTAATTCGCGAGGTACTCTTACATGTCTTACGTTGGCATTCAGCTTACGTCATTTAACCGTAACTAACATGGGACAAGATTAAGCACAAATACATTTTGTTTATTATGTCGCATGTGACATCCAAATAATTTTATTAACGTGTAGAGACTTTGGAAGGTTGTAAGAAACGAGAGTGAAATGTAATCCATACCTTGCAAAAGGGTTTGCTATTTCTGTCCGTTCTTTACATGATTTTGATTTATAGATGACGATTGTCAATTAGCTTTATTAAGATAGAATAATTCATAATGAAAACATTTGTTTAAGAAAATAATGACAGCTAATTTGTATATTATTTATCCTTATCTCTTTCGAAAACAAGACAATAAACATTAGCTTAAAGATGTAGAGAAATTTCGTGTGCGCATGTAAATGTTTGTGCGTGTGTGTGTATTAATGAGTGTGTGTGTGTGTGTGTGAGAAAGAAAGAAAAATGGCGGAGATTTCGTTAACGCCGCTCGGCTGCAAAGTAAACGTGCCAATCGATTACCAGCCGGTTTGTTTGTTTGATGGACGTTATCTTTGACTCGGATACTCTTTCAAAACTTCATAGCCTAAGTATACATACTACGTATAGGATATAATGTTGATAATATTATGATAGAATGTTTCAGTCTAAATTTCCTTTAGTTTATACATACATATTATTATAATTGTACATACATACATACATACATACATTGTACATACATTTCTCAGATCCCCCGTAACATGCCATGCACCAAGTGTGTAGTGTATGTTTATATATAGGATATAAAAGTAAGTATAAGGAAGTATTATTATAATAGTACATCAAATGAATCAGTTCGACTACAATCAAAAGGACCTATACGAATAATGACGCAAAAGGGAGATGAGACTGACTGAAAATGCCTAGCTGAGTAGAATAATATGTGGAAGGAGAAACGGTATACCACAAAATATTTTCGTGCAATCAATGAAGAGTTTGTTTGCAAAAACCGATATGTCCATATTTGTGAAATGGAGATATTTGCGATTAAAGGTCAAGAAAAATAAAGAGAATAATAAGAAATTGCTTCTTTTAACCATAACTTCAAAAATGTACCTTTGTATGTAGTGATTAATATATCATTTAAAAGGTATTATTTTGTACTTTATGACAGAGGCCGTAACTCAAAATCTTTAAAAATGGACTTATCGGTTTTTGCAAACAAACTCTTCAATATAGAACATGGTTGTTTATGGTAACTTTTCGTTCCATTTGCTTCATTTTTAGAAAAGTCCAGGTTCTTTGTGTTTGTGTGTGTGTGTGTGTGTGTGTGTGTGTTGTTTATTTTTTTATTTTTTTATTTTTTTTTTTTTTTGGGGGGGGGGGGAGGGCAACAGTCCCTTCGTAGAGCGCTTTAAACTCTTCCAACGTTTGAAACGTTTAAAGAACTT
This sequence comes from Diadema antillarum, assembly GCF_040938485.1. Classification (NCBI taxonomy): domain Eukaryota; kingdom Metazoa; phylum Echinodermata; class Echinoidea; order Diadematoida; family Diadematidae; genus Diadema; species Diadema antillarum. The sequence goes on along the minus strand of NW_027272036.1, from coordinate 49,289 downwards.
GGTTCATCAGTTGCACTTTCAAATCACTTTTTAAATTCAGTCTGGAGGATTTTTTGAGTTTTAGATTTTTGCAACATTTTCCCGCACTACCTCGAGAAAAACAAACCTAAAATGGACATGCTTCAGATTACGATAAACAATGGAATTTTCAATAGGCATTATTACATGTAGTAGAAATTACTTAGTGTTTCAAAAACAGGTATGACATTATTCTTTATTATTTTTTAATGTGTTTGCATGTTCGTATGGATTAACGTATAATCACATATTGTTTGAAATTTTGTTGTATTTGGCACATCAGAATGTTTACCGCCAATATGACCCGGAATACGTGTTATGCAAATATTCCATTGTGTAGGTTTGATGCCACGGGGGAAGGTGGATTTAGTGATGACGTCAACCCATCAGCTCTCAGCGTGTCGTCAAATCCTCTTTGAAGCCAACCTCCATCATATTACGGGGTCAATCCCTACCTGATTTTCCCCGGGAATTATGGCGTCATCTCCTTTGACAAATCCAGTCATTGCCCGTGATGTCTCGGCTAAGACGCGTCGGGGAGAGTGAAATATATCGACATCAGTATTTTGAAGGCAAGTTTTTTCCTTGTAATGATGCTGTTTCCGAGAGAAAAGAAAAAGGGCATATTCCATGCCAGACTCAGTCAATATATCTGATTTACACACAGAAATTGGCAGGCAGTGTGTGTGCGTGTGTGTGTGTGTGTGTGTGTGTGTGTGTATGTGTGTGTGTGTGTGTGTGTGTGCGTGCGTGAGGGAGAGAGAGGAAGAGGGAGAGCAGTCAATAATAATTCAAAAGAGAATGCATCTGTTATAAAAACCAGTTATTCCGTCTTACGTTTTCATTTTTTTCAATGTGGTAATTATAACAAGTGTAAATTGCGCAAACATTTTCATTTTCATTTTCATTTCACTTATTTTTTTTTCTGTTTGGTACAATTAACGATTCATTTTTCAAGACATACACATTGATTCATCATTGATCATGACTGACTTTGCACAAAAGAGGTAAGGAAATCATATTGTGAGAGAAAAACAGAGTGACAATAAAAGGAATTACCGTTCAGGAGGATCCCCAGTGAACCGAACTTAACATTTGGGGCCTCAAAAGTTTAAGCACAAAGCTCAAACATGAATCAACGAGGAGGAACAGGGCAACCCTCACGTTATATCTGCTTTCTCTCTTATACATTATTCATACTCTCCCCTACACTGCACGATTTCTATCAAGAACATGCAAAGAAATTTATCCGCCGTGCTCGTCCTCAATTTCTCGATTCTCGTCGAAAAGAACGAAGTCGAAAAGAAAGAAATACAAACACATTCGCAGGTAAACTCCCTTTTGTTTTGATTCTGTTTGACAGGAAAACTGTTCAGATAGAAAATATACCTCACTTGTAGACTTGTAGATCTTTCGAGAACACCCCAAGATATATCTTTATTATTTCAATACAGTTTCTGTGAGCAAAATATTTCGAAAATAGGGGAATACAGCACCTGCAAGTCAGATGTATTTTGATTACACATTGCTAGGAGAATACAAGGCCCTTTTAAAAAGAAAAGTCAAGCATTTTCGATTTTCTTTATTTTGTCCATTGTATTTACCAAATCAAATGATATTAAATGATATTAATCCATCACTCGGGAAAAGACTTGCGTTGGAGGATGTAACAGTACACCTGTGCGTTTTTTTAAAGCAGTTTTAATAAATTTCTTATATCAGTAGGGGTGTGTGTGTGTGTGTGTGTGTGTGTGAGCCTGTCTGTCTGTCTGCCTGTCTGTGGCTGTGTGCTTGTGTCTGTTTCAAAGCAAATGTGGTGCGTCGATTCACATTATCCGCAAGAAATTGGAGATCATTATTATATACAAGGAAGAAAAACGCACTTTAAACTGACTTTGGCAATTATAAGATTTAATTTGAACAACTTCAAAGTTTGTTTTCTTTTATATTTCCTTTGCAATGGAGTAAGATTCCTTTAAAAATATAACTTAAAAGCTTAGCATCTGGCGAATCTTAATATCTCTCAAAACGCAAAATGTTATTCTCTCGACTTTTTATGACTTTCATGTTGAGGCATCACAATAAGTTTTAACCCTAAAAAGACTGGGGGAGGGGGGGGGGGGGGGGCTAAAAGCCCCCCCCCCCCTCGACGTTTCGCGCGATTACTCTGCAACACGCAATGCTCTCACCGCGATGCTACATGACTTTTTCTTTCGAGTTTCCCGCACATTTTGACACCAAATTTGTGACGCTCGGGGGTACGGTTCTGAAGTTACATAACTTTTTGTACATGCATGTGAGACCGAAAATGGCTAAAGAATGTGATTTTGTGTAGAAAGTCAATGCAAATTGAGTTTTTTCATACAAATATGGTTATTTTCACTCTCAATGGCTAAAATTAATTTGTTTTAGGAGTATTATGCTTCAAAAAGTGTCTGCCATAAGTTTTGTTAAAAAACAACAAAAACAAAAGGTCGAAAGACAATGAAATACATAAGAAATTCAAAAAACAATAAAATAAATAGGAAATTAATATTGATACCGATTTTTTTTTCAAGCACATTACTTTGCTAAGAATGCCACAAAGAATGATTAGACCAAAAGTGAGCACTTTTGGAGCTTTATTTACTGATTTACATCAAAGACATCGGCCGAGATCTTAAGGGGGGGGGGGGCCCTTTAGCCCCCCCCCCCCAGTCTTTCGAGCTACCAGAATAGCCCAGTATTTTTAGGGTTTAAAGATACGGCGGCGTTGTATCGCCTGATAGGACGAATAAATTCTCCTAAATAGTTAAAAAAAAAACATATGAAAATAAAACCAACAACAACCTTATTTCATTATTATGCAGAGTAAGTTCCTATCTGTCTCACTCCATGTCACTACACCCCCACCCCTCGATCAATAGATCCCCTTCCCCCTTCTCCCATACATCTTCCTCTCCCTATAGTAGAGTGTAAGATAAAAAGGAAACTTAAATGCTGAGATGTCATAGAAATTCAGAAATTTTCCTTCGTGCTATACTGGCAATGAGAACGTAGAATTGATACTATACAGTATGTCGCAAAAAATTACAACGGGGCCCTCCGCAATGATATCTTTAAAAATATTGCATCAATATAAATACAAATTTGGGGTATGAAACTGTAACTCATTGCCCACATCCTGCAAGAAATCCCATTCGATTTGCCTCAGTGGTCAAAGAGAAAGACAGAATTTCGTAAAGGATGTCGGGAATCTCTTCTGTCCAAATTATGTCTATTATTCACACACAAGAGCATTGAATTGCTAAAATTGACTCATGATATGCTTTACAACAATCCACATTTCTCTATGACCGCTTAACCAAATTGAATGGTGCTTTCTGCATAATAAAGCTAAAATATTATATTTCAAGATCCTCAAGTAGCTTTTAAATGAATTCATCATATTGGGTGTTATCAATGCGAAAATCTGATTGTGGACATACTGCAGTAAGTCGCCCTAAAAATTACAATCAGATTTTCGAATTGATAACGCCCAATATGACCGACCTGTCTAAGTGCTACTTCAGGGTCTTGAAATATAACATCTTAGCTCTATTTTGCAGAAAACCCCATTCACTTTGGTAAAGCGGTCACAGAGAAATGTGGATTATTGTAAAGCATGTCATGAGTCTGATTCTTCAAATTCTAGCAATTCAATGCTCTTTTGTGTGAATAATAGACAGAATTTGGACGGAAGAGATTCCCGACATCATCTACAAAATTCCTAATTTCTCTTTGACCACTGAAGCAAATCGAATGGGGTTTTCTGTAAGATGTGGGCAATGAGTTATAGTTTCATACCCTTAATTTGTATTTAGATTGATTCACTATTTTTAAAGATATCATTGCGGAGGGCCCCGTTGTAATTTTTTGGGGGACATACTGTATACAACATAGGGTAATCACGCCCGCTACCATATGGAAAGTGATGAGGATTCCATCTTGTAATACAGATAAGTATCTAATAAGAGATGGATTCAATTTGAACCAACTTCTATGAGAGCACATTGTTTTACATGAAGAAAGAATTACCTTATAAATCGTAAAAGCACATGGGGAAACTAAAATAAATATCATTCTCGAAGGTCACTGGTCTTATTCAAGCAGAAGTGCAAGGGTATAGGAGGAATTATTTCATATCTTTGGTAGACGTCAGCTCAGGCGTGTTGAATGTGAATATTTTTTTTTTCATTAGCTCAAACTGTCACTATATCTGCACACTTAAATCCCGTTCCTGTAGCTGAAGGCACAATAAGTTTGTCATATTTTCCTTTAAGAATTATTGGTCTGGTTGTATCTGCATCCCGTGTAGTTGGAAATCCAGTGACATCCACATACAAAATATCCCGTGAGCCGGCTAACTCATTCTGACGAAGTGCGTAGGCAAATAATAGCTTGTTTTATTCATAAGAGAAAAACAAAACAAAAGAAACAAACGATGATGATAAGGACGCCCCCTTTGTTCCCTATATAGCATTTATAAGATACTGCCCTGGGAACTGCAATATTGCAGGCGTTAATAGTCGTATATTGAAAAGGACAGCATTATTGCACGGTGAAGAATGGCGAGGTACTGTCAATTTAATTGCACCTTTGTGTTGAGAATACATCATACCCTAGATTGGAAAAGGACAAGCGAAGAGAGGATGAAAAAGACTGTGCCAAAGCAATATACATGTTAGCATTATTCCAAGTAGGCCTACACTGCAAAAAGGCCGGTGTTAAATATGAAACACCGAGCTGGTGTTAAATTTCCGGTGCTCATTCATGGTCTTAGATTAACAGCTCCGGGTGTCATTTCAAAATTTAAAATTGTTTTTTGAATAGTTTCTTAGTTACTGCACTTCTTGTTAATTTTGAACTTCAACAAGACGATAAAGAATTTTCCGATAAAGTACTTGATTTTTGAAAAAATCTGTAAATACATTTACACCACAGTAACACCAGTTGGTGTGGTCCCCTATTGAAGCTGAACGGGTGTTATACCATTGAAATTAACCCCACCAATATCAAATCAACACCATGCGGTGTCATTATTGAATTAACTCTAGCGCAGTGTCAAAAATATCACCAGCCACAGTGTCAAATTAACACCACGAAGTGCCAGGCGAACACTTTTTAACACCGTCACAATACATTTTCTACACCTGTGGGTGTGGTCCTCTATTGAAGTTTGATCGGTGTTAGATTTAACACCCATGGTGTTAAATCTAACACCGATGTTTTTACAGTGTACTAAAGTTCAAAATGTTGACTTCTTAACCCGTTCCATACGGGAACCTGGTGGCATGCGTGTAAAGTCTATGGGCATTTCAGAATTCAGTATGGAACAGGTTGAGAAGCATGTACTATCTGCTGTATCTACAATTTTTTTTTTGAAATAAAATAAATGTACGAAAGATACAGTTAGTCATCGTGGTGAGTAAATGAAAAAAGAAAGGTTAATCAGTGTGGATATGTTTATATTTCATCCTATGAATCTAAATAAATATGCAAAAATGATTTGCAGTATGATATGAATATGCATTTATGTTAATTGTGGTTCAAATCGTGTAATACCTGACTTTGGTATAGATCCTATAATCATCCTGTTGTATATCAAACTAGAGAACGTACCATTTATCATGTGCTCTACAGCCATGAGGGTCTAACAAGTGTCCGTTCTTTTCATACTACCCTGGTATTGGAGAAAAAAAAATGAAACAAAACTGCATGCAAGCATGTCAAGTGAATGCTCTGGCCTCGTAGTGAACAAACACCCTTTCTTTATTCTCCCACCGTGGTCGACATTAGCGATCAATAAAGCGAGCGCAACTCACTTCCGCTGTTGCTGCCCGGCGCACTAGGCCAAGAGTAGCAGCGCGTTACGCAACACACCTCAGTATTGATTGCAATTACTACGCGCATATAATATACATAAAGGCGATAATAAGAAATAGTGCACCTTACCTTCGTTTCCTTTTTTTTCTTTTTTTCTTATTCATGTTCACTCCCTTGCTACTTTCTTTTATATGCATTATGAATACATTACTGGTGTACTTTTATTTGTTGCCTGATGTAGGGAAAATAAGAGAGAGAGAGAGAGGGGGGGGGGGCAAGGGAGATGGGGGGGGGGAGTACTGTTATGTCCAACTGCAACTATAAGATATGAACCAACAAGAATTGATACCCTTAATGTTTCATGAAGGATTATCTGGAATACAGCTAACGAACAACAGAGAAAACCATACATGATACATACCTTAGACATAGACACGATTCCTACATGATATTTCACCCCATAACTCTGATAATGGTGTCGAATCACCATAAACGCTATAGAACATGACGCTGTGCCAGCTGTGACACTCTGCATAATATTATGAGAAGAAAGGGTTTGTCTTTGCAACCAATTGACAATTGCCTTTCATCATCAACAAATAACTAAACAAATAAATATAGGCATGTATAAATAAAGAAATCAACAAGCAAACCAATCAATCAATCAATCAATCAATCAATCAATCAATCAACCAATAAGTCGACCAATAGATTAATAAACAGGTAGGTAATTTAATGATCTTACAGCAACCAAGATTTACCAAAAAAATGACAAAGATTACAATAAATACAAAGAGGATCGCGTACTTCCATTTTTTGTGATTTTGTGTAACCTATTTCATGCAGTTTTACAGCTAATCATCACATGAACAAACCATCAACAAATCAATTATTTAACAGACAGCTTTAATGGACCGAGAGTTGAAGAGATTACTAGTCCGTCTTTACTACGTTACCGTCATTGCGAAACGTTTTATCGAAAGTAGCGTTTCTGTTTTCTGTGCGAGAGCTTAGATGATCTCAAAGTTCATATGATAAATCAATTTCCATTAAATTGGCCAAATCAATTACTACATAAGGGTACATAATTAACAATGTTAGTAAAAAGGACAGTGCCTTATTGATTCAATGTGTTAAATCTTGCATGGGAAAAAAATCATTGAAAAGAATTGCATATTAAAGTTAATAACTCAACAAATAACAAAAAAATGTAGTACTAATTCTTCATAATATGTATTCTCTCCTACTACTTGTTAATATCTTTCTAGTCCATAATCACATGTATATCAGTCACATCAGTTGGAAAAAATGAGAAAAATAAAGAAAGGGAGAGGGAGAGAGATCGAGTGACAAGTATATTATATATAGAGAAGAGAGAGGGAGAAATAAAAAATGTGGACAGAAAAAAAATAGGGAATTGGTCTTAACATTTTCCGTCGCACTCTACAACCCTTTTCTTGTTGTTGTTGTTGTTGTTGTTGTTGTTGTTGTTGTTGTTTACCATAGCATTACATGAAAACAAAAGAAAGAAGAGGAAGATTGGACTCAGTGGGTATCAAAAAGAGGGCATGCTGTAAAGTCAGTAACTTTCGCATGTATTTTGATTCCGCGAATTTCACGAGAGCCAAGATTCACGAATTTAAAGTACATGCGATAGTCATTGTCTACACTATATGCATTGGATCCCCGTGGCAATTCGTGAAAAACAAAAGAAAGAGGCATGTCAACCCCCATTCGCGAAAAATTCACACCGCGAAATTGTCTTCTTTCACAGTCTGTAAGGAAGCCTAAGAGGACAGTCAATCTCTTGGCATATTTTTTCTCTTGTCTCCGTTATGTTCGTGGGAGAATGTACATTAATTCGGCGCCATCAAACATGAATCTGCTTTATGTTATGCGTGTGCATTGAGTGAATGTAGTGATATTAGTACACACACCAGGGAAGTTTGACTAAAATCGGACGAACCGTTGTTTTGTTTTCTTTGTTTTTATTTTAGTCGCTGGATGCGACGACACAACTAGTTTGTGACATCACGGCAGGATAACAATATCAAAGATAATATCCTTATAGAAAATTTCACAATTTCATTTTTTTTTAATGAAAAGTAAAGTACACATTCCTTCGCATTGTACCTGTTCACATTTCATTGTTCCCCCTGCATTCTAAAGGACATGAATAAAGTGCTCCTTCATTTTGCTAGGAATATGAAATATAACCAAATTCTATGATATTGCACTCATTTTGCTGTCATGCAGTGACGTCACAGACTCTTGTCATCTTCTCACCAAGCAATGGCGGCACTGAAACTTTAGAATTTTTGTAACTTTTGAAAGGATTGCCTGATTTCCCTCAAACTTTAACTGATGTGTTCTACTCATGTTGCTGCGTTCAGGCAATCCACACAATTTCTTTGAACTCGTCCTTTAACAGGTCAGTGTTGTGCACAATGTGTGGAGCATTTCGGCCTCCTTTTTTTCTCCCATGGTAACTGTTAGGCGGGCCATTACGGTGACCGCTTGGCTGGCCGCCCTGCCCTTAGAGACCAGTTAAAGCGTGATTTATCATTTGGCGGTTCGAGTGTTCGGGACTGTATGGGCCTGTTCAATGTTGAAACTCAGCGTTTTCCTTTCACATTCATTTACTCTTATTCGAAGAAGTATAGAAATTATACTGTAAGCACATATACCAAAAATAACTGAAATATTCACACACACACACACACACGCACACACACACACAAGCATGCACATGTACATGTATATATAACTATAATTTCTTCACATGTATATAGGGCCTACTGTGCATTAAAGGTGTGTATTACTCTCCCTGATATCAGTGCGTTAGTATACAGATGATGCAAATGATAGAGCGCGTTAGTGGAGATGTAGCGCACTCGAGGGTATTTACAATTGTGAAACATGCACGAGGTGAAGCAGAGTGCATGTTGCACCACATTGTAAATACCCGAGGAAGTGTTGTCATATCTTACTGTGAGATGCAGCATTAGTTGAAATAATCCTGTGCACCATTTGTTTTATAAAATGGGTCGAAAACTAACAGCATTTTTCACGTACCTTTGTGGGTCAATACCAGTCAGCTACATGTAGCACTCGCTCAAGAATCAAGATGTCCGATGACGTTCGTCCCAAACATTTACGCACGTCGCACTCGGAAATCTCGCACATATAAGTACTCAGCCCCCCCCCCCCCTGTTAACTGTACGTATAAGAGTATACGTACGCCACACATGTTATACACAAGAAAGGCCGGCAGCCCGAACTAGAAGTTGTTTACAGGATTGACAGCGCGTATAGTAGCGCGCGACGAATTTGTAACAACTGATTGAGTGCGCACTGCTAGTGTAAACATTGTGACGTCAGGCCGTGCATGTTAGTGAGAAATTAATGCACGCACACGTGACTCATTTCAGCGCTTCCAATTGGCTACATTCTTGAACCCATTTTATATTTTTTGTTATCAATACGTGTTTTTTGTGTGTAGCTGTGTCTTCGAGTTGTAATCTGATGATTTGTGTTTTTTTTTTCTAATAATATGTATTGTTACTCGATTTTGTTGTGAAATGAGAGAAGTATTTGAATCCAATTCAATTTAATTTGATCCCATTGCATTCATATATTTTGCTTCTTACTCTGCAGTATAACATGACCACAAAAAGGGGAAAGACATTGGAAGAGATTATATGAATTACTCTGGAGAGTGATAAGTGATACATAAAGCAAGACAAAGAGTTGCAGAAAAAAAAAGTAAAGGCAAGTAACGAGTTGAGGCAAGTACAGATCACCAGTTTTAAACCAAGCTATTTATCAAAATGAATACAATCTGAAGACATGTGAGATAATAAAGGATGTGTGTATGTGATTTTTTTTTTCATTTTCTAGAGTAGCATCAGGTGCTAATGAAGATGATCACTGTTCTGTATGTAATTAGACGGTTAAAAGATAATCGTATTGCTATGCCCTTTTAATAATAGCTTTTAATACATTTTAATATCTTTACTGAATTCTTCTATAAGCAGCTTAAACACTTCTCAAGGAATACACAAGTTTATCAATAGTTGAAAAAACAAACAAACAAGAGAAAACATGTGTTAAGCCCGCCTTAGTCTAGCTTCTCGTGAACCTATGCATGAACTCGGCTGTATGCACTTTGCATCAACCTCTTTGGATTATACGCGGTATCTTAAAGCAAACCCAATTAATCCGTTAAAAGGGAGGCCGAGGAAGATGACAGGAAAAAACATTACCTGCAGACATGTACGCTTACACTCCAACTTTCAAACGACAAGAAGAAAGCAGGAAAAAAAAAGCATATAGTTCACGGTGGACGATTTGAAGATTTTGACCCTGTCATAAATGTATCCATAGTATCAATGAAATAAACTGTTCAAGTCTGAGGTAGATACAACAGAAAGCTCGTTATTCGCTGACATAAAGTCTTAATCCGAGTCTAGTCAGGCGTTCAAACATGCACGCTTCTGTTTTGTTTTGTACTTTTTTCGCATTAGGCCTATTCTCCCTCCCCCCCCCCCACACACACACCAATGCATTTAAGTTAACACCGTGCAATACCGACGTAATGATGACGTCAGAGCCTTCACTCTTGGAGAAAAGAGCCTTTCCTAAATGGCTATACCAAAAGTATAAAGAAAACTGGATTGTGGCTTTTAGCATTGTCATTATCTTTATAGTGACAACCCATGCCGGTAAATCCCTCTTATATTCCTTAATCTTTCCCTCTTATCCCATCTATCTATCAATATTGTATATTGCCTTTGAACAGTTGCATGTCTATCAACTATTTCAAGCATTTTCCCCTTCTTTTCTGGTTCTTTTTTTTTCTTTTGTCAAGCGATTAGCAAACGTATGGTCGTTTAGTAGGAGTGGAGGTAGAGGATCTTATCATGGGACCAAATATGGACTGATGCAAGTTATTCTGAACACCGCGCAACGACTTACAGTGAATCAAAAGGATTTAGAGGATTAATTGATAGCTGTCAAACACATCATAATGGTTGATTCTGGTAGCGAGATAAGCACTGCGTTTTGTCCATCGCGGTTTGCGTTTCAGAAACTTGAGCAAATTTCAAGGGGATTTCCCCGTTTTTCATTTCCTTTTTATTTCTATCTCTCATCTCGCTTGAGGGTATCAAGATAGTCACGTGACATCTTAACACGTTTTATTTTCATTTTGCTTTGTTTCGTTTGTTTTGTTTCCTTTCGTTTTGATTTTTTTTTTTTTTGGGGGGGGGGTTATTTGTTTAATGAAAACTTGAAGTGTGGGTACTGTGGTATAGTGGATGATATTCGTAGCTTTCAAAGTGAGGTCCCCATATCGGGTCTTGCCAAGTGCTTACGTCATTCATTGTATGGACAAGACGTGTATTATTCAAGATGTCCATCACCATTTTGGAGGTGCAAAAGAAGGAAAAGAAGTAAAAGAGACTACCCGGCAGTAATGAGGTAATGATAAAAACAGGGCCCTCTGGAAGAACAATGTTTAACATGAAGTAGTTACCCTGGTTCAGTAAATCCATGTTATTCATACTTCTCCAAATAAGTTGTAATCCGACTACCATTCTATAATATTATCATTAATAGTTGTGATCTTTGTTTTTGTCATGATCATTGCAATCATTAGTCCTCCTTTGTTGCGACCTAAACTATACATTTATCTATGTCTGATTCCATCTGTCTTGTCGGCAAAAATCAGGGAGTACCATCAACGTGTGATAATAATGTAATAAGTTTTGAAGTAATTCAAAATAAAGAACATAAAAAATAAAAAGACAAACAGGGAAGCAGACATGAACGATTACTACACAGTGAGTTGTCACCAACGACTTATTTCCGATGAAAGTATCCTTACCCGATATAGCACAAAGAAATCAGAAATAAATCGAACTATTAATTGCATTAGCACGCAGAGTAATCATCGAAATTGTATAAATTGAGATAGAATTAGGGTTTGTTTAACTCTTTGATTTTGTGTGTCTTGTGTGCCTTTTGGTACAGAAAACCCCATAGAGTAGTAGGCCTACACACTGATAGAAGTCATGAGTCATAAGACCATGAGTCACCAGCCCGTGAGACATCCAATCCAAGAGCTAAAAATCAAATAAAACAGGTCCACGAAGTAAGAACTAGAACACGATCATGACATGCTCCAGGCAAATAAGGTCCACAAGCTTGACACCAGGCAATGAGGCAAATAAGGCCCACGAGTTCGACACTGGGCAAAAATGGTCCACGAACCCAACATTACGTAAATAATGTTCACGACACCATGTCCATAATTCGTGGAACTTTAATTCGTGGCTCTCCTTTACCTATAAAAAAAGTGTTTCTTGATCGCATTTTAGGGTCCATTGCTCGTGGGTCCTGTGTGACTCGTGAGATGTATTATCTCATGGGCTGTAAGACTTGTGGGTTTCTATCTTGTGACATGCCCGTGTAGTCCCTGGCACAGGAGCTGCCATGGGACCGAGGGTTTTAAACCTACAAAGGACCAGGCAGTGTGTAAAGGATAAAATGCCTTGCCTAATTGATTACAGCTCGTTATTCCAAAGATTCGTTATTCCGAAGGCTCTTTATTCCTAAGTTTCGTTGTTCCGAAGGTTCATTGTTCCGAATTTCATTTTCGGATTAACCAATCTTTGGAATAACGAACCTTCGGAATAACGCCACAAATTTTCGGATTAACGAACCCTTTTTCATTTTCGGATTAACGAACCTCTAGGTATAGGGAATTCCGTGTTTCGGATTAACGATCCTTCGGAATAACGACCCTTCGGAATAGCGAACCTTCGGAATAACGAATAGCACCCACCTAATCACAAAGTGCTGCTCCACGCGTATAACATTGGCCCGCGTAAACAGACAACTAAGTACAACGAGTAAAAGACATCATGTATTGTCACATCTTGGGAAGACATTTTATGTTTTAAGGGTGTGGTCAACTTGCCAAACGATATGCACGTTTAAATCAGAGTCTTTAACCTTTAAGTTAAGCAAAACGACCTTGGTAAAGAGAGAAGAACTGGAGCAAGAACGACAGCCCAAACCAAACAGGGTATACACTCGGTTGTGTGGGGGATCACATGAAGTGGGTGTTATAGTTCTTTGAGAAAGCCTAAATGGAGGAAACGGAAACCTGAGGCAAGATAGTGATCGGGCGAAAGCTGTCCCCAGCAAAATTAAGTGACGGTTACGTTTTGGCGGGATAACGGTCTAAAACACCAACGAATCCGTGACCACAAGAATTTCAAAATTCTACTGATAAGCCAAGGCTTACCATTACACCAAACAGACCCCATCAATCATAAAATTAAAGATATTTTTTTTTTGTATTTTCACCAGATTTTTACGCCGCTGCAGGTGTGGGGAAAAAACAAAAGAGTAAAGAAGCAATGCGGAAAGTTAACAGATGAAAAACAAAACACCACAGGCTATACACTCCGGCGTAATCCCTGCACTCTCTCGGACTACACAATAACGTGAACGTGTTTATTTTTCATTTTTTGCTTTGTTTTGCTTTCCTTTCAATATTTGACGAGATGCTTCATATAAAGCGTTTGTATAGCAATCAGTTTCTCAGTGAGTGTTAACACCACCATCAGCTGAAGCACAGCGATCAGTTTGATTCAGAAACTTTGAATGATGATGTATCTTTCAACAGCCTTTTAGTTTGAATTTTCGTCATTTTCTCATCACGCACGCCAGTGTTAGTTTTAATCCAAAAGTCTATTCCTTTAATTTTCACAATTTGAATTCTAATAATATTGTAATTGAAGTTCAACTTCTTATCTTGAATCAAGATTTGATCGAGTGTTGACATTTTTTTAACTGTTCATTTGTTGGACCTTTTTACGCCAAATGTATTATTCCGGAGCATTGTCTGTCCAAATACGTCGGACTATTTTAGTTAGTGTTATATGCCTTAAGATGTTTTGACTTTGCGAGAAGAAGTGCTCGGCAAAGAAGCAACTGATTTGTTGGAAAGGATTGAGTGTGTTCCAACACCAATTGTCTTAGCTCTAATCTTGTTTCCTGAATGTTTTTGAACTTGCAGTGCGTTCAACACGGAGAGGAGAGGGCTTCGGAGATAACTTTGTTTGATTTCACTTGTACCTCATCGCATTTTGTCCACTAATCATGAGCCAGACACCTGTACTAATCACCCTCGGTGAGTAGCATCATTTCCTATGTCACTTTGCCATTCACGAAATTCATTCTAAGACATAATTTTCGACTGTATTTTGCCTCTTTTGACTTTGATTTTTGTATTCTCTAAATATCTGGTTTCTTACACGCTTGAATTCATCGTAACTTCAAAGCCCTGGCAGCATTTAAAATAATAAAAGTGGTATTCATCCCATTTTTTGGTTTTGTCACCATTTTGGTAGTGACTGATAACATATACGGATACAATAAAAAAAAAGAATATGTGTTAACATGTGTAACTTTGACGTTCTTAGAATTTGGAAACGTCTAGGATTATCAAATTGGGGATTCAGTGTCGGTTGACTTTGTGCTACAAGCTTTCGCAGTTTGTCGTTCCTTGTTTTTTTTTTCCAGCACATTATCCCTTTCTGCAATATGGAAATCTTCTTTATAATACTACGACTGTTGTGATTTAACGGTGTAACAGTATCTTGAAGTATTGCCAAGAAATGCTGGAGTCGATAGTAGCAGTCGGTCTGTGTTTTTTTTTTTTCTTGTTTTTCAACAGATAGAATATGCGATCGATTTGTTGGGAGTTGATACGTAGGGAGAATCATTGCTTTTTTTTGTAATGAAATACAATTCGCCAATATTTTCTTGATATAATGCGCAAAGCGAGAAGCTGACGTGTTGAATGCACTGAACAAAATGAGTAATTTCAACTTTTTCTTCATTTTTTTTTCTATTGTTACCTGCTAGTAAAGAAAAGCATTATACCGGAGCTAAACACAAGTTTTCTGTACATCTCAGCCATTTCAAGATCAATTTTCATCAAGTAAATGTTGAAATCTTCATGGAATTACATGCTCTTTCATATATTTCATAAGAGGTTTCTCACTATCTCACCAAATAATGATAAAACCTGAAGTCAAGTCTCAACCAAAACTATGCCATTCCTTTGAACTTAGACAAACCTCACCTATTATACGTCCAATCTGACATGCTTATCTATCTCCCACTTTCTTGAAACACAGTTATAAATTTCCTGGAGGTATATAATGTGAATGAAAAGACCCCCCAAAAATGAATGTTAAAGGTGGGATACTTTACCCTACCCGTATTTCACAAGTTGGCCAAGTGTGAAGAAGAGAAGGGTTACGCCATCAACCTACATTTCGAGTATTTCATCATTGTCCATTGTCCATCCCCAGCAGAGATGAATGCAATGATGGTTCAAAAGAAATGTGCTGGGGTTGGGCAATGGATCGTTTTATGGCGTCTCTGAGCCAAATTCGTGTGTGCGTTGATGTGTGTCAATACTGTCTTTAAAATCGTGTTAGTTGTATTTCATCTTATGTTGTTGCTGTTGTTGTTGATGATGATTACGACGAAATGGTTGTTGCTGTTGCTGTTGTTGTGGCGGCCATGCTATATAGCTGTACTATAGAATGTAACTCAGTTCTCAAATTGAGCAAAGTGTTGTCTATTAGTATAGAAATCATAATGTATTATTGAAAACGAACGAACTAACAGAATGCATTAAGTGCAGCATGATTTTGAGCCGTTATTTTGCTACATAGAAAGCAAACATTAATCTAAATCTGTAGTTTGTTGTGTGTGTGTGTGTGTGTTGGGGGGGGGGGGGGGAATCATGTCAAAAGCCGACCTATGCTGATTGTAACGCAGCTGATGTTTTTAACCATGATCGTCGCGAATGCAAGTAAAAGCCACAGATTGAAGTATGAAACATGTGGACATTGAACATGTAATTTGCACTTGTGCAACACAAAGGTCAAATGAGAATGTCTGTGTCATTTGCCACTGACTTTAAAACTAGACTAAATTAGAACGCACGGGAGTAAGTCATTCATCAACACTGTTTAGCAAAATCTCTCCGTGTATTTTATCAATAGTGATTTAATACAAGATGCCATGCTTCAACAAGGAATTCTTGATCACAACACATGTCCATGTTACATGAAAGGCTGTGGTGTAGGGGTCTGATATTTAAAGACATGCGCTAACCATAAACTCCCCAATTAATGAAGTCCTTACTTATGCCATTTACTTATTTCTCATTCTACAACGCGTTGCAATACTGAATATTTTCATTGTAGATTTATATTGAGATTTTTTTTGACGCCTAAGAAAGACGCCGGATAGAAAAGATTAGAACAGTTCTGCCTATAGCAATCGAATTGGGTGAAACAGTATTCAGTTTTAGATCATGCTTGAAGTAGGGTCCTTTGACAGTGTGGAAACTACTGTCAGTAAAAAAAAAAAAAAAAAAAAAAAAAAGAGAGAAAGAATATGGCGTCTTCCCACACAAAGTGGACACAGAAGTCATGTACCTATGTGACTCTGCTGCTATTTGCTCAACACTCGTCTTGTTAAAATGCCTATGATAAATAGATGCACGTAAATAATTCACGCGTGCTGCGATATTGTTGCGTCGTGGTTATAAAGGATCGGTGCCCTCAACGAAGCAGATATTATACAGAGTGTGCATACAATGCGTGGTACGGGGGACTTTCTAAAAAGCAAAATATGCATTTTTGTCACGTGCTTGTCCAATCTTGATTGGTCGCCTTGTTATGTCCTTGCGTGCAGGTCAAAGTGATAGTATTCATACAACGTTACTATGGTATGTGAGGATCAATGCTCTCAATATGCTGCGAGGGAGTTCAGGGTTTTCATGGAAGCTCTAAAAGGGGGCCGGGTTGAAGTAACACTTCTCAGTCTCGTGTTTGCAATCAGTTCGTGTATGCTTACAGGGCGCATAGGGACGCATGTCTCTAGAGTTAAAAATATGCGTTGAATACTCTCAAAGCATGAAAACTAAACCATCCTGATGGATAAAAATGACCTCGTGTATTGGAAATTAATAGAGAGTAAATTCCCTCAGGTTTGTGAAAGGCTAACTCAGGCATATCCTCGAGTTCCACATGGGCTTAAAAATTTTGCTTATTTTAAAAGAGTATTGATTTCCTTTATGTCTGCAATCACATTGACATGTTTAACATCTTAAGGCATAAGTTAAAATTTCGTCAGTTTTTACATGTACACGACTCATGAAAAAAGATAGATTGAAAGTGGAAACTTTATCTGTGCTCAAATTTTCATAGATTTTCACATGAACAGTTACTGTTCGATAGTCGATTTGCAAAAATCTGCAAGAAATTTGAAAACGTTTTAATTTCCCTCTATCTTTTTTACTGGATTTCAGCAAAATTTTAGCTTGTGCTAATTTTGCTATGGTTTTTTTTTCTGCTTTTTTTCTGAAATAACCCCAAAGTCATCTTTTATGAGGCAGCTATGACTAAAATCGGCAATCTCAATCAGACGTCAAATAATATACACTCGTGTCAAGATGAGAGCTTGGCAAGTGCTTCTATTGATCTGTTTTCAGATGCTGATCTTCCGATTCTCTTCTGGGCCTATTCCCTTTGCCTTCTCCCTGACCCCCCCCCCCCCCCGGCCTTTCTTTTCTTATTCATTTCTGTCAATACTATATAATTCCACCATAGGTGAGGTGGGTGAACGTTGGTGCCTCTCTTGGTGCAAGAGGATTTTTCATGTGACCTAGTCTCAATACTTCAAAGTTTCTGCTTGTGAATTAATTAGTTGAAACCTCGAACCAACTAGTTCTTTGTGTGTCATGGTGGAGACCCCCTGTGCCACATTATTTTGAGACAGTACCATAGTCATTGTTTGGGAGAACATTCTGTGGTTTTTTTTTTCCAAATCTATGTAACTTTTAGAGATTTTTTTTTTTTACATATCCTGGACCTGTAAGGGGCAAAGTGGTAGAGAAAATGCCAAGCTTTACTTTGATGTAAATAAATTATTGTATGACAAATCAATGATGGCTTTTCTTTCAAATAGTCAGTACCTACAATTGAAGAGTTTGTTTGCAAAAACCGATAAGTCCATATTTGCCAAATGGAGATATTTGCGATTGAAGGTCAAGAAAAATAAAGAGAATAATAAGAAAATTTTTGCTTCTTTTGGCCATAACTTCAAAAATATACCTTTATATGTAGTGACCAATATGTCATTTAAAAGGTATTATTTTGTACTTTATGACAGAGATCGTACTTCAAAATCTTCAAAAATGGACTTATCGGTTTTTGCAAACAAACCCTTCAATTGTCATAGATGCATGAATTTTGCACATAAAACAGTAACAGAAACGTAGAATGTATTCACAAATCCAGCAGGATACAATACAATGCAAGCTACACGTGACCGGAGTAGAATCATGAGAAATGCAGTGGAATTTGGCGTTGTATCGATCGGTTTGAGCGGGTTTGTGCTTTTGAGCATGTAATGCTATGTTGGCACGCCGTCGAGTGGGTCGGGCGTACGAAAGTGGCACATACAGAGCTAGGCAACTTTCCAGCTCTGAACGGTGCGCATACGATGCATATGCTTCTTCTGATTCATCCCCCCCCCCCCCCCGTGACTATCATGTCATAACTACAACAATTTCATTTATTTGTACGTCACCGAATATGCGATTAGGCAGGTGACGGTTATCCTATTGTGCAATATTGAATAAATGTACCTGAATATCAGAAAGACGAAAGACCATATTCCAAATTTTACTATCGCCTTTGCAGAACCTTTACGTAGCCATGCATTATTGATAATCAGCTAAGTGACTGTTATAAATTCAAGTATGTTTAAATACCATTCCAATATATGAAAACAAAAAACCAAAACCACCCGAAAAAACCCACATTATTAGGAAGTTATGTATTCATTTTACTTTTTCTAAATTTTCTCTGATAGACTAAGATCGTTCTTGTACTCAAGTACTCAATTTAATATCATTTTTTATTTCATCCCTAATCCCAATCATGCAACCAGCATGTTTGGCGTTGACTGCGAGATGCGAAACAGCGCCTTCAATGTCTTGCCTTGGAGCGCGAGATCTCTGCAACCAACAGCCCAGCTGCCGATTAGCACTTCCGGTCTTGACTCGGTCGTGCGGAAACGTCGGTAAGTTTCCAGGAGCACTGACAAAAACAAACAAACAAACAAACAAACAAAAAAACAAACAAACAAATCATAACAAACAAAACCAATAATGAAAGTACGACAAAAACGATAAGAACGATAAGTACGATAACCCCCCCCCCCCCAAAAAAAGGGATGGCTTTCCATTGGGGAAAGGTCGTAACCAAAAATAGATAAATGAATAAATAAACGAATAAATAAATGAATAAAATGAGTAAATAAATAAACAAATAAATAGACAAAACAGCATTAATAAAGATAAAAATTTAATGATTAAAACAATAATATAAATGGCAGCAATGTTTCTGGATGAGAAACATTTCTTCTATATACTTGTTTTTTTATGTCTACGTCGTTAAAAAATGCATAAACAAGGAAACTGACATTATCTTCTTCATAATGTGAGCCATCTTATTATGTTGATTATAATCTTCTGCACTCTAATTTTGAAATGGGCAGAGGAAACGTGCACGGTTGAGCCTATTTTCTGTAATGTGTGTTTGGAAAACTGTTTTCATGATTCAAGAGTGTTACAATTTAATTTTGTATGTAATTATTTTCATTACGACAATAACTTTTTTTTTTACTTGTTCTTACTAATCTATTTGACTTCTAAACCATGTAATCTTCGGTATATCCTCGCTATCACTATCAGAATAAAACGTAGATGGTCACTATTTTCACAACACCATCTAATTATCACAATATGTAAACATATCGATCTGCATAAACAAAGTCATCCTTCCGTGCACAATTTTGCACACCAGCTGTTTTGCCCTGTAGTGAAACAATGACGAATTTATACGTCACAACAAATGTTTTGTTCCACGTCACTATCTCGCAGACGACTCCACCTGCCACGCCACGGGTAGCGATCTGAGTGATTGCGTGATCACCCTCCAATATCTGAGCTGGAACATACCAGTCATGGACGCCTATCATAGCTGCACCTGTAACGAGACGAGCCCTGACTTCCAGCAATGTACCTACCAGAGACGGCTGGTTGCCGACAACCCATGCCGGGAGGAAACGGCAACCGTTGTCCTCCCGCCTTCGGGTAGTGTCCGTGAGTCGGAGCCGTATTCCGTTTTACCCCACTTCTCTGCCAAGGAGTCAAATATGCAGAAATGATATGTATTATACCTATATGCAGGGCTCGACATTAACGGTGGCCCGGGGCCACCAAAAACGTACGTCGGGCCACCAAAATTTCAGAAATGATGAATTTGTTGGCCTGATCGGGCCACCAAAAAAGGTCGGATGTTTGCCTTTGGGCCACCAAAATAAAAGTTAGTGTGGAGCCCTGCTATATGGATAGGAATTTAATGAGTTAAGCAGAGGGTAATATTCAATTGCGTATGATATTCAATTGCGTATGAATATACCATACATTTATGATATGCACACTCAGCAATGTATACTGTTTGTGAGCCTTTCAATAATCTCATTTTTTACAGTCATGCAGATTACCATTACACAACAGAAGTATACGACTTACAGTAAACTAGCATGATTTAACTTTTTTTTTTTTCAGGTGGGGTTTGTCCGACTATAATCATTCATAAATGCATATATCTTAGCAAAAAGGGATATGTAAAGGTCATGATATCATAGCATATTATGCTCAATGTTGTCAAAATTTCTGTTTAGTGACGGTCTCAAAATCACATAAAACACCAAAAGCTGATTGTGGCATCAAAATCAACATACTGCTAAATGATCTAAACAAGAAGTTCGCAACTCTATTGTAAAGTCTAAGGGCTCAACAAGCTGCTCCTTTGGTTCTGTCGCTGTGTTTTCGTTCACGACTTTAAAGAAATGCTTTTATATCAGGCGTACATGTATGAACACTTTCTCTCGCACCAACATATGTGATTAGCCTCTTCACCAGGCATTATCACAGAGGAAACGTCATTAAGCAGCTCTCTGGCTATGTCTACCGCGGTACCGCTGGACTGCCTAGAGGCGATCGAAGAGTGTGAGAAGGACGGGACCTGCGCGCAGGCTCTAAACGCCTTCTACGAAGACTGCACAAGCCGAAAGGGGCGGTGCCGTCTCACTTCGGAGGAGGAGCTTGAGGCTTGTACGTCATCGTTGGGACAGCTGGATATTTCGCTGCTCCAGTGCACCTGCGATCGAAACCAGAGATTGTGTAAACGGCGCAGGAAGAAGATTCAGCAAAATCCATGTATTGGTAGGTGTGATTACGTAATCATCTATCTGAAATAATAGTATGCATATTTTGTCTTTATTTCGAAGAGTAAACGGAACATTATGAATTTTGAACTATGAATAAATTTTTGTTCGACAATGAATAAATGAATGATTATAATTCTGTAAATTCCTTTGCTAATTAATTTTGTTTTCTTTTTTTGTTTGTTTGTTTGTTTGTTTTTGTTTTTGTTTTTGTTTTTGTTTTTGTTTTTGTTTTTTTTTTGTTTTTTTTTTTGTTTTTTTTTTGGGGGGGGGGAGTTGACCTGTCTCTCAACTTCTCGAACAAAGCAGCGACTCAAGCTATAGATGATAAAACTGTACCTGCTATATTGTTCTATACTTGCATCCACTTTTGCTTACGCAGTAGGAGGGACTGCCGAACAAACGACGACATCTTTTGCCAAGACAGAAGGTATGTGTTTAATTTCACAGACACAAAGAATGACAATACTAAACACGTAAAAGAACAAACAAAGCTAAAACAATTAATATACAGCCCATGCATAAAAGATTTAAAAACAATCAAATTCATATGAATGCACAAAGGATGACTACAAATTGCGCATAAAAGTGTGGGGGATGATTTTTACACTATGTTGATATGAAAGTGTCATAAAACATTACTTTTTAACTCATAATTACGAGATATTTTCGAGAGAAAGATAGTGTTTGGGGTTGTTATCGAGTTGCAAAGAAAAAAAAAGAACGAAGGAAAATTCAATTTTTTCGTAATTCTGTTGAGGTGAGTAGTTAAAAGTAGCAAAGTAAGTATAACAAATATGCAAGTCGATCGATTGTGGAAATTCACAAAGGAAAGCAAAAGATACGGAAAAGTATTCTAATTATTCGACATTTCTTGGCATAACTTTACACAACACAGACATCAATGCAGAACATCTCAATACTTTAGACCTGAATAATTTAGAAGACGCTGTAACCGGTAACGCTAAAATCTTTTGCTGGATTGTAGCTCTTTTCTCACGCATGACATGTTATCTATTGGACGTTAATAACATGTTACAATCATTGGAAAGTCCGTATCAAACGTCTCTTGCCAACATAAACGTCTTGAACTTGAGGAATTTCATGAACTATCTACATTTGAATATTTTTTTTTTCGCAAAACGATGTAAGTCTTTTATATAGGTAGGGGATACCTTTTACAGACCTCCCAAAATGCAGCAAAACATTCAATATGAACCTCAGGGGACTTGTTTAGGCCACTGCTGAGAAATTTGGAAGTCAACAGTTATCTACAATTTGAATAATGCACAAAACTCAACTACTCAGTAGTTCTGTGTGTCAGCCATCACTTAAGCCTTTTTGTTGCATCTTCTATATTTTTTATCTATAAACACAAATCTAAAAGTATAAGAGCTGATGTAATAACATATAGAGTGTGTGGCAAGAATGTATATGGAAACGTTTGTAAGTTTTGATGAACTTTCTTCAAAAAATATACATGATGGACACACATGCAGTGCATGGGTCTGCAAAGCTAGCCTAGTAATGCACTGGAATTTACGGTGAGCCCCGAAAAAAAATTCAATTCAAAATCTAACGGTCAATAAAAATGTACTAAATGTTACCTTCCACTTTCAATACTTTATGGGAGTTTCTAAAATGATACTCTCTTCAACATACCACTGTATTTATACAACTCTTTATTTAAGGCATGCAAATGGGATTCCCTACCTTTAACGTCGAAATATTTGGGATTACAGCTGCTTTGAAAAAAAAAATATTAGGTCCTACCACAGTTTTATCAATTCGTTGCACGATTCTTTTAACCATGCGTAACCTCAAAAAATATTTCTTGTTTTGTTACCAATGAGATATCATCTAAAATGTTCTATTTTATTTTCGTTGATGATGGACTTACCTTAGAAATATGTTCTAAAATGACGCTTAACCCCTTTTGCGATAAACCTCTACAATTTTGTCAATTGCCGCCAGTTGATACACCGCCATCGGAGGTCGAAGAAGAGGACAGCGGGTTTGATATCGGGGCGATTGTGATAGGACCAACAGGTGGATATAACAATGGAGGTAGGAGTTCACAAATCTTTTTTATTATTATTATCTTCATGGTAGACCTAGTAGCATAATAAACCGATAGAGACCACTTCAATAACATGTACATGGTTTTCATGTCATTATTATTATTCATTCATTTTCTAATCATTGGGTGTCTTAGACAGATGAGGAAAATTGACATTTTAAGCCAAATTTATAGACTGATAAACTTTAACGAAACGAAGGTCTGGCGAAGCATAATTTCTCAGCAGCATCATTAGAAAAGATAATTCTCTTTCATAATAAATTTCATTTTTGTAAAAGAAAGGCTATTCTCCTTTTAAGACGTGTGAATAAGTGACGTTTACTCAAGGGCTATTCGTTTGATAGGCATGGTGCGCTTACTCTGTTTTTACTCTTCGCCGATTCCAGATGAATGCTGTCCAATGATATTTTTCACCAAGTTTTTATACCCATTACTATTCTCTGTTCAGGACTTCGAATAAGCCATGGTGGGCATTATTTCCGGCCCAAGCTTTGGATATTTTGAAACAAAGAGACGTCATTTTGTCGTAGAATCGAAGTGACGCGTTCTCGATTTTGTCACTGGACGCTCTAGGGAATGGGGAGGAGGACCTTTACTCAGTTCAATGACGTCATCATGTATCAGTTCTGTATTGTTTGCAAATCTAAGCCTCGTAAATGTTGTTTTGTGTTAAAACGTTACAAATACACACACACACACACACGCACACACACACACACACACACATACACATGCGCACACACTAATCACTTCTCTAGTAAGGTGAGGACAGCGCACGTCATGTGTCCTATCGTATATGGCGTTATTCATATTTTTAATAGTGATCCTACATTGCAATCTTATTGCACAATACATAAAGAGAGAGAGAGAGAGAGTTCACAGAACCTAAGTCTACCTACTTTTATCTGTTGATGAGTTAGAATGATTTATGATCTTCTTTTTTTTACTTAATGACAACTATCTTTTCATTTTTAATTTCTCATGTTGCCTTCATAAAGAGAGCACGTGTGTGGCTGCTCTTACGCAGTGCACCGGAAACGACCGCTGCCGCGAGAGTTTGGGCGATTACCTCAAGCGCTGCCGACCTGATGACGTCACGGGTCACTGCAACCGCGAGTCGTGCCGACACGTTATCCGCCATTTCTTCAGCCAAGTGTCGCCACTCTACACGCACGCGCTGGTCTACTGTCGCTGCGAGAAAGACGACGTGAAGTGCGAGGCGGTCCAAGATGGGCTCAACCCGCCATGTGCCGTGTCGGAGACGCCAACACCAGACTGCCAAGACTTGGTAGAGAGATGCAACGCGGATGCGAGTTGCAGGTGCATCTACGTTGGTGGGCGTGACCTATTGGCCCGAATTCACGAAGGTGGTGCAAATGAAACCATGGTTTAAACCATGGACAAAAACCATGGAGCGCCAAGACACGGGTAGTGTCGCACGGAATATTTAGTTACGAAATTGGTCGACAAAATTACCGTTTCCTTAACGAAATTTTCATTTCGTGGACTACATGTTCATTAAGTTTCAAAATGTTGTCATTTCGTTACAAAATAATCATTTCATTCGTAACGAAATATACCACGCGACACTTGGCACTCTATGGTTTATGTCCATGGTTTAAACCATGGTTTCATTTGTACCACCTTCGTGAATTCGGGCCATTGTGTCTATAGACGATTTCTGTGACGTCAAATGGCGCGTTGCCTGAATGCAAAAAAAAAACAACAAACAACCAACCAAACAAACAAACGAAAGCAAATTAGGTGCGTATAGCGTTTTAGTCTAGCGGTAGGCGAAGTTTACGCGCTTGCCCATGTGCATAGGAACTCCCCAATCACAGTATCTGCCCCTCAGCATGACTTGCCGACGTCATTGGAACCCAGTCTATAGAAATGGGTTTACGTTCACTATAGGGAATGGTCGAATGATTCAAAGTTTTCGTTGCATGTAATGTGTCGAAATGACCTCGTAGTCGAACGAATATGTAGAGAAATATGCAATGAAATAAAATGGGATGGACATTTTGGTACCTGAAATACTTCGTTACTAGTACATGTAAGTTCGTTACGTGTTCGATATATCAAAAGCGCACTGTATTATGCATACATACACACAAGTGTGAAAATGAATCACACAGTGTGCATTGATTTTGTGTCATTAAACTTGAACTTCAATAATAATTACCACTGAACTTTAAATTGAAATTTAACTTTAAAATTTCAAAAGGTCCGCGTACGCAAACTACAAGGAGTTATGCCAGCCGAGTGCTGCCACCGAGACGGGGTGTAAGTATCCTTATGGGGCCTGCCGCACCGCCCGGGTGGCCATCTTAGGAACAATCATAGCATCCAGCTGCAAATGTGTCAGTAACAGCACAGATACCTGTCGAGTGCATCAGAACATAACCTTCGAGAACAGATGTTTCGGTAAAATCATGGTTACTTCTATTCATTAAAACAATTATTTGACATTATGTTTCGTGAAATATGCTAAACTGTAAGGCTTTGCATTTCGTGTTGATAATTATTGTTGTCATTTTGTGCCATTATTTCCATTACATTTTACTCTCTTAAAAAAATCGAGTGAAAATATTCACTCTCAAAAGAGTGAATACAAAAAAGAGTGAATTTTGAGTGAAAATGCTCATTTTTACTCGTTTAAGAGTGACCTCAGGGATCACTCCAAAATCTTCGAGTGATCCCTGACGTCACTCCAAAATTAGTGAAAATGAACATTTTCACTCAAAATGCACTCCAATTTCACTCTAAATTCACTCTTTTTTGTATTCACTCTTTTAAGAGTGAATATTTTCACTCGATTTTTTTTTAGAGAGTAATATAATGCTAGAATACTTTCGATTAGCTGTAAAATATGTCATGACTATGTTTACTTGTTAAGACAGAAGTGCATGGTTGAACCTTATTGGCATTTGTTTCCTATTGTTTGGTATGTATTTCACTGACAGAAACACTGATCATCAAAAGAGACTGTAATGGTTACTTTCAGTTCTTCTACTTTCGTCAATCAGCAGCGGACTTGAGATGGACTTTTTTTTGACGTTATGAAATCAAATTGTGCTATGTAGGTCTTTTTTTTTGTCTCGAAATTAAGCATATTCGCTATATTATATATATATATATATATATATATATAGTATATATATATATATAATCATATAGATGAATATCTCTCTCTCTCTCTCTCTCTCTCTCTATATATATATATATATATATATATATATATAGAGAGAGAGAGAGAGAGAGAGAGAGAGAGAGATATCAATGTTTAAACCATTGAGTGACTTTAAAATTGTCTACAAGCACTGCTTTTAACGTGCAATTAGCTATGAAATATGACTGTTTTGCTTAACGATATTTCCAGCGTTCCTTCAACAAAAACAGTTCAACAAAGGAAAAAGGCAAAACATTTTTTTAAAGAACTTAATGTCATCAATACCCTAGCCTATTTTCTTTACAAGTGAAAATCATACAGTTTTAAAAGTAACTTATGAACTCTTCATTCTCGTTATTTTATAGAAAAGGCTACCAAGGAGTATTTCTCCTCAGTCCCACCCACTGACATGGTGGAGTTATCTCCAACAGGTAAGTTCCGTCACACTCTTTCACCACTCATTTTCATCTCTGAATAGTTGGTTGACCCGTTGTGTCACGTTCCAATATCTTCCTACTGTGTCAGCCCATGGCCAAATCCTCGGCTTGATCCCCTTCCCTCCAAAACCATGCACTCTTCGTTTCCCAGAGCAGATTATACTGTACATGATAATATTGCTTCTTACTCTATGGCAATCCCAATCTGAGGTCTCAGAATGTGCAGAAGCAACAAATTTGACCCTTTTAGAAAACATTTCTTTTTGTTTGTTTTTGTTTTGTTTTGCACTCTAAAAAGACCCGAGTCAGAACTGACCCGGAACTGGGTCCGTTGGGGCCATACACCGTTCCGGGTCAGAAATGACTTGGAATTTGGTCATGAAGACCCCGAATGGGGTCATCCTGACCCGATTCATGACTCGGAATGGGTCATATCTGACCACATTCCTTGTCATTTCTACCCCGAAACGGTGTATGACCCTAATGGACCCAGTTCCGGGTCAGTTCTGACTCGGATGTTTTAAGAGTGTGTTTTGTTTTGTTTTTGTTTTTTGCTGTTGATGATTGTTTGTTTGCCTTTTCTTTGTTTTACTTGTTTTGCTGTTTGTCCTCTGGAATATCAACTGTATACGAGCTGCGAGCTAGGTAATAGCTGAACCGGAGGAGACTCTTTGGAAATGTTCTGCTTCTTTGACCATAATCTTTTTTTAATCAAATGCCTTTCATATCGTGTCTGTGCTAATTCTTGATAATTTTTGGTTTAATATGGAGATCTTCTCCAATTCCTGCTAGAAGAACATTTCGCAGACATTACAAAAATACACCCTCAATAAGAGTAAAAAAGAATGAAATCGTTCACCATTAATCCTGATGTTTAACATTCTTTGTCTATCATGCGTAACGTGAATTGTTTTTTCCTTACACTTTCTAGCGATTGTTATACACCTTATAGCATATTATGCAAATGTGATAAAACATGCAACTACATTTGATATCAACAAAACAAATGAAGAGTTTGTTTGCAAAAACCGATAAGTCCATGTTTGTCAAATGGAGATATTTGCTATTAGAGTTCAAGAAAAATAAAGAGAATAAGAAAACTTTTGCTTCTTTTGACCATAGCTTCAAAAATATCTCTTTAAACGTAGTGACCAATATATCATTTAAAAGGTATTATTTTGTACTTTTTGACAGAGATCGTACTTCAAAATCTTCAAAAATGGACTTATCGGTTTTTGCAAACAAACCCTTCAAATGTTTGCTTGCTTCTCTTCTTTTTTTTTTGTTTTTTTTTTGCTATAAACGTCTTTCATGGACAACTGCCTCGCACTCATAGAAATAAATACTTAAAGATGCTGAAATTCACACACACTTCTCCACAGATCACATCGCTGTTTTCTAATTCTATTATGTTGAGTTCGCGTGTGCATCATCAGCTGCGTGTCATATCCCGATTCCTCTAACTCTACACTCTATAGGGATCACGAGCACATGTTATGTTGTGGACAATGTGTACAAGCATTATTTGACACTGGTAAAAGCAGAATTAAAGACAATGCAAAAGCATGCAATGCGAAATTTAGCGAATGTGCGTACCCATGTATACGCTGTGCTTAAAATCCTTATGCCATGCACATTTCGCTCAAAAATCCCACAGCACGCATACAGATATACGAATGATATTTTTAGAATAAAAAGTGAGAGGGTAATTACGTCTACCCCCTTAAATCCAGTACATTGAAATATCACCGGAAATAGCGTTTCAAGGGTGTCAATTATTGCGACAGGTTGATTTGTTTATAAGGTGCTGTCAGCTCAACGGAATCGCCAGTACAGTTTTACGTCATTGCCCACAAAGAACTGCTGTCATAGCATGCCACTTTTGTCTGTGCCACCAAGGAGCTTGAAGGCAATGGTGGCCCTATGATGCGCTACACGCAGGTCACACTCACGCACGTTTTGATTTATTGAATAAGACAACAGCACTGAGAGTAAGCACGTAATCTCCGTATAATGAAAGACACTACGCACCATCTGGATGCACATGCACAGGAACTTTTGAATCTTTCCCGCGCTTGATTTCAAGGGCACGCATAGACATTTATGGAGTGTATAAACCAGATGTGTTTTTTGACCCGTTGTCAGAAAATGACAGCTCTCATGACGCCGTTAACATAACAGCGATTCCGTTTGCCACAACCCTTTGCACAACACCGGAACCGGAACCAGTCGAAGAAGACGTTGACCCGCCTACCTACCACCGAACACCGCTCCCCCATCAGTACGTCGATATCGACGTCGACGTGACGCGAGAAGAAAATGCCGATGCAGCAGTTTCTACGACGCAGCACCCACTGCAAGTCGACGATCCCGTACCTACCCCGCCCGTCTCGCCGTGCCTTAGAGCGCCATCGGACCTTCGGTTGTCAAACCGACTTATTCTGAGATGCATAATCTTGGGCTTCGAGCAGAATCGAAAACACCGCCACTTCCAGTGAGCCGACCAGTCATCACTGACGTCACTCCGGTAGCTCGTGATCGTTTCGTAGTATTAGACACCAGTTCACTCCTGGCACCGCTATGAACCTCCAGGAATTGTCAATTCCCAGCCAAACGTCTGTCGAGATTTATTCTTCACTTGTCTGGTCACCGAAGGGAAATTGTTCGAAAGCGTCCACCTGTGATCAGACATTCATTGCATGATGGACACGTTCGAACGGGAGGGCATAATCATTTTGGAGCTTTTAGGATTGCCAAGATTAGTTTCGTCTCAACCACGACTTCGTACACCGAAAACTTTTCCATATCGTGACTACTACTTCTTCTAATAATTTCGATCAAACAAACAAACAAACATAACTGAATAAACATGTCCATGCATCACCTAAGGATTATACGAATACAGCGTCTTCTAAAATCATCAGAACTGTGAAGTAAAGAAAGAGAAACAAGGCGTCATCTATCAGCCGAAATTGATTGACAAGACCAGATACTGCCCAGCGGAAAAAAAAATATTCATCATAATACCATATGCACACACACGTGATGTTGTGAAGGGCCAGATATTTCTACCAGTGAGATTGGAAGATCACCCTGATTTGCAGAACACTATCGGGACGTGCTTCGTACGATACAGAACTTTCCTTGGTATCACATTATACACTCAACAGAATGATTATTAAGTATGTGGTTACGGATGTCGAAATTTTTTATCCTCATAACCTCCCTGAATTTAATCAGACTTTGAAACAATTTCATTTTAGTCCGGAATTGCTCTTTGAGCAAATCGTTCTAGAAAATTATGACTGACTTTTAATTAAAAAAAATCAGTAAATATAATAAGTGTACCAAGTCAAAAAAAATAAAATAAACAAAAAGTCATTTCGTTAACTTCAAATTTATGGATAAGGCAATGTCGAATGAACACGTTTCCTTTTATTTCATGTGTTTTTAAAGGCAAAATGATATATCAATTCATAACATTAATGCAATTATCTATGTATTTTAGGGCAATGATACTAATGATAAAGATAACTATGATATTAAAACTAGTGATAACGATAATGATTATGATGGCGATACATTATGATAATAATGATTCAGGAGGAAATTAATTATTTCGTATTTTTACGGGCTCTGGGGTAGTATTTCGTATGGAAAGTCATTAATGTTACGTAATCTATCAGCGAAGAAGTGATACAAACAGTTTTGACGGCCACATAGTTTGAGTGAGCATTACATAATGTGATATTCGCATAATGTGGCACGGGATACATGATCTGTGCTAAAGTTCACAACTTTGCAACTGATCCGACAATCTGTGGTTTCTGTATGGAGTCTGAGGGAGATTCCGTAGAGTCGGATTGGAGAAAAAGGGTCTAGTATAAAGTCCTCGTGTGCTTTTGGTCACCATAGCGTTATATACATTAACTAAAATCCCTTGCAGAGAATTAGGTAGAATTTACACATCTTCTGTTGGATGTGATAAGGTAGACAATAAAAAGCAGCTAAAAATATTTTGGGAGGACCAGAATAACTTATGACGATCCATGTTTAGATAAGAGAAAGATGCATTGTGTGACCTGACAACAAAGAAGAAGAAGAAGACGAATACAAAATTATACAAAATGAGATCCAGTGTATTTGTCTTTTCCTTATATTCCATTTTTGTGTACGTGTGAATGTGAGTGTGCATGTTACGTGGGAGTCTGAGTATTGAAGCGTGCAGTCTCTGCATGTGGTGTGTATGATGGTGTATTTTGAGATTTATTTATGTGCATGTAATATGCATTCAGTGAAAAAAAAATACTTCCTTGAAATTTTGTAAACAAACCTAAATGTACTCAATGCGAAAGACTTCAAAGGCAGGCTTGTCCATCCTTGATAGTATATAATTAATTGAAGAGACAATATGGTAATCAAAGATATCAACTGAGGATTGAGTGCAGTCATTATTATTCAAATAGAATTGTAGAAGAATGCTGCAGTACGTGATGTACACACACAAATACACACTCGTCATACAAACACACACACACACACACACACACACACACACACACACGTATCATAGTATTACATGTGAATAATATATACATATATTTGTATATTATGTGTATCTGAATAATTACACAAACCTAACTATATAAAGAGTCTACGCATACCCAATGCAAAATCGCTACATTCATTTAAATATATTTGACATAAGTCATTTGAGATGTACGCAGGTTCTGAAAACGAAGGAAACAGATTAAACTCTGTGTGTGTGTGTGTGTGTGTGTGTGTGTGTGTGTGTGATATTCTATACGTCTTTCAGAATACCAAATTCTTGCATTATTACTGGATGGATTTATTTTTGTCGTTTTAATTATGCATTGCATTTTAAGTGTCAGAATTTACATTTCTGAAATCAAATATTTTTAATGAATTCCATCAACTTTTGTGTTTTTTAACGTCATCTGTTTTTCCAGCGCGATTTCCCTGTTTAATACGTACAAGGTATATCAAAAATGTTTTTAAAAAATACAGACAAAGCTAAAGAAAATCTAAACTCATGTTTTTGCTTTAAATTTTACATTAACAAGTGTAAAACGTTTGTGATAATGCTTGCAACAATTGTTGTTTTGATACGCTTGAAAGACCCATAGCTTTAAAGCCCCCTTCTTTAAACTCTTTTAATAATTGTTAATAATTAGTTTTAGTTGAATAGG
Source organism: Diadema antillarum (assembly GCF_040938485.1). Classification (NCBI taxonomy): domain Eukaryota; kingdom Metazoa; phylum Echinodermata; class Echinoidea; order Diadematoida; family Diadematidae; genus Diadema; species Diadema antillarum. The sequence continues at coordinate 17,129 of NW_027272036.1, read as the reverse complement.
AATATCAGGTTTTGATTAATACAGCTGGATTTAACTATAGAAACTCACCTTAGGTAAAGATCTATTTTGTCTTGTTTCTTTTCTTTGGTTTGTGTGCATTGCAAATCACATTATTAATGATTTATGTGTATAACAACCACATGAAATAATTACAATATGAATTATAATATTCACGTGTATGGTTATGTATGGGGAGTTTTTATGCAAACTCAAACAGATGAACGCATTTGGTTGCTGTTGTTGTTGTTTCGGGTCATTATCAATGACAGAAACTAGAAATCTTTTCAGAGACAATGCATGCACTCGTCATATAACAAGGATCTTTCTTTGAAAATATTTGAATTATCATAAAAAAAATCAATAACATTTATTTTCGGCAGGTTCAGTGTTTGATATCTCAAGTTGAAAAAAAAATGGATGTAACGGTTTTTGCATGTAAACACTTCATAAATAATTCTATCTACGCACCTTATGTTTAACATCTATTTTTATACTAAATATTAAGCACAATTAATGTTTTCCCATAGTATCACAACGCTAAATAGATTAAATCGAAAACAATTGAGTTCAAAGATAACAAACAAACAACAACAACAACAACAAACAAAACTCTTAGGTTCACCCACTTCACCTATACTTTGTGTCCTTACGTAGAATCGGGGTTTACGATACTTTTGGCGGTTGTGTGATGTTTGGTCATACGTATGATTTAGTTTGTTTTAATTTGATTTGATATGATTTGATATGATTTGATTTGACTTGATTTGATTTGATATAATTTGATATTAGATTTGATTTACTGGATCATGCATTGTCATTGTAATATAAATACTTTGTCGGTGCCATGCACATACATTAACCTATCAGTTAACAAAATATTGTTTTTTCTTCATTGTCTTTATACAATGTACAGCAAAATATGTAAGGAACAAAGTGAATAATAAAGAAGGGCTAAGGTTGCGTGGAACCCTCGTACATGATACATAACTGGAAAAATAGGAGGGATTGATGACTTGTGTATATAGAGAGGGGATAGAAAAAAGAAAAAGGGAAGGGAGGGGTCTGTATGATTTAACTTAAGGCTTGTACAAATTTAGTTCACCTGGATCACAGATCAGCAAGACATGACAAACACATAACACACTAGCAATGACAGTGAAACTACTGATATCTAGAGAACAACATTGTTTTTACAGCTTTCCTAAAAGATACTTCGAATTTCAGAAGGAATAAAATGATCGATTATAGTCATATTCGCATTATTGTACAATGTATTTCATTTGTCTTTGTTATACAGCGTGCACCCTTAATACGAATAAAACCAATGGACATCGATTTACTGTAAAATCAGGGAGCCAGGTCTTGGTAAGTAGTTGTAAACACAATATCATATAGTTTTAATGTGTAGACATCTATTAAATACTAATCTTAGTTCAATTTCTGCTCTACTCAATTTAATTCAACCCAATTGTGCTTTCTTGATTCCATAAAAAGTAAAAGAAAATCGCATGAAGAAAAAAAAAATGCCATGAATAATGATTTTGTTAAAAAAAGAAATAGAAATATGTTCAGAACTACTTCTGAAAGAGGAATGACAATAACCATGCTTTATTTCCTCTTTATAGGAGCCTCTTAGTCCCACGTGTTTCTCTCTGTGTCGGTGCCTCAACGGGAACCTGGAGAACTGTGTCTCGCAGCCTTGTCAAGAGCCCGTATCGTGCACGGTGAACCACATCGAATACAGTTAGTTTCGCATGCATTTTTTAACAAGCAGTCGTCTTGCACCTTTTAAAAGCAGAAATTTTCCAATAGATGACTACGTACTGAAAGGGGAAAAAATGTAATAATTCTTCTAACTGATTTGATTTACCTATCTTTTTGTAGGTGATCGAAGGAAAATGTCCTTATCTTGGCAGCAGAAATGCATACAGTTACACCACCTATCTCTGTAACATATATCTGGATGTCTCATGTGCCAATCACATTCAGGCCACCGTGCCGCCACCTTATCACGTATATCGCCAATACGGAGTTCACGGAGTTCACGACATCACGTGGCCTTCGTGAAATGGCGCCGTTTGATTATTCAGCGGGAATGGGCCAATGAGATATCTAGATACCTCAGATCAGTGTTTTACCTTGTCATCATTAAATTGGCAACTCTGAATATTACTTCGTGTTATAAGATTAGATGGAATGAAACTCTCCAATGTTACATTGTCTATCGAGTGATCTGACTTCCCTATAACACAAGGCCTCTATATCAATACCCCCTCCAAAAAAAAAAAGAAAAAAAGAAGATATGTGCTGCCACCACAAGGACCAAAAAAAGAAGGAAAAAAAAAGGCCTAAAAATACTTCAACCGGACATTGTATGACATTACGCATGATGTCGTCACTGTTTATTTTTATCTTTGTTTTGTGTTTTCTTTGCAGGTAACTGTATGCATATTTATGTATGTTTCCATGAATATTTGTTTATTTCGTTTCTCGAACAGACCACGGTGACCTTTTCTCCCACCCGTCACGTGGTTATTGTGTCTGTGTGTCGGGAAACGTGCTCTGTACAGCAAGATACACCTCGGCCTCTAACACACAAAATCAGTTAGGTAAGGTATCATGCACATCTTTTCTTCTTTTCTATTACAAGTTAGTGATGACTTGTCTTCTTACTGTTAAGCTGCAATATCCTATTTCTGTTATTTGCATTTGTGTTGGGCTCTGATCTCAGGCTTACGTCAGTGTGTTGTTCTGGATCTTCATGTGTTTTAGCAGTGATTGTATGACAAGTTATGTAAATGTATGTATAAATATATATATATATATACCGTATATTGAATATATATATATATATATATATATATATATATATATATATATATATATATATATATTTCTTTGTATGTGTATGTGTGGGTTTTTTTGTCCATTTATTCAGCAGTCTAATGTTTAACCTCTTCAATGTATATATATAATATCTGTATAATGAGAGAGAGAGAGAGAGAAGGAGACACTGAGATTAAGAGCTTATGGTGCACATTTCCATCATGTTACGTTCTTTTTATTCTCCAAGTATTTCCTAGTATAAGCATTGCTGTTGACAGTCACATGGGATATCAACTGAGCTCACAGCTGGACGAACCAACCACCGATGGCATTGTTATCGCACGCCTGCAGATAATCCTTGACCATCGCTTTCAGGTATTTGCGACACAGTGATCATTTTTATTTGTTTATTCATTTTCATTCATAGGGTGGATAGCCTTTCAGCTCAATGCTGATTTCCAAAGGGGTTCACATACAGGTAAAAATACAGCGTATACAAAACAATGAACAAATACAAACGTAAACAACTCTATTTTATAACATAACAGCAAACTAAGAAAAAACAAGATGTATAAGATTTTGCACAGTGGTCAAATGAGAAAAAGAAAATCATAATGTTTCGCAATACTTTAGAGAAGATGACGCCTTGTTATTTCATATCATTAATCAAAGCGAGTACAGAAGATGGCTCATGTAAATAATGAGAAGACAGTTCATTCTCTGCAACAACAAAAAAGAGTGCTAACTGAAAAAAGAGACTGAGTTAATGTATAGGGTTTATTTCTATACAGTGGTGCTGCTGCTATGTGAATTTGTACACTATAAAGGGATTATCAAATCTAATTGAAATATGTAGATATAAATATAAATATATAAATATTATTAGGTGCACTTCATTATGTTCCAAGAAGCTTTAAAAGCAAAAGCTTCAGGTGAAATTTACTGAAGTTGAAAGTTTAAAGTGTGTAAAGAGATTTTTAAAAGAAATTAACGAGACCTTGTAGAAATACCTGATAGTACAACATGGAAAAGGGTGGTTCTACAAAAAAATAAAAAAATATAATTTTGTGAACCCTTGGTGTGCATTTGATTTTTTCTATGTAAACTTGTGTTTTACTCTGCATGTATATATGAAGAGTTTGTTTGCAAAACCGATAAGTCCATATTTGCCAAATGGAGATATTTGCGATTAAAGGTCAAGAAAAATAAAGAGAATAATAAGAAAAAATTTGCTTCTTTTGACCATAACTTTAAAAAATGTACCTCGATATGTAGTGACCGATATATCATTTGAAAGGTACTATTTTGTACTTCATGACAGAGACATTACTTCAAAATCTTCCAAAAATGGAAACGGTTTTTGCAAAAAAAAACCTCTTCATATAAAAGAAAAAATAAATGCTTATGTTGAAAGAATTTCAGAGTACATAAACGTTTTGTTGAAGAATTTGTACAAACCAGCCCAAATCAGATATTGATATCAAATGGATCGTATAGTTTTGGTCGAGACCTAACGTCAGGTTTATAACATTTTGTGTGTATGGGTGTGTGTGTGTGTGTGTGTGTGTGTGTGTGAGAGAGATTTCATGAGAAACCTCTTATTAAATGTTAAAGAGCATGTCATTTCAAAACGGATCCAACGTAATTATGAGAATTGGGCCAAAAATGGCTGAGATGTCCAAATTCAAATGAAAAAGTCCTGATTTAGAAAAGACAAAAAAAAACAACCACCTAATCAAATTGACAGGAAACAACATTAGGATTTCTTTGTTTTACCTTGTCTTTTAGATATCTCAGCCATTCAAAAACCGATTTTCATCAAAATAAAAAGTTGATACCCCTTAGAATTATTGTATGGTGTTTAACATTTCAGAGAGTGGCTTCTAAATATATCACACAACGTTACAAGCTGAATCCCTACCATAACCAATACTTTTCAATCCGTTTAACACAGCAAAAATGAGAACAAGTGACTTTAATTTCCTTTTTATATTCTATTTTAGAGTCCGTGTCAATTGCAGCTTTTGGAAAACACTGACAACACACTCCTGATATCGGTATACTATGTGGAAAATCAAATGGTATGTTTAAATTTTATAGCATTATGACAAGTTTTCATATTGTCATTGTTGCTACAATATTCGCTGTAATCAGTATGGTGACATTGTGTTATAGTCTTGTGCAGGAGTTACATTGTCATCGTGGATAATCATTTTGATTTAATGGATGTGTGTGCTTTTTCTTTACCGAATAAAGTTATTGTCTTTGACCAAAGTGTCTAATAAATCATTCACTTTAGTGCAAAGGAGTATAAACACAATATTAATTGTGTCTTGTGCATGTATGAAAAACAAATATATTAAAATAATAACGTTTTTTTTTCCTTTTTACAGTAAAAACGTTGATTTGATTTATGGATTGTTTATTGTTTTGATTTGTATCATAACCAGTGGCGGATCCAGAGGGGGGCGCAACCGGCGCACGCCCTCCCCCCTTTATTTTTCGGAAAAACAAAAGAAATAAAAAGAAAAACAATGAAATGAAACCCGGAAGTGGCACGAGAAACATTAGTCACGCCCCCCCCCCCCCCCCCCCTTTACAGAATTCCTGGATCCGCCCCTGATAACCCGTCATCGTGATCCTTGGAAAAAACGAAACAAGTTAAATCTGTATCAAATGGGAATCAAGACACCAACAAAAGAAAATTGGGAAAATTAATCTTTACTGGTGAAACTTGCATTTGCTATTCATTCCAGAGGGGACCGTCAAAGTTTGCATTATTGCCATCATATTTCACATATCGAAACATGTATCTTTTGTAAAGCTAAGTTTGAATTTATGTTCTCTATTGATGTTTCCTGTTATTGATAATACATTTCATAAGATCGTCCACATACTTAATTTTATCTAACTTTAGGGTCAATTTTTGCCCTTGTTTTCTAATGTGACCTATTAAAATTATGACTGTTAGAAAGCTGAAATCGATGAGTGTCAACACTGTCAAGCAATGACGTTTACAATCTTTATTGTTCAAATATTACTGAACAAAAAACACACAAAAAAAATTAAAAAGATAATGTAGGGGTATTATATTCATGAAAAAGAAGATTATCATGTCTTTGTATACTGCGTTGAGGAGAGGGATAGTTCTTATTAATCCGGCAAACATTCGTTTAGAACCACCAGTTTATGGTTGCTTGATCTTAGTAGCAACTACTGATGATAATTATGCAGGTTGGTCTAGTTATGATATGTCTTTTTTTTTTAATGAAAAGTGTGATCGCCAAACAAAATTACATTTTTTTAAATATTATAATATGTTTGCGATTTGTCCTGCAGAAAGAGGCAAATATTAGAAGTACCGAGAATTTTTAATAGTGATTTCAACAAAATGGTTCTTGTTACGTGCCAAGGCAGGTTGTACTTTCTTCGTCTGACGACAAACCTACTTAATAGAAATTTAATAATGTTCAACCAATTTTGCGATCGAAGTCTTCATGTCCAGTCATTCTTCCTTGGTCCAGGACTCTTGTTACAGCCAGCTCTACACTTTGTCTAACATGATCAACACCAAACATCCAGCCATCGCCTACAATCCCGTCCTCACCACCCTGAAAATAGCCACCGTTGAACGTGGAGTGCGCCACCTTGAGATCAACATCGGAGAGGTGGGAAAGGGAAGTGCAGACGGCTGCATCAAACAGAGTCTGATTTCGACATGCTTGCCTGCAGTTTTGCTCATCATTCTAGAAACCCTGGTCGTTTCCATGGTGACGTGATTTGACAATGACATTCAGTGACACCTTATGACAAAAAAGGGGGAAAAATAATTTAACCACCTGTGCCGTATTAAAGTGAAGACATGTCGCTGCGAAGAATATTACTGCGGGTGCTCATAGGGTGATTCCATGGTCGCCAAACTATGATGACGGCACTGGTGTCTATCCGATGTGATAGGCCCAACGCATCATCCATTCTTCAAATTACAAAGTGCAACTTCAGCGTCTTAGCCAAAGATTCAGAGACATTATCATCAATGCCTGTAACCGAACAGTGAAATACGATGTGCAATGCTTTACTTCAGCGTCTTGTAATGTCCAATCAGCTTTATTTGTAAGCCAGTTCACAGTTGCAATCTGACCGTGTGCAATGGATGAAGGGCATGGCTGACTTTCTCTCGAAATTCATCGTTTTGTATCTGAGGTACATGTATTTTGCGCTCAAAGTCATTATGAAAACAGTTGAAATAAAGTATCAATGTATGGACTATGTTATTCGTATTGACATGTGAAGGTATAGGCCTATTAACCCCCCCCCCCCCCCTCCTTTTAGCCAATTTATCGAAGTATGCCGATAATATTACATGTACCTACATAATGACTTTATTACCTTTTGCCTGGCTATTTTTCAAGTGCTCTTCAGTCCATGTTTTGACGGAGGTGCAGTAATCGCAAGCAACAGTTGCTGTCATTCCTCACCTGCCGATTGTAAGAAGTCCTAGAAAAAAATAAGCGCCCTCTGTCGTCTCTACAATTACAGCTGCATGTGTACCCTTGCAGTTCACCCCCCCCCCCCCCCTTTCATTCCATTTATCTTATTCACAGGAAAGCATTAACAATCATAACATAATATTCGCTAGGGCAAAGTTTTATAAATCAAAGAAGCTATATTTCACGTTATGAAATAAATGTGCAATGAAATAGTGCAATCATACACAGTGGAATTTATGTTATGAAAGAAAATTTGCGTATATGGAGGGGACTACACCGAGAAGCTAGTTTGGTGTTTCTTTTTTTTTTTTCAAAATATCAATGATGAATGTTCATGATTGTCATTTCATTTCTGTAATATTTGATAACATTTGCATCATCACCGGTATTACGCCAATAAGTTCATTAGAATTATTATTGACATGAGAGTTTGTTCGCAAAAACCGATAAGTCCATATCTGCCAAATGGAGATATTTGCGATTAAAGGTCAAGAAAAGTAAAGAGAATAATTAGAAAATTTTTGCTTCTTTTGACCGTAACTTCAAAAATGTACCTATATAATTATGTAGTGACCAATATATCATTTAAAAAGTATTATTTTGTACTTTATGACAGAGACCGCACTTCAAAATCTTCAAAAATGGACTTATCGGTTTTTGCGAACAAACTCTTCAATGGTTTCAGCTACTTTTTTGACACCCTGTATAATTATGCTTCAGGATAATCACCAAGAATAGATGATTTTGTTCCAAACGTAGGTTACGTATCTTTTTTCTTTCTGTTTTTGTCTTTTGTGCTCTCAAATTTATTAAATTGTTTTTGATAAAATTTGTAAAATAGGAAGTAGCATTTGAATCGAATTGAAAATGTAAAAGAAGGAGGGAAATTCTCTCTTTTGCGGCTTTAGTTTTCTTTTTTGTATTCTTTAAAGAGGCGCTTAAATGTATATTGCCTCAGAAGACTTATACAGTTAAAGCTGACGTAATTATTCACGTTTTCCGCCGTATTCTGTTTCTTATTTTAAGTGTAAAGAGTTTAAAGTTTATTTTCAACATACTTATACGATGATCTGCAGTTATCAACATCATTAAAGTCTACATTTGCATCGGCGTGTACAGAGAATTGGAGATTGTATATTGTGTGCTTTGTGTTGTTGACATGCAGTGTGTGATGGGTGGGGGAATCAGAATATTAATTTGCATAAAACTGACAAATTAGTGTGATATTAAATGATACAGAAATAATGTTTTAGCGTCCTATAAACGAAAGGTTCTGCAATACAGAAAACATTTTCTCATTATTTTATTTCATTTTGTTCTAAAGATGTCTCCTAAATTTCGTCCATGCCCGAAAGAAGTCTATCCTTTAGACCATGAAAATGATATTCTTTTCTTGTGAAGATCGCTGTGGTGCTGGTGATGGTGGTGGAGTGTGTGTGCGTTTGTGTGTGCGTTTGCTGTGTGTGTTTGTGTTAACATGACCAGCATTCTGACAGCTTTCCCACATGGAGATTTTGGCACAGTAAAAGATACACCTACTCCCCCCCCCCCCAAAAAAAAAAAAAAAAAAAAAATAAATAAATAAAAAAAATAAATAAAAATAAAAAAAATAAAAAAAATAAAAATGAAATAATAATAATAATAATAATAAAAAAATAAATAAATAACATAGACAAAGTCAGAATATAATAAGATGGTTGCTGGTTGGGTTCATTTCTTTCGGCTTTGGGTGGGGGTATTTATCACTTTCAGTGACAGTTTGATTTTTGATGAAATTTATGGTTAATTGTTTGGTTATGACAAATACGTAGGCCCACCATGTTATTATTGCTTGTTTGACTATCAGAAGCGTGCAATTGTCAGTGTACAGTTATTGTGCGACTGTATGTAGGGGACTTGGTGGAAGAATTGTACTTGTCCACATACAGTGTTTTGTATTTGTGACCGTGCACCTCAAAACGAACATAAAGTCGCACACACTGATTTTGCGTGAGGACTAAAAATAAGTGAAATGGGTCAACCTAGCCGAACTTGACTTTTCTATATTTTCTGAAAGAGCGGGTCTTCTTTTACATTATGCTAAAATTTGGTATCATAAAATGGGCAGGAAAGTGTGTTTTTTTAGCAGTTTATCTCGAACATTTTTGGTAGAATAGTGCACTGCAAAAAGTCCGGTGTTAAATAGTGAACACCGAGCTGGTGTTAAATTTTCGGTGCTCATTTATGGTGTTAAATTAACACCTCCGGGTGTCATTTCGAAATTTTAAACTGTTTTTTGAAGAGTTTCTTAGTAACTGCACTTCTTGTTGATTTTTAATTTAAACAAGACGATCAAGAATTTTACATTAAAATACTAGATTTTTGAAAAAAATGTGAAAATAAATTTACACCAAAGTAACACGAGCTGGTGTGGTCTCTTATTGAAGCTGGACGGGTGTTAAACCATTGATATTAACACCAACAAATATCAAATCAACACCGTGTGGTGTCATTTTTGAATTAACACCAGTACAGTGTCAAAATAACACCAGGTACAGTGTCAAATTAACACCACGAAGTGTCAGGTGAACACTTTTCAACACCATCACAGTGCATTTTTAACACCTGTGGGTGTGGTCCTTTATTGAAGTTTGATCGGTGTTAGATTTAACACCCGTGGTGTTAAATCTAACACCGATGTTTTTACAGTGTGTGACTAGGTACCTTGTCTACACTCTTCATTTTCAACTCTAATAACTTTTGAAAGGACAGTGCTACTGCTTTGAAAGTTGGTATTGATTATGGACAGAATGTGTTAATGTGGCATACTTAATTTCAGTTTAATCTGATAATCCCTTCATTGTTGTTACTCTGGTGGTTTACTTCCTGTTTTTTGTCCCATTCGTCGCACAGCCAGCACGATTTGGTAAAGATTAAGCGCTTGAATAGACACTGTACTTCAGAGCCTCTTTTCTCAGTTCACACTTTTCCTGAGTTTGTGCTTTCGTTCCAATATTTAGATAGGTTAGGAGAGTCCATTTGATTTGAGTTATACAGCATTTTAAAGCTTAAAGTCTGCTCTTTCAGAATATGGTCTTAACTAAAAATTCATGTCTGGCAACTTTTTGTTTGTTTTGAGGTGCAGGGTCACATGTCCATGTCTCTGTTTTTTCAACTGTAATGTTTGTTTGTGCAGGGCCCCCAGTAAGAACAGTACCTGCCTACTGATGGGGCTACCCTGTTGAAAAAAGACTGAATAAATAAATAAATAAACAAATAAATAAATAAATAGATAAATAAATAAATAGATAAATACATAAATAAATAAAACAATAAAACAATGCCCTTCTAAAGGGCATCCCCAACCTGCAGTAGCTGCTGCCGAGCGGCCATAATGATATCCTTGCCCCCTCTCAACTGAGAGTGATGGGTCCCCGGGGAGTGGTGGTGGTGGTGGGGGGGGGGGGGGGTGGTGATGACACTGATTGCTTGGTTGGCTTGATTTATTTTTAGTTTTCGATTGTTTACAAATTTCAAAGACACGCCAACAGATGGCAAAATGATAATAACTACAATGACTGAAAATAATTATTAATATTTACGCGAATAGATAAACATTAATATAATGCAACAGCATGCAGTAAACATATTTTATATAAAAAGATCTAGGCATAAACATAAGGCACACAGTGAATAATGTTCATGTACAAAAAAAAAATAACATTATACAGCTGCGATAACTGAATGCAGGAAACCACCAGCGCGAGCGATTGTAGTTGAAAGGGATAGGGTCTCGTGAGAATAGGCCCTTCTTATGATACTGGTGACCCAATTTACTCTCTTCGGCGGCGGAAAGTGAATGAGCAGGTGCATTGGTGCTGTACAGTAATGTGTGCGTGAAGAATGGAGTGGAAAATAGAGATCGAGGTAGTTGTTACTGGCCTAAACCTGATAGAGAGGCAATGATAATGAATACATTTTAAGTGCAACCTATAGATTGAATTGAAGACTTTTCATTGTCGAGAAGACTATTCATAAAAGGACAAGTCCACCTTCACTTAGGCCTACATGTGGATTGAGTGAATGCAGCAATATTTGAAGGGTTTGTTTGCAAAAACCGATAAGTCCATTTTTGAGGATTTTGAAGTACGATCTCTGTCATAAAGTACAAAATAATACCTTTTAAATGATATATTGGTCACTACATATACAGGTACATTTTGAAGTTATGGTAAAAAAAAAATCAAAATTTTTCTTATTATTCTCTTTATTTTTCTTGACCTTTAATCGCAAATATCTCCATTTGGCAAATATGGACTTATCGGTTTTTGCAAACAAACTCTTCATTTGTAGAACACATCAGTGAAAGTTCTTTGGGGAAAACTTGGACAATCCGTTCAAAAGTTATGAATTTTTAAAGTATCTTCACAGTCACTGCTGAATGAGAAGACTACTAATCAGAGTGTATGATGTCACATGCGTACGACGTTATAAGGAAAATATAAAGATAATTTCGCAAAATGTTACTTTTTGAAAAAAAATGCACATAGTATTATCCTCGACTCGTCACGGACGTATGTTAAGGGTAATGTTATTCCCCTTGTCTTCTGAAAGAGGGAAGTCAAGTGTTCTTCTATTATGCGAGAAAAGTGAAAATATCGTGAATTTTCCTTATAATTTCTTTATATTATAGCTGTACACATGTGATATCACAAGCTTTAGTAGTCTTCTCATCCAGCAGTGACTAAGCAGAAACTTCAAAAATTAATAACTTTTAAACGGACGGTCCAATTTTCCTCAAACTCTTGCTGACGTGGTCTGTTGATATTGCTGCATTTACTCAATCCACGTGTCTATGAACCGTGAAGGTGAACATGTCCTTTAATGTAATAGGTCGGGTGCCTATGTCCGAACGAGAGGTTCTAGTATTCCCAAGATGGAAATGTCCACAAAAATGCGAGTATGAAAAGAATGGGTAAACCTAAAATACAATAATAATAATGATGATAATAATTATAATGATAATAATGATGATAATAATAATAATAATAATAATAATAACAACAATGTTAATAATAACAATAATAACAACAACAATCCTGTTAAAGGGACCGTACAGTACTTGTTGAGGTGGGGATTCATGTTTTGAACATTCCTATGAGTGAGATATTGAGAAACCTCTCGTGAAATACAAAAGAGCATGTTATTTTAAGAAGGATTCAACGTTTATTTGATGAAAATTGGTTTTCAAATGGCTGAGATACTAAAAAAAAAGTGATAGTAAATACAGGCGACAGGCCACGCCTTTTATAGGATCTCTTTGTTTCACCTTGTTTTTGGATATCTCAGCCATTTCAAAAACGAATTTAATCAAAATAAAATAAACTTTTGATACCCCTTAGAATCGCATGCTCTTTGACATCTCATATAGTGGATTCTGAATATCTCGCAAAATGTTAATAGCTAAATCCTCACCTCAACCAGAGCTGTACACACCCTTTAAAACGTTTTTAGGTTTTGCAGTGACGTTCTTTTCTACAAAGGCAATGCTGATCAATGCGATTTTGCGTGCGTTTATAATGCTGTCCCATGCCATTTGCTCAGAGACTCCGACAAGCGACAAGCTCCCACAAAACTTTAGGCCCTATATAGTCCTACACGCCAAGCCAAATTCTAGCCACAAACATATTACCCTTTACCCTAACCCTTTGACCCTTTAACCCTGACCCTATAAGGCCCTTAAAGTCCCTGGAGAAAAACCCAGAGTATTGTCGCAGAGGAAGGAAAAAAAAATACTCTGAAGAGACGGTATAGGCCCACGTAGTATTGGTGGATATGAGGATATAGGGTTTTTAAAGGACAAGTCCACCTTCATAATACTATAAGGATTGAGAATGCAGCAATATTAGTATACACATCAGTGAAAGTTTGAGGAAAATTAAACAATGCGATCAAAATTTATGAATATTCTAAGTATCTGCGCAGTCACTGCTGGAAGAGAAGACTACTACAGTGTATGATGTCACATGCGTACACAGACTATAAGGAAAATAAAAAGAGAATTTCACAAAACTTTACTTTTTGAATAAAGTGCACATTATTCTTCGACTTGATATTCCCCCTGCCTTCTGAAAGAGAGAAGTCGAGTGTTCTTTTGTTATGCGAGAAAAATGGAAATATGTTGAACTTTCTTTATTCTTTCTTTATATCGTTGACATCACAACCTATAGTAGTCTTTTCATCCAGCCATGACTGATCAGAAACTTCATAAATTCATAACTTTTTAACGGATTGTCCGAATTTGCTTAAACTCTCACTGATGTGTTCTACTAATTTATATTGCTGCATTCACTCAACCCACATGTCTATGAAGGTGAAGTTGTCCTTTAACTTTCTGTGAGATGATGGAGTTACAAACGTTTGTAGCTCTATGGAGATACCAAGAAACCACGTATGAAAATAGAACAAAGCATAAGGGGAAATAAAGGTTTATTTGATGAACATCGGTTTTGGAATTGCTGAGACACAAAACAAAGTAGAACAAAATAATTACTGCGATTGTGATAAATAACAATTTAAGATGGGTCCCACCATTTATTGTAATTGCTCTGTTTTCGATATCACAGCCTTTTCAAAGCCGATTTTCATTAAAATAAACATTGAACAATATTCCTCTTTGAATTGGGCCTTTAATGCATTTCCATATTATTCATAGAGAGTTTTTTTTCATTATTTCACCTGATATGTTTTGTTTTGTTTTGTTTTTGCTTTTTTTTGTTTCAGTAGCTTCCCTTTCGTAGGGCCTACGTTTATTCGAGAAACTCGTATGAAATTGACGAGACTAGTCATAACCGTTGGAATAGTGATCTCGGTGATCATTCATATTCACTCGGACTTGAATGATCATATCGGTATAATATATCGAATGCAAGCTTGCAGACATTTTGGCGGGAAAATAATATTTACGCTTTGTCTGCTGTTTGGAACCAAGTTCGACTGGATGTGTTTGGGCGGAATCAGTCATTTCACCATAATATGCCACTTCAGAGGTGGATCAGGGAATTCCGTACGAGGGGCTTCATACACAGCAAACAGAGCACTAAATTAGATAAAGCAGCAGGAATAGATGGTTTTATTGCTGAGGTAGTAAAAAATAAAGTTTCTATTCAGTTCCTGCATGCTTTACTCTTTTTGTTTCGAACATGGTATTTCCCCTCAGATATGGCAAAAAGGTATTATTCATCCAATTCTTAAACCTGGTATGGATGAACGTGAACCTTTAAGACAGAGGTATTACATTGATATCTGTGATTTGTAAGATTTATTGTGATATTATGACAGAAAGATTGATTAATTTTCTTGAAAAAGAATGTGTTATCAATGAGGAACAGAACGGGTTTCGAAAAAAAAGGAGTTGTCTCGAGCACTTATGTAGCCTCTATTTTATCATTGAAAACAGAAAGCTCTGTAAAAAAAGATACTTTTGTTTGTTTTATTGATGAAACATAAAAAAAAAAAACATCCTGAGGATTTTGTTATGGTACAAGCTGAGGTCTATTGGTGTTCATGGCAAGTTGTGTAACTCCATAGAATAATGTTCTTTATCAAGATACCAAATGTACCGTAAACGTAAATGGTAATCTTACTGACTTTTTTTTTTAATGTGGAACTAGGGGTAAAACAGGGTTGTTTTTGGCCCCAGTCCTGTTTGATATTTTCATTAATGATATAGTAAGCTGTTGATAGTGTGAGGCTGTGTAACAGAGGTATTCAGGTGTTAGATACAAACATTGATATGCTTATTTATGCAGATGACATTGTGGTAATAGCTGACAATGAAAATGATCTTCAGTTGAAGTTGACAGTGTATGTTCGTGGGCCCAGAAGTGGAAGATCGAATTTAATACTTTAAAAACTCAAATTATTCAAGAGAAAAGCCCAAGCAAAAACAACATCTATATTTTATTGCAATGATCAAAAGCTTGATATTGTTGACTCATATAAATATCTTGGATTGTGGTTTGATGAATTTTTAAGTTTACAAAAAGGAACCAAGATATTGGCTTAATCTGCAACTAGAGCCCTCGGTGTGGTTATAAGTAAATTGAAATTGATCGGTGGTTTTCTGTTTATGACCTATTCCAAAAATTGTACGATGCTATGATTTTGCCCATATTGCAATATGCAAGTGGTATTTGGGGCTTAGAAGAATATTCAGCCATTAATAGTGTTTTTATAGAGCATGTCGTTTCTATCTTGGAGTGGGGAAATATACCCCTAATGATGCAGTTATGGGTGATATGGGTTGGGATCCCCCCTTTTTATTATCAGTGTCAATCAATTATTGCTAGGCTTTGGTGTAACCTGAGTATAAAGCATAGTGACCGTTACCCTGGAAAAAATGTTCTAGTTGTCTAAGTCCCTGGCAAATAATGGGGTTAAAAATTGGTGTTATAAGGTTAAACAATTTGCAAAATTGCAGTGTATGCACGTTGAACCATTGGCTGAGCTTGTTAGTACACATAATTTTGTGAGCACCGTATCCAAACCATGTAAATTATTTGTTGAAAATGAGTGGAAATGTTCACTGTTTGATGATAAAAGGAGAGTTCCCCAATCAAGAAACAAACTCAGAACTTATCGTAATTTCAAACATTCTATGAATACTTCTAATTATGTTATTCAGTGTCCGAATAGATCTAACAGGCGAGCATTAGCTCTGTTCAGAAGTGCATGGTTGTGCCCCTATTGCCCTTGAAATCGGACAGTCACTATTTTTATATGAAAATGTCCAACACGAATGAAAGATTTGATAATCTGTATTTCTGGTGATGTAGAAGATGAGTTTCATTGTTGTATGCTTTTGTTTTGCATAATCAGATCACAATAATGTATTCAGTATTATATCAGAAAGAGATCCTACTTCCCCTCAAGTATTTACCAACAATTCCTTTTTTTTTAATGTCATCAGAGTCACTGTGCTGTCAAGTAGTCAGTTTTGCCAACCTTCTTTTAACGTGCCGTAACAATTTATTATATTTCCACGACTGAATATCTCTTTTATGTATTATTTAGCCCACCATATTCTCTCTGTTGTTATGTTAAATAATTTTTTTATTGTCTGTATGCCTTACAATATGATGATACATTTATATTTTTTATATAACTTATGTTTGATGTATATGTATCATTCATAGGCCATTTTAGGACGGCCGTCCGTGTGACGGGTGTGATTTTTAATAAAGAATAAACTACTACTATTACTACACACTGCATGCCTATAATTGCTAGCTGGCATCAAGATAACCATGCGCCAGTCTACTTGCCCAACGCTTGGCGGCGCTTTTATTATTGAACATGATGTCACAGTTTGTGTCCTGTAGGGTGACGCCTTTTTTCCTTTTTTTTTTACACATAAAGTTGCAATAATCGGCTCAGCTCAACAATGCTTCATCCAAGAGTATCGCCAATCTTATGATGTGAGTTTTGCTGATTGTAAAATACTGTACTCTATCCACTGATACTCTACTCTGTTACGCCGTTGTATAACGTGTATAGAATTTGAATGGCACAATGAAATTCGTATTGCAGCGTATATGCACATATTGCACGTAAAAAACTTATATTTGCTATCGTGATTTTGTTCCTGCGACAACTGATCGAATGAGATGTCTGCACGTTAAATCAAATTCCCACCGCACACAAACATAACCTTAATCCTGGCATCCTATCAGTCCTTGCATCAAGCTAAACCTATCTATATCACAACCCTTTGGTGCCTTTTTAAAAAGTCCCGGGATTGTATTTTGAGGCGGTTGGTAGGCGAAAGCTGTA